>NC_135503.1:89245455-89545455 GCF_052857255.1 Amblyomma americanum
CACCGAAGATTGTTTGTCCGAAGCCTCTGGTAGGTTGCCCACTTGCCACGGTGGGTAGCTGGAAACCTGACACACCGGGCTGTGGACCACCTGCTCATGTCCAACTTCTGGGTTTATGGCCAACTATGCAAAACATTCTATGGCTGCGAGTGGGCTTGGAAGCCAAGGTGGCACGAACGCATGAGCTTTGCTGCTCTCAAAACACGAATACGACTATATGGAAGTAAAAAGGGAGTCAGCTCTCTATATAAGGGTGTGTGTTAGATCAAAATGTACTCCCTTTTTAATCATTTCTCTTTAGAGTGAGGCCACTTCATTAGGCCACTGCGTCATCGCGGCAACAGAGCATCGCGCGTGTTTAACTGCCAGTCTCTCGCACTGCGCTTTGAATGTCGTCGTCTCTATCCGTACGCAATGAATCCAGAAGACGCCGCTATCGCATTCGCTCTTATACCAAGCCCCGAATTGAAAGCGAACTGAAATTAAAAGTTCAAGCGCATCTAATATCAATTCGGCTCAGCCGCGCTAAATTCTTCTTTACGATTTGGTAGGCTTAATCCACGTCCCATAAAACGAAGGTGCCAACTTTTATTAACATCATTCCAGTCATGCCCCTTACAGTAAAGCAGCGTTATCTGTCGTCAATGCCAGCAGAGATTGCCAGCGCACTTAGATGAAAGACCTTAAAGATGTTTCCAGGCAGTCGCAACACACATTTCGGATCCCGAGTGGTCGTTCTCCTATGTCCCTGAGAGTACTAAACGATGTCGAGTGAATTGCAAATGCCAAAAAGGGGGATCTCCACTACTTCTACCGTTCGTAAGAGGAGAAGGAAGAGCAGTATTGCGCGCTGGTACGGTACATCTGCATATAGATGGGTTTCTTCATGAACGAGCTCCTATCTGTCATAGTCGAGAGCACTGCATCAAATGTTTGCAAAGACGCGAACTGGAGGTAGGGCTGCCAGAATCGAAATCAACACATATATTTTAGCTTTTCAGCGCGCTTTCACAGACCATGCCTACGTACATTGAGTGGTTGACACTCTTAGCCACGCGGACAAAAAAGCGAAAAAAAGCAAGATTCAATACCTTCCTTAACAAAATGCAATTTCTTTGCAATCTGACGAGACCGTACGAGGCGTAGCGTCAGCACCTCCTAGTTTTTTTTTTATTGCAAAACCAGGTTGAGAACACTAAGTATGCTAGCTTAAGTCAAACGTGTGATCCATGAAATACGCTCTCTTTGGGGCAGGAATCCAATGAAGCTGTAAAATTCTTGCTTTTCGCCGAAGTGGGAGCTGCCATTATTTTCAACTTTTCCATTTCATCTGAATACATTCAGCGCCGCTTCAATAAAATGGACGTTATATTAGCATATGGCTTCGGGGGAATTGCGAACCAACTGGTCGTGGGACAGTAGCTGGAAAAAAATTGACCTTTTTCGAGTAGTAGCTACTGCCAAGCCGTATTTCGTATTCCGTTAGAAAAAAAATGCGTTTACCTGTTTACATACAGCGGCAGTAAAAAGTGTTTTTGTGAAGGCAATAATGCGTTCCTCTGGTCATGCGGGGCTTCGCGGTAGAGCAGAGGGCCAAGTTGGTGGCCGAAATCATTGGAGTTCTCGACAAAGTATCTCACCAGGAAGTGGAGCACACAGACTGCTTTAAAAAGGTGATTTTTATTTCTCACTCAGTAAGGGTTATATTGTTACGTCAGCAATTCGTTGACCACAACCTGTGGCCCTCTGTCGTATAAGCCTACTGCGATGTGAGTGAGAGCATCCGTGCTTTTGTAATTAGTTGTTGCATTTACATAGCAGTACTTATGTCTAGAAGAGTGAGTTTATTTCGTCCTGTGACGCCTGTGGCTCAGACGGGGTGGAAACGCACATACTCATTATGTCTCCTGAAGTTTATAACAGAAGGAGAAGCAATATGCTGACGAACCGTGCTGATGAAGGACAGGGTGCTTGGACATAGGGTATAACGTAGGCAATCGTCAGCCCTATAGACGCGTCGCGTAATGAGCATTCAGATGGCGCAGCACTCTTGCGGCAGGTCGGGGCAAAGGTGAATCCTCGTTATGTCCGTCATTCGAACTCTCATTATCCCCCTTCTGTTTTCTCCCTTGCCTAAGCAATCTTTTTCCCACTGGTTTCGTACCATTTTTTTACGCTTGACAACAATATCTGCTGGCGATCTTTTTTTTTCTGTAATCTATGCTTCTTTCCTCCAGTTTGTTACCCTTACATACGAGTGCGACTGCGTAAATTTTGCAACGAGTTGGCTTTCATTCTTTTGCGTCAATCCTTGCAATATTCTCTTAATGTCATCTACAGAACATACGTTAGCATCACATTCTTTATGACTAAACCTCGGTGCTTCTGAAAATCCCGACAGTGAGTGCATCTGCTCCCAGGTGTATATTGCGGCATTCTCCGAAAACATGTTTCCCTCACTCAGCAGTTTTGTTGTCCAATGTACAAGAGTCACAATATTGGATATATTTTCTTTCATAACGGCACACCGTAACACACCGGCACCGTGGTAAAACACCACCGTGTTCACTGCTGAATTCTCATAACAATATTTTGCAAGCTTCCACTCTGTCGAATTTTATATAATTCCACCGACTTCTCTGCGACTTATTATATAGATCGCGCACTCTTTCCTTTAATCTGCATATTTTCTGACGTTCACTAAATCATTCTTGTTTTCCGCACACCCCCCGCATACGTTCCCAATTCTTGTCCCCCGGTTTCAGCCAGCGCAGATATTCAAAAGCGTTGGCGACCCGCCTCTATTCGCCGTTCCTTATCAGCGGTTTCTCATTTCAAGATTTTTCTCTGCAATTTTGCACATTAACCGATGTTAAACCAATCTCGCCTTGTCAATTTTTGCACGAACTGTTTAATCTAATGTACCAACGTCTCCTTACCTTGCATCCTGTGCACGGAAACACGACCTCAGTGCTTCTAGGAAGTAAACAGTGTGCTCAGTTCTCTATTCTAACCCACTTCATGAAGAATGGTATGCAGTGGTGCATAAACCAGCCACTCCCAATGAAACCTTATGATTTCGAGTAGAACAAGCTTCCGACAAGATCGCATTGCACCGGTTTTGAACACCACGAACCAACACGAGTGGGATACACGGGAACACAAAAGGAAACATGAGCTCTGATGTGTTTTCTAGTGTCGTCATGTATCCTCCTCGGGTTTCCTCGCGCTGTCTGAAACCGATGATGTTGAGATACTTGAAGAAAGCCAGCGCTGGTGTGTTCTGCGATTCGTTTTTCGCGCTATGTGGAATGTGTTTGTAACCCATAACCCAGTCTACGCGACCGCATTGCCGTCTACCGACATCACCAAGAGTTCCTAACTGTATGAAAGAACAGCGGTTAGTCGGTTGATATGTAATTGTCAGATTATTCCGGCACAAAAATGAAAAAAAAATGTGGGACAAAATATTCGCTCGCGAAGGACGTCTGTATTCTCGTGCTCCAAAATATGAGCAGAATGATTGCGTTGCTTGTTATTATCAAGTCACGTATTTTGAGATGTCCGCATCGTCTGATACCTTTTTGTGCGGATCGTTTAGTAGTCGATTTAATGGATACTGTTAGTAATCGACACCTTAAATCGTGGACAAGATCACAAAGCGAAGCTTAACAAAAAAAAACTGTGCGTCATCATTATCGCTACGCAGGAGGGAGAGGCGCGAACATTTTGTGAAACTCTAAATGTAGAAGTCTTTTAAAATGAAGAGAAGATATGGCTTAATTTGATAAACAAGCAAGTAGACGACTTCGGTTTACTAATTTCCAACATGACCTGCTCTGCAGGAATCCGTCCAGAGCTTCGACCTATATATATATATATATATATATATATATATATATATATATATATATATATTGTGCACCACTATGATTCGCCAGCCAAAGAGAAGAGATTTCCGTTCCCCAGAAATGCATGTCATCAGAGCACATTGCAGAACATGCAGTCGATTATTTCTTCTGCAGAGAGAACTGTAGGTGTGCCACCTATTTCTAGCCTTCTTCCAGTTCCGTACAAGGCTATTGCTTCGCAAATATTGACTCCTTGCGCAAAGCTCTTGTATCTTGGATGAGAAAGGCTGTGTTTCGGCGCCCGCATCTACATAGGGAACTCTGCAAACTCACAGGAGCCCAAAATCAAACCTTTTAAGCTGTCAGCCCATTTTCTTGCAACAACTCCGACAGCCGCATTTGCATGTCGCGCTGGCTGACTAACCTTACAAAAAATAAACACGGGGATTTTCCAAGCGAGGGACGACTGTGCCTCCACATTAGCGTAGAGTGGATCTCCGTTCAGGTTGGTGCTGTCGTAATTGCAACTATGACGACTGTCGCGTTTGGACGGATGGAATATACAAGTAGAAGAATCTTGGAGTATCGATGATTGAAAATCTCTTAGAGCACGCGCGTAACTTCTATACTCTTTCATGATTAAATTTTTTTTTCGTTGACAACAATCGACAAGCAGTCCGCGGATCTAAGTCAGATGCCAACTTTTTCATGCTTTCCTCTACTTCTTCGCAAGCACCACAAAATTGCGACCAGCGTGAAGCTGAGGGCGAGCAGCGAATACCTTCTTTGCCCGGCTAAACAACGTGGCGCGTCTTGGCAGCACGCAGTTTCCAGTGAATCCTCGTTACATTTGAGGCGTCCTTTGTGTAAAAGCCCTTCACCAGAACGCCAGGGTGCGTTGCGCAACAAGTTTCGAAAGCCCACTTTTCTCGTTTTCTGCGCCGGCTGAACTCGTTAGTTACACAACAAACAAATAATAAAGACCCAGAATGCCTCGTGAGGCTAAAGCCTGTGGTGGAGGACAGTAGCTTCCATTCGGGTCTGCTCTTACGTAAGCGACGCCGAACGTAAGACAACAGCCTCATTAGGCAGCACTGGAACTTACGTGGCGCTCAGTGCGACATGCCAAGCGATTTCCGACGCAATTTAAGCCGCAGTCCGCGAACGCTGCTCGACGAGTCGCTGCTCTCGTTGCGTGCGCTCGACTTTTCACAGGTTCAGAGGTCGCGGTCAGTGACAAATACTTGTTCCACGTGTTTCGTTCTCTCTCAAACGTCATTTACTTCTTCCTTTCTCAAGTCTTGCAAACAACCGCTGCTCTTGAAAGCGTCGCCCTTTTTTGCTTTCTGTCATGAAGCTTTCTTATTTTCAACGTAGTAAGTGCTGACAGTATGTGTAGAAGTCAGAATGAAAAAAAAATATTCCTCGAAATGATCAGGAGCCCAAGTGTAGTCGGCACGAGTAATTTACAATACAAATAAGGGATTAAACTGTACGAATAAGAAAATATTACGTTTTTCGAGGTTCTCTTCCATACCACATTCAGCTAGCCTTTGTGCGCCTCTCGGGCTTCGGCGTACGATTGAAGGAATGCCTGCTTCAGGGCGCTTTCTTCATATACATTTGGTGCTGTTCGTGCTTGTTAGCTGCATCGGGGTGCTCCAGAAGGCCATGCTTTAGTTTAATATTTTTCCTGCGTACGTGCATGACCTTTCAAATTTTATTAAAAAAGGCACAGATGTCTCAGAGAAAAAGTCCAGATTTCGCATAATGCTGCCATTCTGACGCCATTATGGCGCACACTAAGCAACTTCAGCAGTTGTCTCGTTATACAGTCATTTTTTTCTTTTTGTAATTGACAGAGTACTGAAAGCACTCTTTATTAAATTAATCATGCAAGAAATTGCATTATATCGCATTCCGAGCGTTAGATAGGGGCGAGAATTCATATTCGGAGTTGTTTTTTGTATTCATGCATGAAAAGCGCCAAGTGCACTTTGCTTTTCTAATTCTGAAGTGAAATATGGAAATTTGAAAGCAACGTACGCAATATTCACGCATCGCTCGGTTCACGGGGCGAATTCAAAACTGCGCGAAACGGGGCCCATAAACAGTGTAGCCGCAACAATCGTAAAGGATAATTTCCTAGTTTTTAAAGGGTTCTATACTGCGTTCTGGTGGGTACCCACTGCACAGATAATAGTTACAAGCTTTTTTTCTGATGCTGGGCTTCTCAGGTAGATATGCTCGGAAAATAGGTCTATGACCGCACCTTCTGCTGACGAAAAGATACCGTGTAAGGGCCAAAGCTGCCCTTGCGGTATTAACCAAATCATAATCATACTCAGATTAATAAAACAAGCTTCCGTTAGAAAACGGGACAAAATTTCATAGAATGTGCCTGCATCACCGTAAGCATCCGAGAATGCTATGCTGACACTTGGAATCCCTAATGAGGAGCGATGAAAATTCCCGGTCGATGCCTTTTCAGCAGAACACTATTTGACAAAATTTACTCTTTCGATAAGCGCCTTGTAGCACATGCAATATGAGTCTTTTTTTGCATTTGGATTAAGTGTGAAATCTCTCATACGCTCACCAACACTCAGCAAAAATCTTGTCGCCGTAAGGACGTACGTTCTTTCGATCTTGTGCCGCTGCTTAGCAACCCCAGTTACAACCGAGCTTACCCGAGTCATTCGTGGATGCTCGGAGGAGCTTCGAACCAGCTCTGCGAGAGGTTACTCAGGAAAAGCAACTTAAGTCGCACAACCCCGACCGGTGGGTTTGGTAGAAACATTCACCTACAAGCGCAGAGGAGCATCGCTTAACAGCTGCGCTTCTGCGCCAGGAGAAGTATGAAGAGTCGCCGCCATCTATGAACGTTAAGTAGAGAGCGGTCGATCCTGCTTATGTGGGCATTAACCTAATAAAGATATCGCGTCATTCTCTTAAGGCGCAGCTTGCCTCCTGTAATCGAACAATGATCACGTGATTTCGCGCGTCTACTCAGTGAACCAGTGAAACATACTGACTAGCGCAAAACACAGACAGGGACCCAAGTAAGAGTAAGAGACAGGACACACGCTAGTGTCTTGTCTTGCATGTGTCCGGTCTCTTACTCTTACTTTGGTCCCTGTCTGTGTTTTGCGCTAGTCAATATGTTTCACTTCGGCAACCAACTAGCCCAAATGAAAACCTTAGCACTCAGTGTACCCACGTTGAACCACTACCAATTTTCGTTTGCGCCGTTTCTGTTAATTTCCTGTTTCTAATTTTGTTTTATGAACCGCTTCTATTGACGTATTTGGCAAGGTGTTTTGTGTACACTATTTTGCAATGTTTTGACCTCCCCTCCTTCCAACAACAGGTTGTACTGCTCCTACTGTGGTCTTATTTGGGCTGGTAGTTCTTCTAAATAAATATGTGCCGCCAGCAGGCCAGGACTTATATTAACGATCCCAAAACGTTTGCTGTTGTGTTTGGGTTCAAGCGAGACAATTATCACATTCTATACACGCATTTCTTTGAGCCAGAGACTTAGAAGAAACAAGATACCGCAATACTTCAATCCGTCGGAGGGGGGGTGGGGGGGGGCATTTTTCTCGGCATTGAGAAAACGAAAACCAAACGCTACCCCACTTCTTCGGCTGTAGTTAGTCTCGGCTTTCTATTTGAGCACAGTGCATTAACAGGGAGGCATCGAATAGCCTCATTCTTCTTCGACGCATAAAAGCGCCAGCGATGTTGAGGCTGATAATTCCACACTTCTGCTCCTGGCTATTTCTAAGCAAAGCGGCAAGACAGTTTAGTGGTGTTATATTTCAGCATGCAGCACGTGAATAGAGAAAGCATCCGGAGAACATTATGTTCGGGCGAAAAACCCAAACGGCGAAAAACTCTGCCGAGATCGGAATGATAACGCCCCATTGTACGAACAAGGCCCCAGAGGGAAAGTTACTGGAGTTTACAGCAACCGATTCTATTACGTATTCTTTTTTTTTCTTTCTCCTGACTATCCCAGAACGTTATCAGAGAGAACGTATTGAACTGTGGCATCACTTTCCATCCAAAGTTTGTTATTGAGTAAGTATTTCCTTCTTTTTTTGCATGCCCTGTTGCAATATGGGAAGTCCGAGAGTTTTAATGCTTAGCAGGTTAATATCAAAATATAATAGGTCCATCTATCGGCACCGTAAGTTTATTTCGGGTAATTTTGCTTTGTCTCATAAACCTAGTTTTTGCCCTTTTGAGTTGACAAAATATTTCCGTTATATTTGTTCATACAATCAACTTTGCGTACATGTCTACCGTCAGCGTAACTGAAACGAGAGCAAAAGAAAACAGAAATATTTGACTCTGCGTTTCATAAGTAGGCTGGGTTAATTAAAACTGCCACGGGATGGTATTCGCTCAATGTAAGTGGAAATCAAGCGCAGAATTAGTTATTCTGCTTCAGATAAAATATTCTTTTTTTTACGCTTTTCATTTTCACCATCTTTTTCGCGTCTCATTTGACGCTCACTTTACATTCAATAAGCAAATAAGTTAAATAAGTAAGCAACTCTGCTCATTCCTTAGAGAATATTTATCTAGCGTTTGGAATGTACACTCGGTTGCTAAGTTTGAAAAGCATCTAAAGTAACGCCATCAGAGTGATCGGACCATCGTAAATAATTCAGTGTTCACTCGCTAGACACATCTGTGATGATTTCCATAGAAGCGACTGTGCATTTAGAGTACACAGTAGTCGGTCTGAACAATATTCAAGTATCCTGTACTTTTGATCACCAAAAGCAAAAGAAAATTTATTACACGAAATATCATTAACAACGCTAAGAAAAGTTGATTGCAGAAAAATTTTAATATTGTTTTCTCAGCGCAACATGAGCTAAGAGCAGAGATGGGCATCGTCAGGAGGTCGAACCCTATTAGTGCTTCCTCACCCTCACCTCATGAGGATTTCATTCGGTGAGGTGAGGGTGAGGGAGGAAGGGCGCATGAAAATTCGTGAGGACGAGGTTGAGCAAGGAAAGACATGGTGTCGTGAGGGCGAGTGAGGGATGATGTGGTGAGCTGAAGTCGAGGGAGGAAAGATATGAGGTGAAGGAGGGAAAGATGCACTGTCTGAGGGCGAGGGTGATGGCCCGAACTGTGCTCCGGGCTAACGTATTTTGCCTGAAAAACCCGTTGTGAATTCCCATTTTTAAAGCACTAGTTCTTAGGGTGAAGGTTCACGGGAAGACATAGTTTCTGCCGTCTGCAGGTACACGAGACGAACACGACAGGCGGGGAGCCGCACGCCTTCTCCGTCGCCGCGATGTACTAAACCGCTGACAATGCAATGCCGAGAAAAGCGCTCTTCTAACTCAAAATGGCTATTTTTAAAAACTGTCGTAAAGTATTAGGTTAAACACTCTGTATAGTGCGCTAATACGGGGGCACTGGCCGGGCCGTGCGGGTGGCCGCCGGTCCGACAGGAACCTTGGCACCGCAGTCAGCATGTTCATTATCAGCCCCGAGTTTGTCAGGTGTAGAACACGTAGAAATCATACCTATGAAGGATGCTGAATTCCCAAGTTCCAAGCCTCGTTTTCCGGAGCGAAGTCCGAAATCATTTCAGTGAGGGTTCAAAAAACTGGCTGCGGCGCAAAAAAATGCTCCTACAAAATTCCATTGTCAAATCAAAGACTGTTGGCGACGAGGGTGTGGAATTTTTTCATTCACACTGTGAGTAGTTCAGTACAGTCGTATCTGCTTTCTATTCTATATTTTCGCTGGAATTGCGGTATAGGAAATCAGTGCCGCAATTTCTGGTGGGCAAAGCCAACCACTGTAATTTTACCATGGCAATAAATCAGCAGCTTAAGCACCTTGGTCTGAATCATCTCTCGCCCCGCCTCGCATTGTACGAGGTGCTCAAAAAGAAAAAAGATACTGCTCTCCAAATAACAGGAACATATTTTCGTTTATTTCTTTCCCTGATGACACGTGTGCCAACGTAATCGCGTGCCTGGTATTATAAAACAAATTTCTTGCAGGCATGGTAGGGAACTGACAATCAGCGTTTGGGTAATTCGTAGACATGCAAACAAAAAAATTACGGGCGGTTTAGTTTGGGGTTAACCACGGATTACCGTGCACCATTAGCCCTGACTTTGCATAGTTTATCTTGACTTTCTATGCTTTTGCCCGACATAAACTGGCTTCTCTTTGGTTGATATATCATATGATGTAAGTTTGCGTGTTATTGCATCATTTAAGACTTGCACTGCGGTAGAATTGGTCATTCTCTACGTTCACAGATCCCTGGGACTCCGCTCCTGGCGCAGAGGTGCAACATTTAAGCGACGCGCCACTGCCTTGCAATGGCAGGTGCTGTCATCGGTGGAGACCCATGCTGTTCCTGAGGAATCGTTCGCGACTAATCATTAATTAATTGAACTGCCACAGTGGGCAGTAAAGTTGCTCACAATCCGGTGGGCAGCTTATGATGGCGTCACAACTTCACCTGACCAAGGAGTCCCACGTGCTAAAAGCAGGCTTCGCACAGTCAGACAACCGCTTTTTGGCGCGGTGGAAGTGCTAGGGCACAATAATGACAGCCACAGGAATTATTCACTCCAGACTCTTGGAGTTAGTGTTTACCATTAGTCAGCCCAAATGATGCATTTTTCTCACCCGTTTGATTTTGCAGTGGCCTGAAAAATGTCTTATTCTAGGCGACAGCATAGGAGGCTCGCTGCAGCAGAAAGCCGGCGTCGCACTGGGTCAAGACACTAAAGAAATAAAAAAACTTCATAGCTTTGGGAGCGGGATACGAACCCATGGCGGCGCTGAAAAATCAGTTCTGCTGGGCGCTGCTTCACATTCCTACGCCATCGCCGCAGCTTTGTTTTTAAGCATGGTTTTCTTACACTAAAAATCTATTCTATATACATAACTAAATTATTTACAAAGGATTTAGGAAAGGCCACGAAACACCTCGCAAAAAGACAGAGCTGCAGAGCACTAGACGCGAGGTAAGGCAGAGCACATCACCAAGAGGGAGTGCCTCTGCGGTCGGTTCATACACTTCCCTCAGATGAACAATCAGTTGGGAGAAATCTTTACATCCTGCCTGAACAAACTGGCAAGCTCTGAGATGTTGTAATGCCGTAGTCTTAGTCACGTACCCGCATTCACGCGTGTTAAACTGCCTGTCTCTCACGCTGCAGTTTGAAAGCGTCTGTTCATCTTCCATCCGTGCTCTTGGAAGCGTCATCAGAGGAGCATGCGGCAAACGACACGAAATAGCGGGAGATTAGAAGCAGGGAAATTCAGAACACCCATTGCTATCGCAATGTCATCGGGTAATGGTAATTGAGCGACCTACAAACATCCCTCTTACTGAGTGTATTCTGTGCTTAGCACTTATTGCAATTGTCCTGGTAAACGCTACTGAATTGTTTTTTAACTATTCTTGGCGTACATTAGTTTCTGTACACAGACACAAAGCGCTGACTCATTTGAGCAGTGGATATAGATAACAATGAAATGTTATATGTGCAGGGCACACGTATGCATGCAGTGCGTACCAGAAATTAAAAAAAATGAAAATTGGTTTTTGGGGGAAAGAAATGGCACAGTATCTGTCTCACACTTCGGCGGACACCTGAACCGCGTCGTAAGCGAAGGGATAAAGGAAGAAATTAAAGAAGAACACAAAAAGAGGTACCGTAGTGGTGGGCTACGGAATAATTTCGATCACCTGGGGATCTTTAACGTGCACTGGCATCGCACTGCACACGGGCGCCTATTCGTTTCGCCTCCAGAAGTTAAGTCAGTGGTGACATTTTGGGGCTTAACTCGTAGCTGTCTCGTTTTTGTCTCAAGCCTTAGCGCAAACAACACACACGCACACAAACACACACAACAATATAAGCAACTAGCCTCTCGTCTAATAGTGTCTTGAGGGCTTGTCTTGCATGTTTATTACTCAGTAGTATAGCCAGAAGTTGCCGACTGCAAAAAATAGCGAGTTTTAAAACGACTGTTATTGAGGGTGAGCAGATTTTCGGAAGTGAGGATGAGGGTGAGGGACGGCTGGATAACTTTGAAAAATGAGGGCGAGTGTTAGGCAGGGTCATGGATTCAAAATTGAGCGTGAGGGAGGAAGAGTAAAAATTGGCGGTGGTATAGCTCTGGTTAAACCTGGAGTGGCGCGATAGCTACCGCTGGCAGAGTGGAACATGGGAACGTGACCAACCACGTGACGTGCCACGTGATCAGCCATGGTGCCGCGCCGCTGGAAGCTGCTCCGCACCACGTGACCAACCACGTGACAGCGTGGCGGTGCAGCCACAGGGTGGCCCGCCGCCACGCTGAAGGATCGAAATGCTAGCATAATGTAGCTATCGCTACAAACTGAGGGCCTTTGCCCATCTCTAGCTAAGAGTATCACTGTCTCCCAGTCTGATGACTGTTGTCGAATGAGGTACACACCTAGTCCCGGAGTCTAGTTGCCGAAATGAACCATGTTCTGCTTTTCTGATGCGTTTTCTGAAGCACCAACATGCCTCCAGTTAAAAAATTACCAGGTTTTTCAATTATAATATAATTCTATTCCAAGTATATTCTAATTCCATTCTAATTTTATTGCAATTATACTTCAAATCTATTGCGATGCTATTCTAAGAACATTTCTATCATTTGTAGTTGATGCGGTTGTAGGAACTAGTGCTGATTACTGCTGCTTAACATTTAGTTTTTTTTTCGTTCCTTTGATGACGTCACGCTATTTCCACCAGTCGCGAGCCCTGTAACGCAATTTCTTGGCTCTGTCGGATTTTCGTGCGGATGAGTTTTTCAATGTTTTCGCATTAATAACTCTCCACACCAGGCATACAGCATACCAATATTTTCAGCCACATATCTTCACGTTGCGGTCTGCACAGATAGCTAGCGAGGAAAAGTATTTACATGCAGAGGCTCGCAGAGCGAAGTAGTGCAAACGGACGAGTGAAAGAAAATATGATCGGCAGTCATCGTTACTAACAATGCGCAGTCGTGCTCGAAAATTTCAGTCAATTCGCTTAAAGTTCTCAGGAAACTTTATTCCCGATATTTATAGTCTCTCCGCACAACCATACCAATATTTGTTAACTCATGGTGTGCGACCGAAAGCAGTATTGAATAGTAGAAAATAATGAACGCAAAATTCATGGACACAAGGTTAAGAATGATTCAGTAAAAGAAAGCATAGGCGCCGGTTGTCAGTGAAATATATATATATATATATATATATATATATATATATATATATATATATATATATATATATATATATATATATATATATATATATATATATATATATATATATATATATATATATATATATATAGTTTTTTGCGAGGCTCCGAGTACTCCACATTCACAGAAAAAACATCAGTGTAAAACGAAATGAGAGACAGAACCTTTCTCAGCAATATCACAGTGCCTTAGAGGCACCGTGAGAGGCACTACAGCGATCGGTATCGTAATCGTATCGAACTAAACCCTGCATTACAATAAGCTCTGACACGTTTCCAACCAAAACATCTTAACCCAACGTTTTGAAGCTGGCTCGGCTCCTTTTTCAGGGGTGACTGAACTGTGGCTGGCGTCTTTAAGTACACACGGTGGTGCAGCAGTGGTCGAAAGATGGAAAGAGACGATGTGAAGGGCGCGGGAAAGGGAGAGGACCTTGACATTGGGACCTTGACATTGGGCTTTGAGTCACGTTGCCGGGCGGTGCGATGATGGTCGGTGAACTTCGCAAGAGAGCACAGTCCTGTAGCCGAACAAGCCGAAGACGCAAACAATAGATTCAAGTTCGACGAAACCACCACCCTTGAAACCAAATCAAATTGCCAAAGAAAGGCTTTTATTCCAACCTTGGCACATTCAAACAAACCAAAACAACGTCCGCCGCAAAAAGAGAAACCTACACCCTGTACCTGCGCAGGGGCTTCACTCTGCCGTCCACCGAAGAATAAAAGGGCGCT
This sequence comes from Amblyomma americanum, assembly GCF_052857255.1. Classification (NCBI taxonomy): domain Eukaryota; kingdom Metazoa; phylum Arthropoda; class Arachnida; order Ixodida; family Ixodidae; genus Amblyomma; species Amblyomma americanum. Next base: position 89,259,335 of record NC_135503.1, read on the forward strand.
ATCGACCATCATCGCGCTGCCCAGCAGCGTGACTCAAAGCCTTAAAATCAAGTGTCAACGTCCCCCCCCCCTCTCTCTCCCTCCCTCCCTCCCTCCCTCCCTCTCCCTCCCTCCCTCCCTCCCTCCCTCCCCCTCTCTCTCTCTCTCTCTCTCTCTCTCTCTCTCTCTCTCTCTCTCTCTCTCTCTCCCGAAACCTTAACTTCGCCGCTTTCCTTCTTTCCGGCGCTCTGCTGCACCACCATGTATACTCAAAGACGCCAGCCACAGACCCCAGCCACCCGTCAAGAAGGAGCCGAGCAGGTTTCGAAACGTTTAGCTTAAAAAAGGTTTTAGTCGAATACGTGTTAGAGCTTGTTACAATTTATCAAACCCAATGAGACAAGCAGTTCTGCTGAAACATTTAGTTTTCAAACCTCTCATTAGAACGAAAGCTATACTCGAAGTAGCGACTCCCGAAGCACCGATCCTAGAAGTATTTTTCTTTTACCAATCGGACGGAAAATTCGGCGTTGGTTAAAGTATTTCAGGGTTTAAAAGGTCGCGCGCTTGTTTTTCTACTTTTTTTTGCAAATATACACGTATTAATATGTTCTCTAATTAGGCTCTTCGTTTAATATTTCGTTGTAGTTTCGGTCGTACAGCAAGAAGCGAAATTACCGTAGAGTAACAATGATGATGATAAATTTCTAGCGCACAAGGCAGCTTTGGCCAAAAGGGTCATTGCACAATGTATTTTTCGTCTACACAAGGCCAGTAAAAGGTCTTTTCTAAGCCATTTTCCAAAAAAAGAGCCGCGCTCGAGACCAGAGGAAAAATGCGTAAATTCTTCCACTCATATGTACCCGGTCGCGCTAGGGACTGAACCCCGCGCATTCCGCGTGCAAGGTAGAGGCTGAAACCACTAGGCCACCGCTGCAGTAATGCCGGCTGAATCAAAGTGCGAGGATCAAGGAGATGCCTCATTGGTAAAATGTGAAACTCGCCAGGCCGCTATATATAGTTCCGCTGACCCTAGTGACTTCTCTGGCAGCCCTACGGTGGCAATTACTGAAAACAAAAATCTATTTACTTAAATTTAAAAATCTATTTACCTAAATCTTAGCTTTTCACTGTTTTGTTCCACTTTGTTCCAACCACGGGGCAACGCAATGTCGGTATGTCTCAAATATCCCGATGCCTGTTAAAACTCACCCTGTCGATGAGCTCACGTATCATGCCGTTCCACTCTCCCGAATCGTTGTTGCCGTAGGAGTTGTCCTTGACCAGGTGCAGCCTGTACTGGAAGCCGATCTTCTGCGCCAGCGCATCCATCAAGTCCACCGCGTATCCCTCGAAACGGTCGTTGCCTTCGCGAAGGTGGGCGTCTTTCTTCAGCATTGTGTACGGGGGGTTCTGCGTGCAGTAGCAAGCAAACATAAATAATTGCAAGCTGCTTTTTCCTTGTGTTGGTGGTGGTGGCGGCGTCTACGTGAAGGCGGCTTTATACTTATAGTGGGTCTATCCGTAACTGGTCCGCCTGTAGGACTTATTAAAATAGAGAATTTCCGCTACCACCCTCCAACAGGCGCCCACTAAACACCTTCAAAAGCATTTCTTCCAGTGCGCCGTTAAGTTCATTAACACTCAAGGTAAATAATGCAAGAGATATTGTCAGAGCCGCCTTCCACAACCTGGTACAGCGCAATAATGTTTAACACGCGTGAATTTTGATTTAACACATTCCGTAGGGTTAAGGACTGTCAATAAGGTAAGGTTGCCTGATATAGTACTGCAGAAACACATAAAGTAGAATCCTGCTTGTTGAAAGATATGAAGGAAAGTAGAATTAGTGGAGGCTGCACTTTGTTGGATGAAATGGACGTTTTTATTATGTGTAGAAGAGAATAATTTCCCGAAATATCTGAAATTAGATATTAGGCGGAAAAGGCAAAGGGAAAGTAATGTTCAGAGGGCGCAAGAAAAATTCACTCAAAAGCATTTCAGCAAATTTGAGAGGACTTTCTATGCTCAATGAAAAAAAAAAATGCACGGATTACAAAACAATTTGCAATTAAAGGTCTATTAATAAGATCGCGCTTTTCATTCAAAGTTCATGAAGTTGAGGTCTCTCCTTTAATTCAGGGAAGAAGAAAAATATCTCATAAAAACATAAAAAGTTTAAAGAATATTTTGGGGCTGGACACTGTTAAAGCTTTCAGTTACACGTTTACCTCATTTCAGGAGATTGCTAACTCAGTTACGCCTAATTAACATCATCTTGAAAGTCATAAAAATACTAGATATGTTTGAAGCTCTTGCTTGCGGCAGTACTGTTCGAGTTAGATTCCTTAGAATTGCTTTTGATTAATTTCAGCTTAAGCATGCGTGGAAGGTTTATGTGCAAGGCTTTTACGATATACAGGTACTAATGAGATACATATCAGTGTTACTTCTAGGTGGACAGTGTGTAATATTCTTGGGTACCTTCTTGCTCTCTGCTGAAAATGGCACTCTTGATCCCATTAGGAACAAAGCCAGAGGGGGGCGATAGAAATTGCCGTCCACCTGCCAGCAGTCTGATTAGTCGCATTCAAAAAAATCATGCGTGTGCTGGATTTTCCTTTGAACGCAGTTACTAACGCTTCGCTGTGGTTCTCTGTCGTTACCCTGCTGAGCTATAATTAGTTATTATTCCCATTATTGCAATGATTTCTGTAAATTGTGAAAACTTGCATTCGTCCGCTTTGTTTTGTTACGTGTCTAATCACCGAAAGAATGACTCCCTGACCGAAGGTGTGAGAAATACCTAAATGAACAAGATTCAAGAAAAAAGCGTCGAAAATTTAGAAACAGCTTAGGAAGCGTATGGAATGATTCATTCCGCAAAAAGTGTTGCGGATGAAATTATCTGTAGAACAAGGCTCGTTCACGTTGACAATTCTTCGTAAATTTACGTATGTTTTATTCTCTGCTTCTTCTACTTAAATATATACCTTGCTGTAACTCATGTGGGTGTTTGTAAAGTGGTAATCAAGATGTGTCTCACTTGAGGAATAAAAAATGTGGCTTCTAAAGAAAGGGTAATTTTTTTAAAGTCGCTAAATTTTGGCTCCCAAACGCGATATTGTTTTAAAATTCACTTACCGAACCTAAAGCAAGTGAATAAAGTGAATTCACTTAAAGAAAAAATATATACATTGTGACTTTCGTGACAGTTAGCAATGCAGTGAAGAAAAGTTAGAAAGGAAAAGAGAGGAAAGCCCACTTTGAATAATTGCGGAGCGGCAGCTAAGTACGTAAAGCGTTTTAAGCGTGTTGAAGTGTGTGGAAGTAGTTACTGCCTAAAGCTAATAAAGAAAATTTCTAACGCAGGTAACTTCACACTTCTTGAATTGTATAGTGTACCTTTGTTTCCGAAAGCGAGGCCAATTTCATCCATTTATCCCCATCCGGTGCAATAGATCTTCCTTCATTTTTTATTTAATACATTGATGTGTGTGTCTGGTGGCACGGCCTCTCACTGTGAAGCAGCTCAGCAACACAGTACTTATATTGTGCACCTAACTTGCCTTGTACTTCAGGCTGCACATTGCAAACATGCTCACGCGACCTTTTCATGTGATATCATGAGAGCCCTGTGTCCTCACATACCCCGGCAGCGTTATACTTCGCCACTTGCAAGGGGGCAAGTGGAAGCTTAGCAGGTGGCTCTCGCCACCGGTTGGTGCACAAAAGAGCTAGTTGCAACCTCCCACATGCAATGGTTGGCAAGTGGCAAAGAGGAGAGAGTCCCCTTCACTCATCTAGGGGAGAGGGGAGAGAGATAGGAAGGCCACGGGAAGAACACTGCCACTTGCCAAGGTCAAAACACGGAAGAGCTACCTCCGACCAACCATCAGCCAAGGCTGGCAGAGGGCAAAGTGTAGAGGAGAAAAACCCGTGTGCGCATATATGGAATGTACCACTATGCATGGGAGCTCATATTAGGGTTCTTCTGCTATCGCATTATCTCATCTAATGTTAATTAGCTGTCTCCTAATCTTTTGACGCAGCATTTCGTCTCCCAAACTTAGGATTTCTCACCTGAAAACCAAATCCTTTAACGCCTTCAGCGAAATCGCTCTCTGGCTTGCGATGGTTTGTAAAAGAACCCTTATTGAACTTTTCATTCTGCAACTATTATCCTTCTTAATAGGCTACATTATTTAACATTCAATTTCAATTTCAATTTAAATCGCTGTAGCTTATGATGCACCTGAGTTTCCCCCTCACCTATACTGGTGAAAGACATCTAGGTTTGCTACTGCTTTCTTTGTCGCATTTCTAGAAATTCAGGCTCGAAATTGTTTGTCCTATGATCAAACACTGATGCACTTACAGGTATTATAAACAATTCTAAGAAATTTCCTTTGCGGAAGTTATCTTAATAGAGGCAATTCTGGCACTTCCATGAAAGTCTTAATGACTGACAAAATATGAGGCTAGACTGGCTAGATATACAGGCGTTCCTTGTGAAATCTAGAGGACGTGATTTAACCCGCTAGCGCATGTACATTTTATATTTGGTCACTTCATTAAGGAGCAACATGATGTTTGAGCTTTGCAACCACTCTCTTCAAAACCGTCTTCCTTGATAAATCTTCTGGACAAGAGAGCGCTGAGAGATTGAGGGCCTGTGGTTCTTATATGTTTTGTGTTTTAAAATTTTGTGCGTTCCATCAGCGCTAGTTTTCTTCATGCACGGGGCCACGCACTTAAAACCAAAGCCAAAACACTTGCTGTACACCCTTGAGGAATGCTTCCTACTGCATGACCACCAGGAAACTTCTTTCTATCCTCCATACGTCTTATTTGTTTTCTATCTCCGAAGAATGCTTCTTCGACACAGCTTTCCGCTGTTTACGTGCTTAAACCGCTGGAAACAAGATCTAACTAGGTGCACTTACACGACTGAAGTCGTTGCGCAATCTTTCCATGAAATTGTGCAGCAGCTAGCAGCCGAAGAACGAGCAAAATCTTTTGAGGAGGTTGTTCTTGCTACTGCACACTACTTTTTTTGCCAAGCGGAAGCAAGCAAAGAAACGTGGCACGGCCTACTAACCGCTTACGTAACTAACTTTAAGCACTCTCTAGTGTGTGTGTGTGTGTGTGTGTGTGTGTGTGTGTGTGTGTGTGTGTGTGTGTGTGTGTGTGTGTGTGTGTGTTGTGTGTGTGTGTGTGTGTGTGTGTGTGTGTGTGTGTGTGTGTGTGTGTGTGTGTGCGTGCGTGCGTGCGTGCGTGCGTGCGTGCGTGCGTGCGTGCGTGTGTGTGTGTGTGTGTGTGTGTGTGTGTGTGTGTGTGTGTGTGTGTGTGTGTGTGTGTGTGTGTGTGTGTGTGTGTGTGTGTGGTGTGTGTGTGTGTGTGTGTGTGTGTGTGTGTGTGTGTGTGTGTGTGTGTGTGTGTGTGTGTGTGTTGTGTGTGTGTGTGTGTGTGTGTGTGTGTGTGTGGTGTGTGTGTGTGTGTGTGTGTGTGTGTGTGTGTGTGTGTGTGTGTGTGTGTGTGTGTGTGTGTGTGTGTGTGTGTGTGTGTGTGGTGTGTGTGTGTGTGTGTGTGTGTGTGTGTGTGTGTGTGTGTGTGTGTTGTGTGTGTGTGTGTGTGTGTGTGTGTGTGTGTGTGTGTGTGTGTGTGTGTGTGTGTGTGTGTGTGTGTGTGTGTGTGTTACATGCAGCGTGGACACATGTTCATGAAATCCATTCGTCCAGCCATAGCAACGAGATTACGGACCAGTTGAGGTTGATTTATTGATTACATGTTTTGCGCAGCTGATTTTCGCAAACAAATAATTGTGTTCAGTTCATTATCTTACAATCCGTGAGGGGTCACATTGACAAGCTTTAGAAAGAAGGGGCGACTTCGCGTGATAATACGCTGGATAAGTTATTATGAGGAAATATGCTTTCCCTACGAAAACGATTGCAAATTTTTTTTGGTGCGGGCATAGCAGTCTTTCTGAGTTTACATTTTTTCTCTAAGGTACTCCGCTGAAACTTACTAATATATGCGCTAAGTAATTATATTGGTTAAGGTAAATAACGCTGAAACTAGCATGTGCTCACATGTCCGCATGGTGTATTCATGTTCTAAAAACTAATTTTTCCACATGCGCAAAGTATATTCTGCTCGGGACTTCCTTGTACAGTTCGCAAAAGACGTAAGGTATTAGGGCCGTTCGCTGATGATAAGATATTCTATTCTTCCTCGTACCAACTAAACAATAAAGGCGAATTCTTAGAACTATTTCTTTTCCAATTAAGTTTACACTACCATGACTAGATATTTTTGCTCCTGTGAGCGGTGCTCTCACCGGTTTTCATGTTGTCAGCGAGTTTTTTTTATATACGGAACTCTTTGAAGTGTCTAGTGTAGTGTAATGAATAACCAACGGGTTGTTAAAGATGCCGAGCAAACAGTGGCAGCAAACACCGAACGAAGCTTTCTGGAGTAGTTATGTCTAGTGAAAGGCATTTCTTCTGAACCGTCTGCATATTGATTGACCAAAAGGAAACTACGATGAGGATAGACGAGCGCTGAGCCACGCTCAGAGGGTCCTGCTGCGGCTTTGCGCTAATATTCGTGCTATTTCTTTTCGTGTATTTATCCTAAGGTATGTCTTTTCACTCGGCGCCAGCAGCTGTGCCTTTCATGTTTAGTATGTCGAACTTTTTTTTTCTCCTTCCACAATTCAAGTTCTGTTTAAATCGGCAGTAACAGCTATTTCTCGAACTGGTTCAGCAAACCTTCAGCCGGAACCGGTCTGAGTAATGTGTGAGTTATATTCCGGACACCATCTCCTTTCCGATTTCTCAGCACTGATCTACCTTTGCCTACGGCACACTACTCACAAGGCACAAGCACGTACTCAGCTCTCCTTTTTTGCCCTCTCTTTAGCGGTAAATAACAGGTAAGAGGAAGATGCAATGTTTGCGGTAAACCTTACATCTCTTGAGGTAATGGGCCGATTTGGTTAGAAGACTTATGGTTAGGCCTGCGGCTCGTAAGAGCTTGGCCAGTGTTAGGTGAGGCATATAGCAGGCGGCGCTAATGGAGGATTCCTTTAGCTGGCAAATATGAAAGCTTCTCGGAATGCTGGCTGAGTAGCACCCGAAATTTGAGACCTATATTCCCTGATATAGTCTGGAAGTAGCAGCGGAGTGGTAGTACTGAAAATGTTCGCGCTCACATTGCGCGTCCTAGGTGCGGGCCACCGCCTCAAGTCGGTAATTTGAGCCATCGCGGTATGGTTGTTAGCCGATTATGATAGTGAATTTATAGCGCAAGGCCATCTGCGGCCAAAGAGCGCCATGGCACAAGGCATTTCTGAAAAAAAAAGCGTAAAAGACGAGGGCAGGAAACAGAGGAAACAACCGGACCAGCTATAACTCACAAGTAAAGGTTTACTCACAGGAAGCAAGGAATATAAAAAGAGAAAAAAACAAGAAAGCAAAACAAACACACGTGTAGCTACGTAGAACCGAGGAACCGAACTTCACTTTCTTGCAGGCATACCCAACATAGTTAACAAGAGAGATTATGCAGGCATTTTACATGAAGAAAAAAAGTAGATTGTGCGTTAGCAGCCCTTCTGTAGGCCTGCATGACAGTGAGGTTTGATTCCTCGGTTCCTCGTAGCTACACGTGTGTTTGCTTCGCTATATTGATTGTTTGCCCTCTTTATATTCCTTGCTTCCTGTGAATATACCTTTAGTTGTGTGTTAGCGCTGGTCCTGTTGTTTCCTCTCTTTGCTGTCCTCGTCTTTTGCGGTATTTTCCCTGAAGTATGTATCACCAACTCGCCTGTCTTGCCATCGTGCCCAAGGTATTTTCGTTTGCTCAAGGTGGGGTCAAAGACCCGCTTACCCAAGTATTTCACACTGAATAAGATCAGCACCAGGCCAGGGGAAGCTTGTACCCGCTCCGCAGTTGTGGCCCAGTAGTTCAGTATCCGCCTCGCATGCGGAAGGTGCGGGGTTCGATCCGCAGTGCCGCCGGGTACCCACCGGTGATACAGTGGTTGTTAGCTAACTGAAAGAGTGCTTTAGGTGATTGCAAATTAATAAGAAAAAAAGTAAATGACAAGCAACAGACATTTTTTGTAAACGAAAAAAATCGATTCGTATCTTCGACAGGTTCACGCTGCTTAGAGGAGATAACGCGATGATTTCTTCTTTACATTTGTCAACAGGCGTCAGCCATTTGAAAGTTAGTACCGATGTCGGCATAATCATTATGAATACAAATTGCTCGTACTATTATGCAGCGGTCATGTCTTGCCTCCAAAAAGCCGCTTTCAGATACGGTCTGCCGACTTCTGCAGTAATTTTATCAGCTAAAAAAAGGCCGGTGCTAAGGCATTGCGGCCAGAAAATTGTGTATCTGCTTCATAGAACAATACTTGAATGACCTACAGTGACAATAGTGTGAACCTCGCTGAGCACATTTGGAGAAATGCAGTTTAACGTTTGTTGGTAGAGATCGGAAGACGCAATTATTAGTGTGCGAATTTTACTACCCCCCACCCTTCCTTCGCATCAACTCGCGTCCCCGCGACCCGGCGGCATGCCGAGACAGGCACGCGCCTCGCCTTCCCTTGGAGTCACTGGAATTTTTCTCACAATATTGCATTCTACCCTCTCTACGCGGGCGGATATCGATTATATATGGCTGCCTCCGCAGAGCAAAATACTGCAGCACGAGAAACAACGCGTTCTCCATCTCTTTTCTCTTTACTGTATCGCACGCATTGCTGTTATTCCTGTCGTAAATCGTGGTTGGGAATTTTTCTATACACTTTTTTAAAAGAAAAGCAGAGCTGGAGTTTTCACGTCGTTTATTCGAAAGCTGGGCGAATCAGTGCGCGTTCTAGAATACATGACAGGGTTGAAATTTAAACGCTTCGGCTACTAAAATGGGCTTGAGTCCGTGGGGTGGGATAGAAATGTTTCATGGATATAGCAATTTGAAAGTGCACGAAATGCTAATCAATATTTCAGCGACGGTTTATGTTTTTCGCAGTTTGCTTTTTGTTTAATTTCTCAGCAGCTGGTGGCCGCAGCACTTCAGTGAAGGCTTGGCGGGTCTCTCGTTGTAGTGTCTCTGAATCTCAACCAAACAGGTTTGTTTATTTCCTCAAGCGGCCAATTTTTTTGCAAGCTTAAGTGACCAAAAGGTATATGCATATATTTTCACATATGGGTTTAACATTGGAGATATTTAGGTGCGTGAGTATAATTTCTATCGGTGAACTTTTCGCTCATGTCCGCGCCACTTCGACGCGGACGTAAGCACTGACGCGCGTTTTATATTTGTATATTTTTTCGCAGTTCTTTCTATCCATCTTTTATCTGCACGGAATGCGATAGTTTCGTATTTGGTGCCAAATGATTGTCCTTTATCCCACCTCAAGATTCATGTGCGCCATGAGCCTGCTATGAACCTGCAGTTTTGCGTTAAGGCGATCGAAGTGAAACTCCAAATGTGTAGGCCCTGCACCTACCGTAGTAATAAGTCTTCTTGAATATTTCACGGTGGAGACTGAGCGGAGCTAAGTCAGGTGAGTACGTAGGCTGTGGGAGCATAGTAATACAGGGTGCGGCTACCGCCTCGGTTGTTTCGCGGCCAGGAAACGTCGACAGTTCAATCACGGTCCAACAGCAGAAACCACCAACTCCGGACAATGCGGCTAGCTAGAATAGCTGCATAAACCGCTTCCAATGGCAGAAAAGCGAGAGAGCAAGCCTCCTCGGCGTGCCCCATCGATAAAAGCCCGGCGTTACATGCCATTAAAACAGCATGCAGTTGTTATAAGACGAGGCTTTTTTTTAATATTTGAAACTGATGGACCAGTGCACTGTCAAAACACGATTGCGAGAACCGCGTTGTTATCGACTCGCGAAAGGTCTCCTCCAACAGAGGCGAATCAATTCTGAGTTTGTTTTCTTGTAAGCGCACAGAAAAGGTTTATGGAAAGAAAACACTGTTTTGCTCTTTCTTGCAGTGAACACAACGGGTCTGCGACAGAGTAGATTGAGAGAGTGTGTTTTTCTCTTCAGCCATACTCTCTTGCAAAAACAAAACGCTAGTAATATAAAAATCTTGAAACAAAAGGTCATCAGCTTGTAGCTTACACTGTACGCGCTTCACTGCATCCTTTCCATAGATGAAGGAAAAATAAATGCAATGGCCCAAACCAGAGCCAGTGGTATCAGAGCGATTCGTTTTATTTTGTTGCCGGGGCAGCAAAAAAACCCCATGACCAATAGAAAGTAAAATGATAACTGCGACTGAATGTTGAGCAGCCTTCATATTTTCAGCACCGCCTATTCAAAGCAATGTCTATATTGCAACTAAGACGAAAATGTAAGCCTTAAGCTGGCCGGAGTTGTCGCATTGCTCGCTCGAAGAAGCAGCATTTACTAGGAAAGATCCAATATCTCAACGCACCAGATAGGTTCACGGTGCCTACGCCATTGTTTACCCAAGGGAGCGAAGTACGAGAGAGGACCCCCTGGGAAAACTAAGTCGCTATTTGCGCAGACTCGGAGATAAACACCAGACGTACTATTTCTGGTTGCTCTCGACTGTGGCTGCAAAAAAAAAGTAGATGATAAAAAAAATTTGCCGCAAGCGTCATCATCTGCTCCTCAGGGACGATTCTGGAACGGTGAAATCATCGGCGAACTGCGTTCTCTATACATAGCGGCTGAGGTAAGCCGACACAGATGCAGGCAAGTCAGATGCAGTCGGGGCGCATCGGCCTCTTTCGAGGCCTCTCGACTTAGACGTGTGCCGTAGACGCTGCTCGCACAATTCTGCTTGACGCGCCGGTGAGAAAGAAATGCGGCCTTAAGTTGTTTATCAGCGTACGACGAGGAGAACCGCCGTTGGTACGGAGTCGGCGTTCTCGCTACCGGTAAAATGTGCGCCAGAATACAGCAAATGGAGCAAAATAAAATTGTTTGCTTTTATTTGCGTTTAACGTCCCAAAGCGACTAAGGCTATGAGAGACGCAAAATAAAAATGCATTCTCGAGAAAGCAGGAGTTTCGCATTTAATAATGTGGGTATGAAAATTAAATATGGGTTAAGCGCGCAGGTTGCGAAGCGTTACAGCGAGTCAGCGGGGCGATCACTTTGAAGGCGAATTACGAAGGAACACAACTTCGAATGAAATCTCGCTTTCCAATTATTTATACGCTGTGCTGTAAGAAAATTGCCACTGAGGGACGGTTAAAATAATTGAGTCGAAACTGTTGCATTTAGAAGAAAACCACAGGAATAAGAAATGAGCTAAGCGCGATTTTTATTTAAGCTCTGGAATTTTCTCGGTACCTTTGCGAGTATGGCACAAAACGGCCGACAGTCGATCAGAACGATTTTTTAGTTTTGCTATGAGAACAGGTGGGTGAAAAAGCGGCAAGTTGAGTTCCCTATGTCGTTCGAGTCGTACAACATTATTCTTTATTTCTACTTCATGCAAAAGCCCTAAGTAGGATGTGTGAGTTATGGGAACTTTGTAGGAATAAAAAAATGGCGCAACGTGAAATGCAAGCGCGCAAAAGTCCAGTAGGGCTGACACATAAGCCCATCATTTCATTCTAGCTGAGACATAAGCCCATCATGTCATTCTACACTGTTCGATTGCAGGGCAGCATCTAGGAATCCAATTTTTTTATGCTCTGCAGATGCGGGAAGCTACAGCAATATAAACTGCGGCGAGTGTTTCGCTCGTCTTCACAGGCAACATCCTGATGGCCAGAACTTCGAGCCAAGTGTCAACTGCAATAGACAGATCTTTAAGCTGACACCAGACATTCGCAAAGCTACAATCTTTCGCTTACTCACCACAATAGTAGAGACGCGGAAGGTGCGGTTCTGTATGACATCAGAGAGCTCCTCTTGCTTCTGCTGGACGTAGCCCCGCGCGAAGCGAATACCCGTCCGGCGTGTCCAAGTGCCCACCTGGAACAGAGAGGGGCTGCTTCACTCGCAAGGCATTCGTGCGTCGCGGGATATCACCCACGACACCGCACACTATCCGACTAATATAAAGAAAAGTCCCGCTGTTATTTACTATGCAGAAATGGTGAAGTATACGCTTTGGATTCTGATATTTGAGGGGTAAGATTGGCACGACCAGGATTAGTTGCCGGGGCAGCAACTATGGCCATCCTGGCACTCGAATGAGTACAGTATACAAAACGCCTGCTGGAATTAAACATGACTTGCTTTTAGATCCCCTTCACGGCAAGCTCAGACAGGCATCGTTCAGAAGTCGCGGCGAAGCAGAAAGAGAGCATGAAGCGAACTTTCCGAAACTTTTCTTCCAAACCGTTTCCAGATTGACGCACGCTAATCAACAATAGCGCCTGTAGAGAAAGTCGTGACGGAAGCTTAAAGGCTCTGCTATCAGGAGGAAGATCGGACTGCTGGTGGCAGCACTATAAAAAAAAACTGCCATACAACGATTCCATCTCGCCATCGCGGCCGAGTCATGCCTCTCGAGCGATTAAATGCTAGCGTCCATACGAAAACTGTGAGTGCGGCGGCAAGGGCGTGGCCCAGGAAGTGCGCTCTCGTGGTCTCTCGAGTAGTGGTTTACTAGAAGCCTGTGTTTTTCCCTTGTGAGCGTATGTGCCTGTGAAGCGTTCTGCGCTTCAACGAGGTCGTCGACACCGCAGGCGGAGTGGTGTGCTGTGACATGGAGCCTGAACAAGACCCATTTAAAGAATGCGCTAGAACCATTTGTAACCCACGGTAGACAGTGACACGTGGGCACTTAAAAGTATTTCATGCAGAAATCTACTCTGGTTAAATGTTTAGAGCAATCCCCTAAGGTGGAGTAGAGTTGTAATAAGGGAGTAATTACTCATTGGCATTCACCCCAGCTCAGCCATACGGCTACAAAGGAAAGCTATGCAGCTTTCTCAGCCGCAGGTGCCGGCGCCGGTCACTACTCCTACCCTCTCCACTCGAAATACGCTCCCATGGCGGTCGATCGCTCCTTCTCCTCCTATCTTGCTGCATCCTCTGAGGCCCCCTGATCCAGCTGCGGTGGGGGCTGTCACCAATGCTCTCACCGTCAAAACAAAACACAAACAAATGCTCAGCTCCCAATTTGCTCGCTGCGTGTCGGGCCTTCACCAATGACCGAGCAGTAGTAGTAGTGGTTTATTTAAAAAAGAAAAAAGTAAAACAAAAGAACTTTACCGCCTGCGGCAATTGCTATCTAGTATCTTGAGCACCCGAGCTGCAGCCGGCCGAGGTGAAAGGGAAAGGGAGATGATAGCAAAGGGAAGTAAAGAGGGTAGCGACAGCAAGAAAGAAAAGGGGAGAGCTTTATCCTCAAACTTTCCCTCCCCACTTTGGGCGCCGCACTGCAGCAAGATCATTGTATCGCATAAGCCCGCGATCTTGAAGGTCTAGAAGGCAATGTCATGCTTTACACTCTATCTCGCGATTACACCAGCCAAGCGGGGACTAACAGCCGACACTTGCACTTCTTTCGACCCACTACTATACGCATCTTCCGACCTTAAGACTCAATCGACTCGTCTACTTCCTCCTCACACAAACCTATCATCGCCAGACGCCTACACGCTCCGCCGAGTCCCGAGCCTCATTGTTTCCAACCTCCGCCATCTACACCCCCCTCCCCAACCAAAAGTCTACTGTGTAAATGCATCCCTATGGTGTGGCACCACTCCTACCTTTCTTCATATCACATGGTCATGCACCAACAAACAGAACCTGGAACCACCGGCTAGGGAGCAGTGGGAAGTGTCGCGGACCAGCGCCACCCTGGAAGCCAGGCGCTTATCGCATTTCTACAGTTTAGGCCAGACCTACTGGGGTCTTCGACTGAAGCCTCTATCTGCTTTTGTCCAACAACCCTTATCCTGCCTCTCAATAAATGGTAATTCCTTCCTTGATCCTTTCCTTTCTTCCTGTAGGAAGCTCCACAACTTGAAATATCAAAGAGCTCTGCAGCAAACAAAGAGTTCTGCCTATGTCCTCGGATTTCAAGCGTTAGCCTACAGCCGCTCAAAGTCAGTTCAGTTTGTTTCTGGCTGCAAACACGAGGCGTACTGCACGCCAGAAGGCAACCAGTTTAGGCCTGTGCGCAAGGGCGCGTAAATACAGGATAACAGAAACCTCTTTGTGTCATGTGAGCAGCGAACTTCGCGCCTTTTTCCTCAGCCTTCATGCATGCATTCATGCTTGGCCGCAGAGTATGAAAGCGGTCTAGGCAATGCCGGTGTTTTCATGCTTCTTGAGCGACATGGGCCTCGACTAGCGGTTGTGATGCCATCAAATGTGCCTGTAAATATTCTTACAGCTCTTCTCACCACATTCCCACTCATCACGACCCCGCCGCCGCGGTGGTTCAGTGGCTATGGTGCTCGGCTGTTGTCCCGAATGACGTGGGTTCGATCCCGGGTGAGAGGTCGAATTTTGATGGAGGCGAAATTCTAGACTCGCGTGCACTGTGCGATGTCAGTGCACGTTAAAGAATCCCAGGTGATCGAAATTTCCGGAGTCCTTCCTACGGAGTCCCTCATAGCATGAGTCGCTTTGAGACATTAAATCTCCAGAAGCAAACCCGAACCATCTCGACCCTCTTCGACTCCTTCCCTTCCCGACTGCACAGTAGCAGGTTAGATGCATTCGTTTTTCCGGGAGGCCTCTTTGCACTCCGAAGATGGCTGTGGTTCACCTCTGGTTAAACCTGGAGTGGCGCGATAGCTACAGCTGGCCGAATGGAACTCGCTCAGTCGAATTGCAAAGTCAGTCTTTCGCCGCTGCGTTTCGCTGGGCGTTCCTTCATCTTCGTCCCTGGACGTGGATTCACTCTCTCCCCATCTCCACACCTCCCCCACTCGGTTTCGCCGGCGCGCCGCGCCGCCGGCAGCTGCCACTATGAAAGTACTAAGTAAGCACTAAAAAAAAACAAAGCAGAGAATTTAGACGGCGTCCTTGTGTAGGAACGTTTTCGGAGATTTTGCAGGTTGTTCACCAGCGCGTTTCATGCCTTCTGGGGTTGCGCAAAAAATACGCAGATCAATGATGACTTGGAAGCCTACAGGTGACCTGTGGCGCGTTAAAAAAATGCTGCGGAACCCTCTTTTGAATCGAGTTTGGGATACAATGTGGTTATCGCTATCAATAGAAGCTGGAACTTTCAGGTTGGGCTTAGTAATAAGGCGGCCACAGGAGGGTAGCGCGGGGGAAGAAATTCACAGTGGGCGGGAGGGTAAGATTTTCGCGGAGATTTTCTTGACAAAAACACGGTTGAATAGTAGCAATATTTATGTTTTATGTTCTTCTCTCTCCCATTTGGTACTCACGCTGTTTACCACAGACTGCAATCTGTTGTACCGCCCTTTTTGCTGGCTTCTACCAGGCTCAGTTATAGTTGAGTTCTCCAGTTTTTCCTTAACGCTGTTTTCGCAAAGAAATTTTATGTATCTCCTAGCATACTTCGATAAATACAGCAAAAAATAAAGAGAATCGAATGCTCCCAGAAAACGTCTGAAGGGAACTATAAGCTGCTCGTGTAGATTATACTTGAGTGAACGGCAAAGCGATAAGAAGAAATCAATTGAGACATATTGTGCCGCTTGCTTCTACTATACTAATACGAATTCTTCAAACGGTAAAAGCAGCGACAGCACGACACTGGCATGCAGCTTGTAGATAACTGGAAACTCATACCGACGTGCCTGTCAACCTTTCCTGTAGCGTCGGCATGCGAGAAAGGAATCTTACGCGCGGGGTCGAAATCCGCTCTGCGTATAAGCTGCAGTTCACCTTCCTTTTCCACATAACACGAAAAACGAAAAGGAAAGCAAGAACACTCTAAAGATGTGTGCCAAAGACGTTAAACCGTTTTTCTTTCTCGTGCTCAAGCAGCTTTCGCTGTCGTATTTTTTATTTTTTCCATAGAATTTGAAAGCTGCTGCGCAGCTTCGCTCCACCTCGCCCTCTGTGCGTGCGTTGTGAAACATTGTTCAGGTGAGCTCCACGCTAGCGGAATGCAACAGAAGAGAAATAAAATCTTTTTGGACGAGGTCCTGCAGCGAAGGTTTATCCCTCGTACTGCATACAGTGAGAACGCTGGTTATATTGCCAAATAAAGAAAAATAATTGTTTCGCAAACTGTTACATGGTTGTTTTTTTAAGCTTCGATGTTTACTTATGCAATGGGCACAATATTCTGGTGATGTTTTTCTGTTTCACTGCGTCAACCGACTTATCTCATGACCGTTGTCCTGAATACAAAGAGTTTCTTCAATCGAGATTGCAGTCACCAAGGCGTAATTCAATGATCCCTTCTTTTGTTGCCGATACTCATATGTAATTTTGTAAGGTCCTGTGTAACGCTTGAGCATCTCTCTGCACTGACACTGGATAACTTTTCTGCAGATAACGAGCTCCTGCATGCAGTGTAGTCTCCACTGCTACACCATTATCTTTCGTGGGACGAAGTTCGCCCTAATAACGGTTCGCATAGAAAGCTTTCTCATATCTGTCTGGCTGCTTTCTGAACTACATAAATTCTTTGAAAGTGAGGGTAGCGCTATAAGGAAGATCACAGGGTGAAAGAAAGACACGACAGCAAAGAATGCTGAGTCAGGAACCAGCCGAGGGGTATGTTTTATTGAACTACTCCCATGTTGGCAGTTCCGTTCACGTCAGGGAATTATTCCGTGTGCTCGTTCCAGAAAGCGCGTAAAAAGCTTCAGGCTAGGTACAAGTTTTTTGCTTTGTTATAACGAATATACAGATAAAGCGCGGGCCCCAAGCTTTCGCGGCCATTGACCATTTTTTTCACTGTCTGCGCGATCGCTGTAGCCGCTCTACTTATGGCAGCAAAACAAGTGTTATCTCATTACAAAGATCAACCTATTTCAGTTTTAACGCTATGCGTTTTTATTTCATTTATGGGGTTTCAATTTCCCAAAGTGGCTGCGGCTATGAGGGACGCCGTAGTGAAAGGCTCCGGAAATTTCGACCACCCAGGGCTCTTTAACGTGTACTGAAATGACACAGTACACGGACCTCTACAATTTCTCTTTCACTGAACTTCGACCGCCGCGGCTGGGATCGAACCCGGGTCTTTCGGGTCAGCGGCGAGAGGTATGCGTTTTTAATAGCTTGAAATGTTCGTGCTACTGCAGTGAGCAAGAAACGTAGTGCATAAACAACACTTTTGTCCGACCTGCCTTCTTCCGTGACAATTTCGAAAGAAACTACTGCGCCGAAAGGAAGAGCTGCTTCTGCAGTGTTTCAGTGAAATATTAATCTTGGTATGCGGCGAGGCGCTGTCAGCTTCGTGGATAGCTTAGGAGCTGCATCCCAAAAAGACCAACAATGGCAAAAAAGGCGCATATTAAGGGTTCATTAGCTTCCCATTGAACTGAAAAAATAGCTGCATATTTATCACACTTGTGACACGTAAGAATTCCGTCAAGTGTGCGAACTTTCTTTGAGCTGCACTGTAGTAGTTCTTTAGTTTCTTGTTGTTCGCATTTCGCCATAATAGCGAAAACGCTATCCATGGAGGTCAGAGTTCACATGTGTCAGGAAGACAGTTTTGTCGTCATTCACACATCCTGTGATTTCGAGTGCTGAAGAGACTATAGAGAGCACACTGCTCAATCCGAGGCGAAACCTTGTGATACAGAAATGGACTGCACGGAAATATGTACAAATCGGCACTCACAAAATAAAAACAATGAATGGTATACCCGGTCCTCAAAAAAGCATTTTGTGTTTAGGATCGTATCACATTAAGAGAGAAAAAATAAGATGGATAAATGAGATGACACTCACTTTCTCGAAGCCAGTTGTCTTTAGCTCGATGACGTTCAGGGCAAAGTCGGTCCTTAAACCATCTTCATCGAGACGGACGTACCCGGTCAACCCTTTGACGTGGACCTGCACTAATTCGAGATTGTTGCAGTTATAAGTTAGAGAAATGTGAACACATTAGTTAGCCCAAGGCCGAAATACGTGGCGATTCTGGCTAGTGTGATGTAGTTCATCTTGAAAACAAAAACGAGAGCACACGGACGACACAAAAAGAAGGGTTGATACTTCAAGCGCCGTGCTTTAGTGTTGCGAGTGAGCTTTATTGATATATATATATATATATATATATATATATATATATATATATATATATATGCTATATGTATGCTACGATGAAAAACTTCCTCGACTGCTGGTATTATAAGAAAAGAGTTGAAGTACACTTGAAGAAACTTTTATTCACCAGCGGTTTCGAACGGTGGACCGTTCTTCATCAGGGTAAGATGTAGAACGGTCCACCGTTCGAAACCGTTGTTGTACTTCAACTCTTTTCTTATATATATATATATATATATATATATATATATATATATATATATATATTAGATGTGGCGCTTCAATCCCACCGCTGCCACCAGTTTTCATATGTGGGCCTCTGGTTCGCCTGGGCCGTCTCTCGCCAGGCCGAGGTCCACGGGTTCCGGATCGGGAGTCCACTTCTACGGAGTGACGAAGAGACGAGATGGGCCTCTAGAAGGAGGAGGAGAGACTGAAAAGGGTTTATTTACATTTTTACAGACCTCAAACGGGTGAATCGGGAGCTGGTCGAGCACATGCCGAAGTGCTCCTTAAATAGGGTCCGCTGTCCCCAGGTCCCTAGTTGGGAAATTCAGTTCATTTAAAATGCGTCGAATCACTGTAATGTCGATCACGTGTCCAGCTTTTAGGATTCGCCTACCAGGACGTCCCCAACAACTCACTCCCGCCACTTCTGGCAAGTTAAGGTCCGTGCTGTCCCTGCAGCAGTGATGAAAAGCCAGAATGGAGGCCTAATCGGCGTCGAAGGTCAGTCACCTGCACTGCACAGCGCTCCGTGGGAATGAAAGGCCGCCGCTGCACTTGCGAGATGGTTCCACTTAGGGGAAGACGCTAAGGGGAAGACGAGGTCTTTTCCGAAGCACGAGCATTCCGTCGTCCTTGTTCGCCTTAATCAAACACAGCCGCGTCTGCCGTGACTCACTTGCAGCACCGCGCTGGCCGCCGTCTCCGCCGACACTTAGGGGAAAACGAGGTCTTTGCGTCCCAGGTGGGTCCGGCGCCGTGAACTAAATGAGAACCATGGTCCCGAGAAATGTTCCCAGGAAGCGGATGACCATTTCACCCCGTAAACAAGAGGAGGGGAGGGGGGGGGGGGGGTCCCTCGTTGACGCCGCCACCTGCATTCGTGGCGCCGCAGCCACGCCGACGCCTCGTTGAAGCATCTGTCGATTGAAGACTCCCAGTCGCTTCAACACTCTTGGCTTGGCGTTCTCCATCCGTATATATATATATATATATATATATATATATATATATATATATATATATATATATATATATATAGACGGCTGCGAAAATAGGTTGCGTTGGCTTCCGCAGGGGAAATGCTTAAGAGAACCGGGCAAGACACATTTATTTGTTGTCAACGTTTCGACCGCCCGCGGTCGAAACGTTGACAAATAAATGTTTCTGTAAATGTGTCCACCTCTCTTAAGCATATATATATACTTACAAAGGAAATCGCCGCATGAATGAAAGGCACGCAAGGCATACAGGGCATGACAAGCACATGCTGCTAAAACAAACAATTCTCCCTGCAATTATGCCTTCATGGCGCTGCAGAAATGTAATTAAAAAGAAAGAAGAAATAAAACACAAAACCAACATAGCCTCCCTGACATCGCTACCTCCAAAAGTGACACATCAGTAACTATAAAAATGGCTATCTGTTTTTCATATAACAAGATCAGCCCTTTGCTAATGCAACTATATTCTTTTCTATAAAAACGATTGCATCATTTCTCTTGTGCGCTGATCCTGATGCCGGTAACGAACCTTAGTCTTTTTGAGCAGTGTTTTGCATATCTTCTTATTGTCGCTTTTACACCTTGCACAGCGTTCAGCAATGCCTGAACGAACGGTGTCGGAAGAGAAGTTATTATGCTTCATGATCCGAACGTTCAGTCATCACTCAGTTTGGCCGATGTACACTTAATCGCAAGGAAGAACTGCTTATTGAACACGCCACACACACGCATTCCACGAGCGGTGACCTGTCACGCACTGTGCACACAAAAGGCTTATCCGTACGTCTACGCTCTACTCTATTTTTGCCCGCCGCTCATAGACACGTAGATAGGGCTTGCAGTGCCTACCCTTCTCCTTCCGTCGTTCATGTGCGTTGGTTTTTGTTTTCAAACATAAATACGGGCAACGACTGGCGCTTCCAGGCACGAATGTGTGAGCTCCGTAACCGCACCGACGCCTCACTAGAAGTCAAGTGTTTAGCGAAAAGCTTTTAACGCATAATTTTTTTTGTATCTGCAGCTTGCACTCGAAAACGCTTAGCCTCACTTGTCAGCTTTCTTCATAGCTGCGGTACTTCATGGCAGTCAAGACAAAATAGCCCAATAACTCAAGAACCCTGCGCACAATGGCACGCAAGGCCATCTTTCTGTACGACGGTGGTTGCACACCATACGCGATTGTAGAATTTTGAGAAATATTTCTCGGCATGCCAGTCATCTTTCCGACGCGTACTCGGAAGTTCGCGACTTTATTACTTTAAGAAAGAAGTTCAGTGCAAATAAAATTAAAAAAAAACAGTGCGGTGCCCGTTTTGCTTGCGCTATGGGCCACGTAGCGCCAACATGTCTACTCTGCTAGCGACTTCGAAGAAAATCTAGCCGTCACCGACACGCCAGCGCCATGAGTTGTGGAGTGTATATGCGTCCTTTTGTGAGTGTCGAGCTCGTTTGCGGCTTCCGCCATTCGTTCATTTTCTATTCTGTATCCCCGAATCGAAAGCAATAAATTAACGGCTGGCAATAGATAGGGAAAAACGACTTCCTTCAAAAGAAAGCATATGGTGATAGGGAGAGAGGGCAGTGAAAGAGAGGAGAGAGATAGAAGTGGGTAGAATTCGGCGCACTGGTAATTCTTTTTCAGTGTTAGCAGTATCCTTCTCTTTCGGGGAAAATGTCGAGGTGTCTCTTAGCACACAGGCGCGTTCTCACCTGTGTGTAGACGGATGGATGGATGGATGGATGGATGGATGGATGGATGGATGGATGGATGGATGGATGGATGGATGGATGGATGGATGGATGGATGGATGGATGGATGAATGGACGGACGGACGGACGGACGGACGGACGGACGGACGGACGGACGGACGGACGGACGGACGGACGGACGGACGGACGGACGGACGGACGGACGGACGGATGGATGGATGGATGGATGGATGGATGGATGGATGGATGGATGGATGGATGGATGGATGGATGGATGGATGGATGGATGGATCGATGGATGGATGGATGGACGGACGGACGGACGGACGGACGGACGGACGGACGGACGGACGGACGGATGGATGGATGGATGGATGGATGGATGGATGGATGGATGGATGGATGGATGGATGGATGGATGGATATTGACATCCCGTTTTATGGATGGATGGATGGATGGATTAATGGATGGATATTGGCATCCCGTTTCATGGATGGATGGATGCATGGATGGAAGGTAGGACCGTCCCCTTTGAAATGGGGTGATGGCATTTGTCACCATGCTCAGTTTTTTCCTTTATTTTTGTTTAACGGTGCTGTATGTTGCTAATATAATTCGCCATTTTCTTTTAAATACGTCCTCCTACACTTTTAACCTTATGTCCTCTCTCTACTTTTGAGCCAGCAATCTTCCAATCGCTGTTTGCTAATTTCCACCACAGATTTATTTACATGACAATTGTTATCTCTAAAACATAGGGCCTCAGGAAGATTGACTGCGCCTGCATCGACATCGGGATGGATACCATCACATTTTAATATGAGGTGTTCTATTGTTTCTACAGATTTACCCCACATAGCACATGTGTCATCTTCTTCTTTAAATTTCTTTTTGTAGCGGCGCGTTCTAAGACACCCTGACCTAGCTTCAAAGAGGAGGGCACTGCCTCTTGGGTCATCATAAAACGCTTCCTTCCTGATCTGCGTTTGGGATGGTACTGAGATGGTGGCGAGGGCCGCCTTGCTGCAGTCAGTGGCGACTCCAGTGCCCATAGCGGAGATCGGAACCCTACAAAAGCTGCACCCGCCTCTCCTCTCCAGAAGCCTTCACCTAGCAGAAGCCCACGCAACAGCCGACAGAAAGAGCGAAGGCAATGGCAAAAGACGCAAGTAGAAGGCAGTCAATGTAAAAGCGAAGTGTGGAACCAATACTGCTCGTATGGTCGGCCGTGCATGCTTTTGTTCTGGTGCTTGCCACGTAGGACTGGCAATTTCGAAAAGCGCGCGCACATGCAAAAAAAGGCGCTATCACCAGAGCCAGCTGAGAAAAAAGTCAACGTGTGCTATTGGAATCAGCGAGTGTAACTACAAGATGCATTAGAGGGCGAAACGCATTTATAAATAGTTTCTAGTTTTCATGAGGTTTAACCTCTCAAAGAGAGTCAGGCTTTGCAGGACGCCACAGTGGTGGGCTCCAGATAATTTCGACCACTTGAGTTCTTTAACGTGCAACTGGCATCGCACAGTACTCAAGACTCTCTAGCATTCCGCCTCCATCGAAATGCGACCGCTGCGGCTGCGATCGGACCCGTGCCTTTCGGGTCAGCGCAGAGCATTACATGCATTGGGCCACCGACGCGGCGTATTTATAAATATCTATTTCAAATACAAAATAAATCCATTATGAGAAAAAAAACGACATGTATTTCACTGAGGATAAAAATAATAAATTTGCATCTATAGTAAAGGGCTTAAAGTGCTGCTTCTAGTGTCCAAAGGAACAGCGTTCTGAGCTGTGGGTTTGACGTATGCTCCATGCGACCCACCCTCGAAATGCTACTTGCGCGCGCAGAATTACTCGAACACGTAAACGCAATTAGTAAAGTTATAAGATAAGCTGAGAGCTTACTTCTTACTTTTCAAAAGCAGTAATGACTCTTTTAATGTGAACAGAGAGTGGGGAATTAACGATTAAAACGATCTGAACACAGTTCCTTCGGCTTTGCATAAAAGATTCAGTGATCAAACTCTCTATCCCGTCGTGCTTAAGGAAAACTAAAGGTACATACTCGGACATAAGGTAACTATGTGGCGCATCAGCCCTGCGTTCTGCACATAAACTTTCGAAACCTGGAATTTTTTTCTCTTTTTTTGACAGATTACATGAGCTACCAATAAGTGCTGGATTAAGAGTAGACCGTAGGAGACGACAAGCCCCAGGCAACAACCACTGTTTTAAAATTCGCAATTTTGGCTTCTATGTCCACCCACTTTTCCCTTGGAAAAGATATAATCCAGCAATATTACTGGCAGCAGTTTTGGATCGTACCGTAATCTGGATTTTTTTCAAGTCAACTTTCAACGATGTGATCAGGCAGGTTTTTTTCTTTTACCTCGGCCGACGAGGCGGCTATAACTTGTACGTCTTCAAATACGCGATCAGTCGCCCGTAGGCAGTTTAAAATGTAAAAGTGCCACTTAACGCTTGCTGGCGATAAGAAAGCCTGGAAATGGAAAGCCTGCTTAAATTTCAACTCAGCTCACTAAGCAAAAGCATCGTTTCACAAAAGATCGAAAACGCAAGCCCTTTCGGAAGGTTCGCACTACAGAATCACTGCAGTTGCCTGCAGTATTCCTACAGTGAATGAGTGGGTTTTGAAGTGAAAAGTGGTGCCCCAGTCTAATGAAATTCTCAGTGCAGAGACTTCTCAGTGCAGAGACCTCTCAGTGTAGTAAAGAAACGAAATGCGTTCTTTCGGCCTTTAATCCAGGCAAGGCTTAGCTGACCTTTAATACTAGCCAGAACAAAACGTTTCACCAGCATGCCTCCTCTGTTTTCTATGTTAGCTACACTGCACGGATCTCTAAATTTTTTTGCTCGCGGCGAAAAATTAGGAAGTGCGAATATATCCATGCATTTCAAAACAAGATGCCTTCATTAGACTTTTCTTTCGCTCTGAATATAACACATCTAATATCGCATGTGGGCCGCGCAGCATGCAATCTATACAACGCTCACGTGGACTGTTTGTGTATTTTTTTCGCAGTGGATGGAGGCATATAGGGAAGCAAAACGTTTAACAGAAAGCTGGCTTGCATGAATTCTAAAACTGATAAGGCACGACCTTGACACTTTTCTGGCTTCTGATTCCTTTCTCAAAGCGCCAATAGTTAGTAATTGAATTGGCATATTTCAAGACAGCTTGAACTGAGTGTGAAAAAGTTTTTTATGAGATTGACTCGTAAGAACTACGAGTGCGGCTCGTGAGCGCCTGCGAAAAGTACAGTCGTAATGGACATCGCATTCTTGAAGTTGCTGCAGCAGAGCCGCAGACGTTCTCTTCAGTTATTGCCACTAATGAACCGAAAAATGGTGCTTACACTGCATATGTAGGGAGGCTCATTTTAATTCGGTTCTATCGTGTCTTTCAGGGATTCATACTTTCTTTCCTTGAAGTCCGAAAGTCCGATGCCCTATGACGGCACCGCAATCAAGTTACGGGGCGTCGAAACGGTTTTGGTTTGTGGCAGAATTTTGAAGCAGAACCAGATAAAGTCTTAATGGAAAGCCGCCCGTATAACGGTATCGACGTACTGTATAAAGCGGCGACAGCTCTCTAATTTATTGCTCTCAGGTATTTTTCGATATCTGCCGGCCACTTTCTAATGCTGAAAATTTAATGACCGATCTTCAGACATAGAAAACAATAGAGAGCACAAAGTTGAAATTCGCAGTGCTGCCGCCCACCCAACCGCCATCTGGGGCTGTCACTTCCGCCACCTCTTTATTGATCGTCCAAGTTATCGACATGGAAGAAGATTGAAAATGAAATGCCGAACTACATTGGGCACATCATGGGGACATGTAAACTTTAACGTCAAGAAGCGGCAGGTGGGCTGTGAAGGACACCGTAGAGGAAGTCCCGGGATTAATTTCAACGTCTTGGAGTCGTTCAAACTCCATCAGATGTCCACTTTGTCTGCATCAAAATGCGGCCGCCGCAGCCATGCAGGAAATAATCGTATGGCCTCGTCACATTTAGTACCAGCGTGTCTTAGTCCTGTGCCAACACGGCTGGCCCAGTCTTGATCGCTGTACTATAGCTCGGAAGATGGTGATTGCAAAGGCTTCACTGGCTTCGCCGACATTTCCACTAGGTTGCAAGAGAACTGACTCACGCTAACATTATCATTTCTACAGTGTCAACAACAATTTCTTCCAAGCACACCTTTGGTTAACTAAATATTCGAATGCAAAAGCGTATGTTGGCTGTATACGTCCATTTTTTTTTCTTTGCATGCAGGTAGCCTCGATCAACGTCAGTACCAGAAAGTTCGTTCCCACTGCAGCTGTCACGACTTTCTCCTGGCCTGATGGAGTATTTGGTTTAAATGTGCATGGTAGAAGCCCTGGAAAATCATCGATTATGCGAAGTGCAGGCTATCGCTGGATTTTATCACATAGCAAAATGTTCATAACTGTTCATCTTTCGTCAGAATGTGTAGATGCGCAAATTGCGAAATTCCTGCTGCGTTCATCGAGCGTTTGAACAAGAGAACAAAACCGCTCGGCGAGAGCAAAAACTGATTTTGTGCTTCTCAACTTTTCAAACCAATTCTGAATGTAGTTTTATGACCACTACAACCGGTCTATCGCCATTGCCCTTCAGAAAATTGACTTTTACAATCAACGTCCAACTTTTCGCAGGCATAATAGAGGTAGGTGATATCGTGAACAAAAGTAGCAGGGACGCGGGAATGGAAATACAGGCGCGCAGGTGCCAAGTCTCCCAACGACCGCATGATTTCCCTCGCACACGAGGGACCAGCCGAGCCAAGCTTTCCTTTTCGTAAACCTGCTCTCAAGCCAACAGCTCTAAGCAGAGCAACCCACTTTTATCTGCCCGTCATTCCTATTTGAAACTTTTGTGCGGGACTTATATCGGCACAAAACAGGCTTTTCTTAGTGCAGTCGACGACATTTTGTCTAGATTCGTCTATCTTCTACTTGCTCTTCAGATTCGCAGTTCAGTGCAAGCATCGACGGGTCATCGTACCAGTATTAACGACATGGGATAAGCATCATCATCATCATCATCTTGACTACGCCCACTGCAGGGCACATGCCTCCCCAATGTCTCTCCAATTAACCCTGTCCTGTGCAAGCTGCGGCGCCCTATCCCCACATACTTACTTATCTCATCCGCCCATCTCACTTTTTGCCGCCCCCTGCTACTCTTGCCTTCTCTTGGAATCGAGTCCGTTATCATTAAGGACCATCAGTTATATTGCCTTCGCATTGCATGTCCTGCCCAAGCCCATTTCTTCATCTTGATTTCGACTAGGATTTCATTAAACCTGCATTTGTTTCCTGACCCACTCGGTCGTCTTCCTGTGTCTTAAAGTTACACCTATGATCTTCCTTTATATTGCTCGCCGCATTGTCCTTAACTTGGGCTCAACCCTTTTCGTTACCCTGCACGTTTCTGCCCCGTAGGTGAGTGCCGCTAATATACAGCGGTTGTATACTTTTCTCTTGAGGAATATTGGCAAACCGCCATTCATGATCTGAGAGAACCTGCCATATGCGCTCCACACCATTCTTATCCTTCTAGTTATTTCCCTCTCATGGTCGGGATCAGCGGCCACTACGTGTCTTAAGTAAACGTAATACCTACTACTTTCAGCACTTCGTATAAAGACGGGTGAAAATTGACACTCAATCTTTATGGCAGCAGGTCTTTCTGAAAGCACGCACATCGTCACAAACTGGTCTGGCATTTCGTATTCTAGCCGTGACACACCTGAGTTTGGTTTTCCGGCGAATGACCCTATAAGAGTGCAGCTAATACTAGGGACTCTTAGAAACATGAAGCACGAATTACGTTGAGCACCCTATTCTTATATCAGACCTGTATGTCGATTATGGCCTGTTTTTGCTGCTGCAGGCAGCAAAATAAGGCAGCGAAATCGCGATTTTTCCTTGCGTGAAAAAATATTTTGAAAAGCGTCCATTCAATGTTATTACTTTCAGTGCTCATAAATGTTTCTCTATACGTAAAAATATGGCTTCTTTATTTCCTAAAACATTAGTTTACATTTCCTAAATTACCTGCGCCGCTGCATGCGTCGTTTACTTATTTCTTTCTAAATAGAGTTCAACAATTTCCACACTTCAGCAGGCCAAAAGTTTATTTCCAGAAATAATTTAATGTGCCCATTTTTTATGCTATTGTCATCAGCCATTTTTCTGGACCTCTGGAACCAGAACCTCCGAAGATATCCTCAGTCACCCGCAGCACCGCTCGGTTTGAAAGTGAAGAGTACTTTTTTTCTTTACCAGATTAAGTATCCCGTCCCTCAAGAATGTAACACAAGCAATTGAGAGGAGGAACTTGCTTTGACCTACGCTTCAGCTATAGGCCTACGACATTTGCGTTGGGTGGTTTTGAAGATTCCTGCATTGTAATATTAATAGTACGGAGAAGTCGTCTTACTGTTACATGTTTCGATAGAAGAGTCAGTCCCATGGCCATATATCTGGCTTTAAAGGGGGATGCATCAAAGAGTTAGGAAAAATGTAGTGCAAATAACTTGCAAGGTAACTTGACAATTAAGTAACTGACAAGGTAACTGCCTAACTGCATGAACCCGTGCGTAACTCTGATGCTCTTTTCCTTTTCTTGTAGCCGAGCAGACCCTTTTGTGCTGAAATATCCTGATTTTATATTCCTTTGTTTTTATTAAGGACACGCTCTTACCTTTTTCCCCTCTTGGCTTTCATAAAATATTTGAATAGCATTGGTGGGGCGGCCGTGGAGCTTGTTCCTTGCAGCGATTGACTCTGACTTCGCAGTATTACAGGAGCTTCATCGAAAAAAACTCAATATGAGACATGCCCTCACTGCTTCAACTAAGCATCCCTGAATTACCATTGTTTTGTAAGCGTTGATGCGGGTCACAAAAACTTACCCCCCACAAAAATTCCTTTCCAGCGCAAAGGTGAAGCGAGTTTAAATATGAGTCTAGCATCGACGGAAGAAATTTCATCAACAGCAGCCAGAAGAATTTATTTAAGCTGCGAGAAAGAAAAAAGAAAAGAAGCTGCGGTGAGTCGCGTTCTTCCTGAGCTGCGCTTCCTCTGCGGTCTCATTTGTGACGTAATGGCGGACCCGGTGTCGATGCAAAATAAGGTAACAAAATTGAAGAGCAGAGAAAATTGAGAGCAAGGAGATCAGATATTCCTTTTTTTCCTTTCTGGCATACCGGTCGATATGAGAATCCCGGTCGACAGAGGCACCGACCCAGAACTCCGTTGCTAAGTTAGCCTGAGCTCTGTCGCAACCTTACGCCCTGCGGGCTTACTGCCTCATCAACTATGCGAAAGTGAGGAGAGATAATGGGCTAACATTTCTTTATGGGGCGCACAAGAGAAGAAAAATCAAGAACACGTAACATAAAGGTGACCTGAGGACAACGCGAGAAGCCGGGAAGTACCACGGATCCTTTTTCGTGCGCAGCTGGTCTGAAAATGTACAGCGTAGTGAAGAGCTGAAGCGTCCGGATCGATATACACTCGTCCATTCGCACAGGTCTCTCTATTGCGAGACCTCGTTGCTTCTACCAATCTTAGACGCCTGTGGAAGATTGCTTAGCAAAGAGACGGGGTTTACGAATGATGGATGTTTCTTATAATCCGTTCGAAACGATTAAATTAATTAGTTTCATTCTTTTAAGAAGCTGATATGAATAAAAAATATTACCTTGAGTCAATGCTCTATTTTGGATTGCGGTGTACTGTTGGGATCCAGTGGCCGAGCGTTCAACCACTATGACCCAACACTGTAGCTGGAGACCGTGTACTACGTAACTGCCGTTTGACCTATGAGTTCGCGTGAAATACTAGCTGCTGCCATCCCATTCGGGCATTTTTGGAGTAGGTAATTGCCAAAGCACTTAACAATGCACCCAAGGTTACAAGCGACGACTGCAATCCATGACGTCAGAATTTCTCAGCACTGCTCGTAACTTGCGGCTCTCATCATGATAATTTATGTGCCTGTATATATTCTCACCTGTCCCCTGTACGCGCAGTCACGCATCACAACTTTCTGACTATTTCTCCTCTCTCAGTGCAGTATTTCGGATGACATAATCATATCTGAAAGAAATATCTCTGCGAGCTTCAGGTAAACCTTTCCTAAGAGCTGAGGTGTCTTTGATCGGGTGTAATCAGCTCCAGTCAGAGACTGAATACAGCCCTTGACACTGCAGCAGTTGATAATTCACAGTTTCGCCCGTGGAAATGTTTGATTAAAAGCATCCAGCGGGGTCGGCCTCTGGGTGAAGCTCCCGATTTTGTTCTCGTTGGCTAAAGCAGTATGGTTTAAGGCAGTCGGTGGCAACCAAAGCAACTACCTCCAAGGCCGCTGTGAATCGTCGTCACCATAATCGTTATTTTTTGTGCCTTAAGGGCCCTGTGTTACGCGTTATATGAGGGGGGGGGGGGGGGGGGGAAATGAAGTGTGTGGGTGGTCACAGTATTATGCAATTAAAAAACACAAAAAAGGAGGTATGAAAACGTTATATATTTCTATAACAGCATGCAATGAAAGAACAAAGCGAAACAAAAAGAACATAAATAACACCCATGCGATTAATCTCTGCAAGTGTTTACAAAATGTTCATTACAGTATTGTGTAAGCGCAATTCTTACAAAAGTGTATAATGACGCAAAAAAAATTCTGATATATAATGAGAATAGCGAAAGCTACAAAGTAAGATTTTCAGTTCGAGATTTGAGTCGAGGAGAGAAAAATAATACAAAAACTGAAGACCTTTTTGTTTACCACTTTAATTTAACCATGTCAGCTGATAATAACTGCCTAAAATTGCAGCTGTCACTTAATGGTACAATTGCTTCAGGAATCATGTTCTATTCAATGGCCAATGGAAGGCTTTACTTATATATGAATTTGTGACTTATAAATGCATTTGTGGAACAGGTTATAAGTTTCACAGTCATAGAATTGCAAAGGCGACCCGATGCTCGTATAGGTGCACTAGTAAGTAGGGAGGTTCGAAGGTCAGGGTGACTGTAATACCGAATGTGAAATAGGCCTGGCCGCGATGCCTCACTTCGATGAGGTAATGAGTCCTGAATAATGAACTATTTGATGGCAGTAACGCTAACCCTAGTGTCATATTTCATATCAGATCATATCATGTCATAACATATCACATATATCACAGGACAGGTTCCTAGAATGCCTGGGGTAAACCTCACTTAAAGCACATAGGAATAAACACATTTTCAACGCGCTCCCTTCACCTTGGCTCCTGTGTATACAATAAAAGCAAATAGAATATGAGCTCGGCATAAAGCACAGTAAGGAATGTTGCCTGACTAGTTGGTGCCACATGATTTATATAATATGCGCAACAGAGACATTACATAAGACGACACAACGATTACAAGCGCCGAATGCATGAGGCAATGACCAGGCCCTTGCGATAGTGGTCTTGGTCATCCCATTCCACGTTTTTTTATCTATTGCTCTTACCAATTACTCTTAAAGCACAGTCTTTTGACTGGGCAAGCAGACCAGCGTCCTAAAATTTGAGCTTGTTGCACGGAAACACATCTGAGCAGGTAGCGGTTGTTCAGTAGTAAGCCAATCTATACCTGTCAAACATAACCACAGTTCAGCAAGCTCTGATTATGCCAAAGTGGTGATGAAAAGCTGCAGTGTAGTGTTAGCCATATCGCATGCTCATGCATGCAGGCAGCATTCAGTGCGTATTAAGGAAGCGTTCACAAGAAACGCCAATGCCGCTTCTCAGTCGTATGAGCTAATCGGGGCATGGTATTGATAAAGCACTGTACAAGCACAAGAGCTAGCCTGTATTTGTTTAGTTATTCAGCTTAGCTAGTGTTAGACCGAACGCATGGCTTGTACTGCGAAAATGGTATTTCCGGCACGATGCTGTCCTCTGTGCGCAGGTTAAGTTATTTTGATACTGCGCTTTTCACTTCTTTAATAGAATTAGCCCTAGTGGAAGTTCGGTAATAGCCTGCTAAGGAAGCTTTCACACATTTTCTTTGAAGTTCGCCTCGAGAAGAGACGTAATTTCACTGCTGAATCCGCGTTTCATGTCTAATAATAGCCAAGACAAGTAATAAACCTCGTCTTCCCGGTATTCCTGCGCCTATACATAATGGATGAAGTGTAGCGCCTCCCGCTTTCTCTCTGGTTATATTATAAGAAACTCTGTGGTGAAGTTCAACGAATAGTGAGGAAGCTACTGAGCCATTTTCTTCCCTCAGAAACCACTGTTACACTTTCCCAGATGGCACAACGACGTTGGCGTGGCTCCCATTCTGAGCTTCTTGGTGGCGGGTGCTTCGAAAGGAGGATGGACTCTGTGTGTGCCCGCAGCTCGCTGCTAACTAGCTGGACATTAAGAAGGCCTTGGCTTTGGTCGGCTCCTCTTCTCCATAAGTGCCTACAGAGTTTTATTGGCTTGGTTTGCGCTTTGTTCACCGTCTCTCGCGCTATTCCTTTCCCTGCGAAGCCTATATGTGTCATTTGCACGCTGCTCCTTCGTATTCGTTGTCTTTACAACAAAAGCGCGGTGGTGGCAGAGAAAGCATACGGGCCACATTTATGCGTGTTCACTTCGGACACTCCCCGTCCATGAGCACGACCCTATAATGCTCAGGTAGCTTCACGCGTAGAGCTAGCGCTCTACAAACATCCTCTGCAGGCAAGAATGGCTTTTAATGCCGAACGCTAAGGGAGCCATGTACGGCCAGTGTTAAAGTTACACAACTGACACCATGGCAGGCCATGCTCATAAAAAAACCATGCCTTCAAAACCCGGCCGCGGCTGCCGCATTTCGATGGAGGCAAAGAGCAATATCACCCTTGTGCTTTGCGATGGCACCGCGCTTTAGTAATTCGAGGTGGTTAAAGTAACCCGTAACCCTCCACTACGGTGTCCCTGATAGCCCGTGTGCCAATTTTGGGACGTTCAGCACCACGTATGAGAGTCAGAAAGCCAGGTGGCTGGATCACATTAGGAAGTTTGCGGCGATAAAGTGGACGCAGCTTTCACAGCAGAAGATTCATTTGCGAGATATGTTAATGGACTTTGCCAATTAGTGCTCGTTTTTAGGTTGATTAGGATCACCACAGTCCACCCTCCTCTATAAATCTACGGGGACAATTTCATACTGTGTCGAATACTGTAAAGCAATTCCAGAAGTGCGGCGGCATTTCTCAATTCGTCTCTATTATGGGCTGTATACCAAAATGGGAGTCGAAATTAGCTAGAAGTCGGTCACAAATTAAAAAAGAAAGGACTGAAAAGTTGGAGCGCCTAAATCCTAATTCATTTTCACTGCACTCGGAGCTACTACAGAACGTAGACGTATAAATACTGCGACGGGACAAGCGCTCATACCGACTGATACCTCCGACTCTCTTTACATCTTCGTGTATCGTTTATGGTTTACGGGGGTGTAACGTCCCAAAGCGACTCAGACTATGAGAGACGGTGTAGCGAAGGGCTCCGGAAATTTCAACCGCCTGGGGTTCTTTAACGCGTGCACTGACATCGCACAGAACACGGGGCTCTGGAATTTCGTCTCCATCGAAATTCGACCGCCGCGGCCGGGATCGAACCCGCGCCTTTCGGGCCAGCAGCCAAGCGCCGTAACCACTGAGCCACCGCGGCAGCTACATCTTCATGTATTGTGTTGTGCTAAGCTCAGGCTACCAAAAACCGCCAGGAAAAATTTAGAAAGAGGAAATGTTTTCAGCGATATATTTGCTGTGAATACGCACAGCAGATAACACCGATCTACATGTCGATTCGCCTGCTGGCCTGCTCAGTGTATTCGCAGCTACATTTACTTGCCCATTATGGCTCCTACGTGCCATGTTCAGCACACCATTGAAAGACAGAATTTACCAAGAACTGGATGCTGTTTCAAAGGAGGCAATAATATTCCTTGGAAACAAACTCGAATAAGGTTTTAGAGCAAAAACAATACTTCACGGAGCCATACCCAACCAAGAATCTTATTAGCTTGCGTGACCCTGAGGGTGCCAAAATAAAATAAATATTGCTGCGACTGAGTATCGAACCCTCGGCGGAGTGAGCGCATCAGCTTCGCTGTCCACTGCACGAGCGCACAATGCTACCGCCGCAGCCGATCACGCTTCGTGTTAAACTGCAACACACTCTCGCGCTGTGCATTGCATATCGTTGTCTTCATCAACTCACATCTGCGGCGCTAGCAGGTAAGTGCAGCTTAACATGAGTCTAATATCTCAGTCAGGCGTGTTGACGACCCAGCAATGCAAAACTATGAAGGCTGAACACATGGTTTTTCCACGTGTTGTTGGTTTACCGCAGCGGTGGCCAAGTGCTTGAGCATCCGCCTCGTACGCGGGAGGTGCGGGGTTCGATCCCCAGTGCCGCCAGGTACCCACTGGTGATGCAATGGGTACAAGCTTTCCGCTGGCCTGGCGCTCGGCTTATGAGGGGCGATACGCCTGGGAAAATGGGTCTTTTATCTAACCTTGAGTTATCGAAATACCTTGTGCGATGGCGCTCTTTTGCCATTAATGGCCTAGCGCCATAAAAATCCATAATCATCATCATCATCAACAACGCCTTTTCGATTTGACTGCTTGAAAACCTTCATCGCTTTTTTTAAACCTCTCACAGCTCGTCTTGCACAGGAAAAAGCGTTAACTTCAACGTTGAGATATATGGATGCGTAAAAATTTTTCTAGCCTTAAGAAGTTGACTCAGTAATTCGCATGCAAAAGAAATGCTTTGAAAAACAGTCATCTACTTCAAGCGCATTCTAAGCGGAAACTTTCGAGCCACATAGGCCAATGCACCATTCAAACAAAAAAGAAAGCAGCGGACATTACGACAAAACATTCATTACGTTTGTGATTCCCGCATCAATGTTAAAATATAGTATACAGTTTCAATATTCACATGTTCACAAACTGTTGAACTTGACACGTCAATTTATTTGGCGTTCTTATACATGTTCAAGAAATTCGTCTTCCTGTCACTCGCCAGATAATAAACCGTAGCTTTCTAAACTTTCCGCGGTGTGAGAAGCCCATCAAGTTCTCCTCAGTACACCGCTCATCAACATCACCTATTGCCCAGCGCATGGCACGCAGTTAAGTTCCTACGTGGCCGAAGCACCAATGGCGGTCTGGGGCACTGATGCCCAATGAAAGGGAAAAGCACCGGAAGTAAAAGTGCGTGGAACTCCAGGAGCGAGAGTATTGACAAGAAAATAGAGCTTGCTGTACGAAGATAAATATGCGAAAAATGTAAAAAAATATACAAACCCAAAACAGCACTACCGAGATGCAAGTCCAGCTTTCTCGGCCAATATTTTGAAAATTGGAAAATTGTAAGACACTCTTTTGAAGATAATGGTTCAATATTTTGATATGTAGAAAAATCTTTCTTTAAAAGTGTCTCCATGTATCGCCTCGAACCATTAACACTGCCATAGAAAACCAATGGGGAACGATTTTGACGACAGCTAGAACGTGAATATAGAAAAAATACCAGACTGCCGTTAGGTGATCTTGGGATATATTGATTGTTATAGTGAAGTGTTACATTATAAGAAAATTGCGTTCATAAACAGTTTCCTGTTCAAAAATGCTTTTGTCCAGAATTGGTGGGTGTGAAAGCATGAAAAAAGCACAAATCCTAGCCTCTTATGCGCAAGGAAATAGAACTACGTAAGGTATGGTGGTGTCGCTATAACCAGAAAAAAAAAACTTGAAAGGTGACAAGAGAGAATACAGCTTGGGGCAACACATGCTCCATGTACAAGTGTCACCGAACGTTCTTCGCATAACAAATAAAAAACCCCAAGAAATAAGACAGCAAGCATGCGATTTTTAGCTCTGCAGCCCCATAATGTTAACGGATGATTAGATGTTTGTCAAGCCCTCTCACGTCCATGCTTAATACACATTTACAATAATTACATTAACCAACGTGCTTTCATGTATTAATGAGCGTTGCTCGTGTGTAAAATATGAGGGAGACAAAGCAAAGATGAGTTTACTGAAGCAGGTCGCACCATGACCAGTCACTGTCCTTGACATGAGAATCACCACGTATCTGTGCACCCCATCATGCAAGCTCCAGCGTGCTCTGCTTGATATGTCAGCAGCTTCTTGCCATTGAGTCGATTCAGCCTGTTCACGAAGCTTCAGAAGGGAAGTAATGAAGTGGCCGTTTGCAGGCTTTCGCAACAAACGAAGGCTTAGCCGCTACAAATCTTCGTCTCACCAACTGGACAAAATTGTTCAAACTGTTAATAGACTATCCATAGACTTGGTCGATAAGGCCTATAGGGGCAATCCTACAGACTAGTCTATAGACGACACAAGTCCTACACACAGTCGATAGAATATCTATGCATTTATGGTCATACATTTTAGCAGGCTTTTCTTGTAAATCCAATATAGACAATCAATAGACAAAATAAATATCAATAGGAAGGATATAGCGTACATAAGAAGTGTATAGAAAATATATATAATACTTTTTAAGAAACGCCCGCGAGCATTAGAATTTCAAAAACGCACAAATAAAAACTGTTACAGGCCAAATCAACTTCAGCACAGCGGTAATCGATTTTTTTTCCAGTCTCAAAACGTACTTCTGTGCCAAGGTACCTCTAGTGATCTTCTAACGGTCGGAGCTCGCGGTACTATGCGCAAAATTGTGTCATAAAGTTTTACTCGGTGGTTAGCAAAGCCGTGTAGGGAGAGTTGGTTTTGCGTTTAGAAAAAATGAGAAGGCTAAACTGTACACTCAAGGCAAAACTCGTCTCAGCTTTGTTTTTTTTTTTCTTCAAAGCTGTTTCTTCTTTTTTGGCATTGATGAACAGCCAGTTCTGTGACCTGTCAAGCTTACGATAAAGAAAGCTGAAATCTTGAAGATGAAATATGGCATCGACATGTGTGCGCCTAAAATTGAGAGCTCTCAGGAACACCGGCATCTGCGTCCATCATCCATACTTCGGTTGGCACAAAACGTTGAGCTCCTTTGAGCTGCTTTGAGGGCTGGAAACACGGAAGGCAAGCAGATCAAGTTGGACCGCACCGTTTTCATGCGTTGCAGGAGCGCTTCACCGTTGCTCCAGTTAGACGGCGCTTCGCAGGAGAAAGACTTGAGCTCAAAGTTGTCCACGTGCTCCATGTCGTGGAGGGCCCGGGCGAACAGCGACACTGCGTCGAAGAGCAGAGCCAGCTCCGTCTGCGAAGGCGCAGTCGCAGAATCCGCTGCTCAGGAAAACAGGCTAAAGAAATTTTCAGCACAACTTATCCTCAAATGGCCTGTTTCGAGCAACACTGAACGTGTTTTACTTCCAGCATTAAAAAAAAAGACTAAAGAAGAGAGAGAATGAAGGAGGTTAACCAGCTTGTTTTCTTTTTTGAAGCTCAAGCTTCACTACGCTACCTTGTAACGATTTCGCGGTGCTTGCGGTTTTGGCCTTCACGTGATCTAGAGGTCAAACCTCTTACGGCGTGAATCGGGTGTCCATCGATATATGCGATAGAGTTACTGCGCCATTTCCTTTCTTCAAAACCAATTTTAAAAAACAATGTTCAATTTTCTTCAAACCCAAAGGAAAGCCGCATAGCTATCCTCCTGAGACGGTGGACATCTCAATCGCTCTTTGAGCTACGTGGAGGTAGTTACAGGTGCGCGCTGCACGCGTTAAAACTCACAACGTTGTAGCAGAAACGCGGCACTGAAGCTATAGACCGCCGGGGTTCTTTGTGTTCATCCGCATTGACAACTTTTTACACTTTGAGGAAATGAAGGCTCATAACTGGCTCCCTGGGGCAGTGGACGCCTCAGTCGCGCATTTAGGTAGTGGGGAGAGAGAGAGATGGGGCCTACATGTATTAGCGCTGAAAGCGTTGTGGCAGACAAGCAATACTGCAGCAATACGCCGCAGTGTTCATTGGGTGACCAGCCTCTCGCGATCAACCAATTATTTCACCGCCACCTGGCCGGGTGGGCGTGTTGCCTATCCACTGTAGAGAACGCACTGAACGTTTGAGGCCAAGCGGCGTCTACTTACCCGATACACCACAGCTTTCGCTCTCTAACTAGGCTGAGCAGTAGTTGAACCACAGCTAATTTAGATGAAAAATTTTCAGGGCAATAAGTGTATATTGCCTTGGGGAACCTACGGAGAGGTGAAGGATTATAAAACTGCTTGGAAATAGTGTCGCTTATTTATTCACTTACGCCTAAACACTGTAGTTTTCTTTTTGCGAACTTAACGCATAAAACAGACTGCTTACGAGTGAACACCTGTGCTCTTTGAACGCCTAGAGTGTAGCAACTGGTGGCCACGGAAATAAATCTCGCTAAAGCCGGACATGCGCCCACAAGGGTTGTGTGAAGAAATATAGACAAAGAAGTATTCAAAAATCACTAACGTCTTTGCTGCTGTTGTTTAACACCCTCCTGCATGAGCGCCCTCTCGCTTAGGAGTTATTTCTGTAATACTGGCCCCCGAAAAAAGCATTCACGCTTACCAGCTGTTTTGTGGCCGGGTGCCTGTAGCAGTTATTTGGAAAACAAGCGACTGCTTGCTTTTTCAAAGGCTGTTCAGATGAACCACTCGCTGCTAAGTGAAGCCTTGCTCTTCAGATTAACCTTCATGGCTGAGCAAATTTAACTTTGTTAGGGCGAGCAGCAACCAAGCCAATGAATTATAGACAACACCAAGTTAGGGCTGCTTGCTCTAATTCCTCCTCATCTTGATGTTCGTTACAAACAAGAGCTCCGAAATTAATTAAATACCAGGAATTCTATCTTGATGCGTAAACATTCCGGCAGCATAAAAAATTCGCGCTGTTTTATGTTACCCAAAGAGCGCTATTAATAAATGCCTGACCTTTATCTACAGCGCTGCTGTCTGAGCGCTTAGAGTGCAGTGTGGATATATACCAGCCAAAGAGCATGGCCGCTGTGAGCTTGCTAAATAACGTGATAACACCGCATTAAAGTGAACGATGTCTGCTAAAGACTGAAATCGCCATTTATTCCTGCCAGCCGCAGATGTATTTGTCTTCAAACTTAGGGCCTCTGTAAGCCAAAAGAAAAAGACCAAAGCTGCTCCACAAAAAGAAACAAACATTATGTTGAGAAAAAAGAACGGCTCTTTCCATACAAAGAAGTAAAGAGCACCCTGCCACTATCTGTTGCCTTTCTCAAAAAGAGGTCCGGCAGCGCTGGACAGCATGTCTGAAGGACATATCTGAAGGACATGCTGTCCCTGCCCAGCACTCACCCTCAGCGCGGTCATCTCCAAGGCTCGACGTCCGAAGCGCAGCTCCGAATTCGTCCAGTCGTGGAGCAGCTTCTTGGTCTCTTCTTTGTCAAGGTCGACCAGACGCAGAGCCGACACGTTGGCCAGCGCCCCCTGGAAACGCGTCATGTCCAGCGTGTGCGTGTCCTGCGCGCGCAAAGGTGAGGAATCTGTCATCGCACACACAGCTATAATTTCTCAGTCCTTATTTTCGGCTGCTTGCGCCAGTCAGCGTCTCAATAATGCACGCTGCAAACATGGGATATTTGCTCAGCGTATAATGTTGGTAGTGATTGAAGGTAAAAACGATATTTTGCAAGTCGCGGAATATTCGGGCGCGCATGGTCTAACACATACTCGCTTAAGGTCGCAATTGCTGCTTTCGTGACACCTGTGCAGAATTTAATTATTTTCGATGGAAGCGATCCTCAATAGGCACCCGAGCTGTGCGATGTCAGTGCACGTTAAAGATCCCCAGGTAGTCGGAATTTCCTACCGGACACCTCCACTAAGGCACCTCTTTCCCGCTTTCTTCTTTCATTCCACCTATTTTTATTCCCTCAAGGAGAGGTTGAGATGTCCGCCGAAAAGTGAGATAATTACTGCGTCATTTCATTTCATCAAAAGCAAATTTTCCCACCCGCCAGCTGTTTCAGGCATCAAGATGCGAACAGTACAAATCCTTGCTAAGCGATCACTGGATCATTCAGCAAAGCGACTAACCTCTGTTGTCAGAACCTGACGCAATGGTGTCATTTTGTTACGCGTAGGTTGCTTAATTGTGAATTTCGAGAAGTAGCTGCCACTA
The DNA here is from genome assembly GCF_052857255.1 of Amblyomma americanum. Taxonomy (NCBI): domain Eukaryota; kingdom Metazoa; phylum Arthropoda; class Arachnida; order Ixodida; family Ixodidae; genus Amblyomma; species Amblyomma americanum. The sequence goes on from NC_135503.1 coordinate 89,298,644, forward strand.
TCGCACGATTGGCTAAGCAGTAAATGAGAAAAAAACTTATTACTGCCAAATCCTCCACCGCTTTTGATTTGACACCGCCTGGTAAAAATGAGGTATATATCTTCAATGGTGTATAATAATAAATATTTTACAGATTGACTGGAAGACTATCCAACCACAGGTAAACAATAAATGTGCAGAATCGTAGAACACCGCCCCATTTACTACACCATTTCAAAGTGGTTTCCTTTCTAAAGTCAAGACCCCACCGCAAGATGCGCCACCGATTCCTTACTACACCAAACAAGGCTCTTAATTATTTCTGGAAATTAGTGATTCTACAGCGAAAGTTGTTATAGCGAGCTTCCTAGAGCGGGGCTTCACCGCCGTCCGTGACCGGAGAAGGCAACTGGTTAGGGCGCCAAACACGGGATGGCGCTGCGGCATGCGTGAAGCCGTAGCCGATGGCTGCAGCCCGCTAAAAGTGAGCGCCGCTGCGGAGCGAGCCAGTTGTTCGTATGCAAGCGTTGTGATGGACGCTCCGCCGTAGCAACAACAGTCGAAGCGAGATCATGAAGCAGCAGTGCCAATCGGATACCGTCAGACTCGACACCGCGAAGTAATGCGTCGCTACAGGCCGAACACTGGCGTGTGCACAACCGAATGTGAAGATGGTTGCCGCCATGACCAAGCCGCGCTTTCCTGCCAGTGGCAAGCTGCCTGCGAGCAAAATAAGAGTGAAAGAAAGCCAGGTAGCAGCGCTGGAAAAGCCCAGCCAAGCCAAGGTCCCTAAAAATGCTTTCGCCGAAATAAGCCGTGTAAAGCGTTAGAACAATGGTACGTGAGATTGCTTTGCTCAGAAATTTTACGGCAGTGCACACGCCTGCATTTCTCTAAGCCCCTTTCATATGCACAACCTTTGTGAAAAGCATACTGGCCGCCGCGCTTGTTAATGAGCTAGTGAGTGCGTCTCATTTTGATTCATTGTGGCACCTCCGAACCTTTTCATGATAATAGTAAATATTGTTTTTCTCCTAGAGATTATAGTATTCCACGTGTGATCCATGTTTTTTGGGAGTGGGCTAAGTTCAAAACTTGGCACCGGAAACTACCAACATGACACCCAACGTGGAACTACCAACATGGAAACACCGAGCGCAATGGAATTATCGCAACTCTGCAAATCATGCTGAAACAATAGCTCTGCAAGGCCTCGTTCAATTGGTGCATGTGAGCATCACCCCGCCAGCCTTCTTCTCTGCGATAGCGACCTTGCCTCCGTCCGGTCGGCAGAAGTATCGCAAACTGCAAGAAATTTCAGAGCGTTATCGCTGGATTTTACTAGTTAACTCCAGCAGTGATCGAGTCAGCACGGACCTGGGCGAATAAAGGCGCGCGCTATAACGCGCCCAACAAATGCCGGCTTGCCGGTCTACCTATTCGACGACGGGTTCATCTCCATCGCGTGAGATTGTAGGCGACCGCGTTATGAATGCACTGTAACAAAATACTCCTGTTGACTATCGAATTGTCCTGAAGGACCTGCTCCTCCCGCCAAACCACTTATCAGTCACTACATAGTCATAACCATCCCAGCACGTGATAAAGACGGGAACACAGTAACCGCATGTCTTAGGCGAGGTCGCCAGACAGCAAAGCGCACGGACAAAACCCTAAGCGTAGAGAGGATTTTCAGTTTTCAGCTGTTCGCTTTTATCAGCACGGTTCTGGATACAACGTTACGCCCGACTTTCATGGACCGTAGCCTCGTACCATGATGATTTTACTATTCCGAAAGCATTATTTATGTCAGTACCGGAAGGGTCCGCTAAATGCCTCCACCAAACCTGGAAGCATGAGTAGTGTGGTGAAGTATATAAAGTCAGTTATTGAGCAATACCGAATCAGAGTCATTAGTCATTGGCCATTAACATTAGTCAATATTTATTAACGTCATTAACGGTCATAATTATGCCACTAAATAATTTCATTTATGAATGATGATAATTAATGGACTTAATCTATCATGCTACTTAATGATAGTAACTGATATGCATAATTAGAGAGACCATGTTTCGTCATTAGGGTGTGCCGTCATCTCATACGTCTGATCACGTCACGCCTGCAACTAATGAGAGTAGAGTAAAAAACGGAGCCCTGAATGTCGGTGTCTGAGAAGTAGGATGATACGGAGGTTTTCAAATAGTTCAAGAAAATTCCAAATGACGTCATACGGACAAAAGATACCAAAGACGACTAGGACACACAAACGTCGCGACAAACAATAGTGCTTTCGCATTTCTCCAATGCAGTCTCTGCAGTGCTAGGTTTGGGCTTTTTAAAACACTAGAGAGGGGCTGAGATGGTGAGCACCACTCTTTCTTTGTTCTCGAATGTTTTGAAATCTCGACAAATAACGAGACATGGGGAGTTCCCGACTAAGACAGGGCTTTCAAAGAAAAGGCTCTCCAGCTTGCTCCCTTCTTCACTGTAAGGCACTCAGCCAGGTTAAGCGCGGTATGTTTCCGTTGTTGCTGAGGGCTGGCGCAAAGCCGGTCAGACTTGGAAAATGGGACGCGCCATAGCGAGCATCAACTTTAGGCGGCCGGCAAGGTTGGCAGCGGTTAGTCACACCTGTTCACTACCTGTATTTACACCTTGTAAATATTTGTACATAAGAGCTCAGTCTCCATCGCACAGAGTGTTCGGCCTCCACTTCATCAAAGCCACCGCTTCACTGCTCAGACAACCACCACAGGACGCACTTATTAGGCCCTTCTAAGCAGGAATATCAAGCTCAGTGCTTTCGTTAGATCCTGATGCTATCGACTGGCGGCGGTTGTGAACGGCGAAGCAAAATATTTTCATAGCGATTCGATATCTAGAGAGTTTCCTCTCAAAACCACGGGCTCTGCTAAAAGGATACCGCGAAGAAAAATTGTTGCCTTTGACTCAGAAGGCACACGCAAAGATCTCCCTAAATATACCACGCAAACTAAGCCCAGGCGCAGACGAGATGTATATTAGCACTAAAGATAATTAATGAAGTAGCAGCTTCACTGCATGTCGTAATGTATGTATGCATGACGGCGGAGTATTATTTTTTTTATTTCGGTTTCACTCAATTTTGCAGATATAAGTCGCGAATATTTGAAGAGAATACAGTGAAGGAGGCACTAAGAATTGGCAGAAAATGGGTGCACAACACTGTCTTCTTACACATCTCTTTTGCCGAAGAGTTTATGCATGCAGGCTGGTTACTCTTTGATATCCTCTTGTGATAAGACCGCTTAAATATTAGCAGACCGTTATCCTTCTGTAATGACCGTCACCACTAGGCTCTCGTTTCGCTGTTTCCTCCTGCTCTACAGCAGTCTTAGCCTCATCTTCATAGTGTACCCTTACGAATCCTCGGCGAAATCCTCCGGAACGAACTCTCACAGTATACTCATCATGCATATAAAGTAGATAAACCCTGTCACTGGTGCAAATTTTCTACACACACAGGGTTTAACAAAAATGTTGTGGCAGCACGAAATTTGACGGGAAAAAGGTACTCTGGAAGGCGGCAGAGACTAAACTTACACGCGGCGTTACTATGCTGGCTATGCATGTTAAGGATGAACTAGCACAAAAATAGGCAGAATACAAATCGCCCAACGTTCGCGGCTGCCGCTTTGTAGTGTTTTGACGTGTCAGAGTGTCAGACGTTGGAGTTCCTTGAAGCGGTTCGAATATGCCCGAAATAGCGTGGCTAGCTCGCCCCTGCTCCAGGCGCTCCAGTCGACGGCTGTGCTGGTAAACATCTTGGGGCTGTCTGTTTTTTCATCAAACATATATTCATCAGCAAATTCGGTCCATCTCTCTGTTTTCAGAAAAAAAAAAACGAAGATGTATCGTCTGGACGTGGTGGATAAATAATAAATACACTATGAACAGAAGTAGAATCCTCTCACACTGTAGCCAATCTTCAACAAAACAGTTGAGGTAGTTGTCCAGCCGTCTTTTTGAGCAAACAGGGCAGTACAGACGAAAAAGACGGTAGGTGGATGCCACTAACCAGCCGCGGCGGCTGAGTGGTTATGTCGCTCGGCTACAGAGCCGGAGTACCCGAGTTCGAACCCGACCGTGGTCGACGCGTTTCGATGGTGGCGAAACGCAATATGGCGCCCGTATGCAGTGCGATGGTAGTGCACGTTAAAGATCCACAGGTGGTCGAAATTGATTCGGAGCCCTCCACTTGTCACTGCTTTTTTCTTTCTTTCTTTCACTCCCTCCTTTATCCCTTCCCTTACGGCGCCGTTCTGGTGTCCACAGGGATGTGAGCCAGATACTGCGCCATTTCCTTTCCTCAAAAATCTGTTTTAAATGTTCAGCTCAGTGCCAGCACAGCTAAGAATTGTTTTCGCGGTTTGTGCCTTAAATTGTAGTATTCTTGATTGCCATCAATTTCACTCGTACTACCGTCGTTAACTGTTAATGAGCGGAACACTGGCGTAAATATATATTAGCATCAACGGGTGAAGAGAGCACCGTCAAATCTCTAACAGGCTGGCAACACGAGAATCACTGATACAACTAAGATGAAAAACGGATATCAATATGAATTTGAAGCGTTTGGCGGTTGTTTATGTTCATACCGCAAACAGGGAACTCTCCCTGCGACGGCTCGGTTAGTGCGGCTTTGTTCCGGTGAATGCAATGTCACGGATTAAATTCAAAGAACCATATGTCCAAAGAAACAGAAATAGATCACAATCCCTCTACGTAAGTTCCAGCCGGCTTCCATGAACTCACTTCCGCTGATGTTACGAGTCTCGCACAACACGGCTATTGTCTTTTTGGTCCTCGGCGTAGGACTTCCCCGACATCTTGCGCTGCACCGTGGTAGGTTTTTTTTTTCTTTCTTGTGAATTTAAGAACATGCAATTGACAGTCAACATTATTCCATATTCTGTTACGAAGGTTTCTGTTGTTTTTTTTCTGGCGCTTGTTTTCCTAAATCGACTCAGGCTATGAGGCGCGCCGTAGCGGAGGGCTGCGGAAAATTTCGTTCACCTGAACATTTCTAACGTGCATTGACATCGCACAGTACATAGCATAGGCCTCTTGCATTTTGCTTCCTTCGAAATGCGATCGCTGCGGCACGCATCGAACACGCGCGTTTTGCGTCTTTGCGTTTGCGTCTTTTTCACCATAATAACTGAGACACAGCGGGGGTTCCATTACAAAGACTTCGCTCCAGCTGCTGGTCTGAATTAGGGCCATAAAGTTGCGTTTTCTCTTTTACTCACATGAGCCAACAGCTCTTCGGTATACGATTTGAAGTGCTACAGTTCTGGTTCTGTTTAAATTGCTCAGTACTCATTTCGGTGTATATTTCAGAACGCTGTATTTGATTTTTGTTTTGTCCAACCAGCAGCTCGAAAGTCGCGAAGTGACCTTGGCTGAAGTGTAACGCAGTACTGGTAGTATTATTTGGAGAAAATTTCGAAGTGATCCCTGCTGACGAAACCTACAGCGGCGGAAGTGTTAAAAAAGGCACCAAATAACCTAGGCTGACTAAAACTGCGGTGCCCGAAGAGTCCACTAAAAAAAAAACAGTCGATTAACCATGGCTGAACTAATCTGCAGTGGCCGAAATACTGGTCAGAAAAACCGAACCCTGACCGTGGCTGCAGTAAACTGCAGAAGCCGAAAGGATAAAAAAAGAAAAATTGGAGAGGACACTTAAACTTCGCCTCAGAGTATTGCGCGTAGGGCGTTAGGCTTTCTATTCTGAGCAGTTTGACACTTTTGAACGCATTTTTAAATTTTTCAATTTTTTCAATTGATTAATTGATCAATTACTCATTACCAACTGTAAATCTTCTTAATTAGCGTGATAAAGCGTTGGCTTTTTATTTTGAGCATCTGGACACCTTTGAACCCCTTTGTTATTTTTCATTTTTGTAATTAATCAATTAATTACAATTACTTCATGAATCACACACCAATCATTGATCAATCACTGGAACCATAATTTGTCCCGATACGATTTTTTACGCAGCCCGCGATTATACAACGCCCGTTCGAATCCCTGCCTTGAGCTAGGCTTAACTAGCTAGTTTACGCTAGACGAAATGCTGAATCGTATGACACCACCCGAAACATTCTGCGGGAAAAGGTTGGCGTGGAACGAATTTTTTCAAGCAGCCGCCGATTATTTCCGACACACGATGCCGACTACGCCGACGGCTTTTCGGTCGAGCGAGCTGTATACGCTGTCACGGAAATTTCAATTATAAATATAACTCGCCCAGTCATCGTGGCAAATGTAACCTGCAGTGTACGAAGCGCTTCTTAAAACTTATCTGAATTAGCTGCTGGATTGACATTTATGCCGGCAAAAATATGTGGTTCTCCTGCGTGCTCAAAAGTCCTTTAGAGTTTATCTTAGGTTTACTATTCTTTTTAGCATGTGGTGTACCAGTAATTAAGAAAGAAGGGTTCTTCTTTAAAGGTAAATTAGTCATAGCTATTACTGTACAAAGCAACGTTGTCTCCAATAAAATTAACAAAAGTTGAATAAAGACCTTTACACTAAAGCCCAAATGCAGTTGATGTCTACAAGGTGTGTTACAATGTTACAGCTGGGGTTGTTGCACAGCGTTAAGCGCGAGGGCGGAGCATAATGTCGTCGCCTTCTGAGCGTAATCGATGAAACTGTCACTTAAATGTCGCAATAGCTAGAATGTCACGCTTTATCTCCGCGTATACGTGTACGTTTCAGCGTCTTTACAAGCATTGATTTATTCATATCGGAACTTGTCGCCAAGTATTGCATAGGGTTGCCAAATCCTGTCTTAGTAAGGTGTGCGTTGTCGATTCTGGCCGCTAACACAATTAGGACAACCTTAGACATGAATGAACCTAATGACCAGGCAATGTTTCGTAAAGAATGCTCGACAATAGACCATATGCACACTGTCAATCAGGTTATAGAGAACTGCAACTATGTACAGCCTTCATAGATTACGAGAAAGCATTTGACTCAGTAGGAACCTCGGCTGTCATGGAGGCTTTGCGCAATCAGGCTGTTTTTAAAAGAGCCTTATGGAAAAACTACTGCAAGATATCTAAAGCGGCTGCACAGCTACCATAGTACTACATAAAGACATGAATAAAATTACAACCAGGAAGGAGTCGGGCAGGAAAGCAAAATCTCTTGAAAGCTATTCACTGCCTTTTTTACAGGAGTTATTCAGAGGCCCGGATTGGGAACACTTGGGGATAACATTTAATGCTGAATGCCTTAGTATTCGGTGATTCGCTGATGAGAGTGTCTTGCTAAGACACTGAGGATATGAACTGCAAAGCATGGTCAATGAGTTAGACAAGAAGAGCAGAACGATGGGTCTAGAAATCAACATGCAGAAAACCAAAGTAACGTACAACAGCCTCGCAAGGGTACAGCAGTTCACAATTGGTAGCCACCTGCTGGAAGTGGTAAGAGAATACGTCTACTTGGGGCAGGTTGTGACCGCAGATCCGGATCATGAGAGGGCAATATCTAGAAGAACAAGAATGGGATGGAGCGCAATATAGAAGGTTCTCTCGGATCATAGATGGTAGTTTAATAATATACCTCAGGATAAAAGTATACAAAAGGTGTATCTTACCGGTACTCCTCTATGAGGCAGAAACGTGAAGGCTAACGAAAAGGGTTCATTTTAGGGAGAACGATGCGAGCTACTGAAAGAAAAATCATAGGTGTAATGTTAAGAGACCGGAAGCGGGCAGATTGGGTGAGGGAACAAACGCGGGTTGATGATATCTTAATCAAAATTAATAAGAAGAAATGGTCTTGCTCATGACATATAACGCGAAGGCGAGATAACCGATGATATTTAATGGTAACGGAAGGGATTTCAAGAGAAGGCAAGAGTATCAGAGGGCGGTAGAAAGTTAGGTGCGTGAAAGAGATTAAGAAATTCGCGAGGATAGTGTGCACGCAGCAGGCGCAGCAATACGTTTAGTTTGGAGAGATATGGGAGACGCCTTTGCCCTGCAGTGGGCGTAGTCAGGCTGCTGAGGCTGATGATGATGATGGCATGCAGTGGGGATACCTGCTAAACCAAGTGACCGCCCTAAGAGGGTGGTCAGAGAACAGCGCTTCCCTTGCAGAAGGCAAGTGACAACTACTTGGAGTGTCCAATCCGCATAGGCGTGCGAGGCGGCATAGCAATGCCTCAAGACACACAAGAGCGCTGCTTAACTATTCTCCTAGGTTTTGCATACTGTTAATTTTTATCTTCGACTGAGTGTAACTCCGACTCGATAGCCACTGACCTGCGTCATGGATGCCATGGACACTGACCATTTTCGATTAAAACCGGATTTCAAAAATCAAATTAGGTGAACGCTTTATAAGCGAAAATTCTAAGCAATATTAACAGACCCTATACTATATCACGTTTGGCGTGCGTAAGGAGGCTCCGGCGTGGCAACCCTGTACCCCTTCAATCGCCGTACAGTTGCGAGGTTAGAAAGTAAAATCTCCAACAAAGGGCTGCTAGTCGGCCGTAAACAGGCTGCGTGAAGAGAGATGGGGAGGATGCTTCACATCCCTTTCATTATTAGGTTTTTAAAGGGGCGCTGACAGAAGTCAATTCGGCCACGCTTTGGGGTGGGGGTGATCATCGTATTTGTCGGACAACAGGATTATCTCACTCAGGTGGGCGCGACACAACGCGACCGCCTTCTTGTTGTGCGCGGTTGTTGCAAGCGTGAGCTCTCTGCACAGTTTACGTTTAGAAAAGAAATATTAGAAAAACTGCGCAAGTTCATTGTATCAAAGACACCACTGAGCAGCTTTTATATCACAGCAAATATCTCCCAATCTCTAAACGACATTTCAGTGCATGAACCAGAAGACTTCGCGATAGCTTCCTGACCAAAATTCTTAGGGATAACTACGTGGTTGCTTGGAGTTCCGCGTAGTGCATATGGCAATGAATTAGAAAAAAAAATGCCGTGGTACCTATGAATCAAGCTGTTTGTTGCTCTGTGGACGGCCGGATGCGCTTCACACCACGCCGTTTGTAGACACTTTAACAAACGCAAAATGTTTTATTTACTGTGCCGTATAGCTGATTGTCTGCATGGGCTTCTCATTACATCATCGATGAAATTCCTTTAAAGCAATATATCTTCAACGTGTTTCCTCATGTATTCGTATGTCGGCATCTGCTGATGTGTCTACGGCTGATGCATTAACAATGTCTTAATAATATGCAGCGCATACGTTAATTTCATTCGCATCATTAGCAATTGCGTTGCCAAGTACAAAACATGGAAAGCCGAATTCTGGTCACTTCTTTAAATAAAACCTAAGGCGTACATGGTTTTTTTCGAGGCATTCATATTGCCCCTGAAAAAATCGGGCTACTCAAAGACATATGTCCCCGCTTCTTGCAAAATACCTTCATGATCCTAAACAGAGCGGACGATAGGGATGGTTGCATGATGCGAAATTTCTTGGAGTAACATGAATAACATGAGCATTAGGCATCGTCATCGTCAAAAAAACAGCCTGGCTGCAGGGAGAACAAGCACGGTACATGGCTATCCCATTGTTTTCCGAATGATCATGCCCTGCGGCGCTGCGTCCACCCCTTCGCCGCAGATTTCTCCATCCCATCAGTCCACCTTACACTCTGCCCCCCCCCCCCCGATCATGTTTAATTCATTATCTAAGTGTCGCAACGGTAGAGCACATGGCGGCAACAACTGTGCAAGTGAAGTCCCACCTGCAATTTATATCAGTGTAAAAATATTTCCAGTTCGGTAAGGCCAACTAAGGGAAATGTGCGCATTTCCAGAGCGCCACCACGGAAATGGGGGGTACAGTACTGTGGAACTCCGACTTACGATGACAGGTTGGCGCATTAACCTTTTTGTTATTGTGGCACCAGATGTACCCTGAAGCGAACGATACACCTACGGAGTGACATGAGCATGCCAACGTTACTTAAAGTCCGGCTCATTCAGCTTAATGTACACATTTGAAGGCCTCTTCCATGCAATTCGACGCTTATGAACGCTAATCTAACAAGTCATTGCTGACCATGTCGTTTCCAGGTTGTGGCAATTAGTTTGTATTTTCAGTTAATTTCCAGAAGAGCCAGCGAAAATGGAACATTTCCTTTTGGGTGCTTGTCTGAACACTAATTTCAGACCTTTTTTTTGAGCCGGTAGCTTGACTACTACAGGTAACGGGCTGCGATCAACGACCCCGTGACCTTCAAGGTTAAGCCAAGGTCAAGCTTTCAGTTTATAAGTTTGGGGAACCAGTCTTTGGTGAACGGTGACATCCACTGTCAAGCCGTTGCAAAGATCGAAGGTCGAGGTCAAGGCCATTCTAAGGTCAAGTCAAGGTCATCACGGTCGCCAAGGTCGAGTCAAGGTCAAACAAAACCGGGTCACATAGTCAACTCTTGGCTCGCCGGAGAGACTAAACGCGGCGTTTACGTGACAGGGGTGACGTCGCGTCCTCAACCGAGTACATAACGTGAGGAGCACTGGCGCGCCTAGAAACGAAGTCGAGATGCTGTGTTCACGTGCTAGGGTGTGGCGTCACTGCCTCCTAACGCGAGTACATAACGGAAGGAGTGCCGGCGCGCCTAGAAACCAAGTCGACATGTGGTGTTCACGTGCTAGGCCGTGACGTCACGGCCTCCTAAACCGAGTACATGAAGGAAGGAGCGCCGACGCGCCTAGGCACGTAGTCCACATGTGGGTTTCACGTGCTAGGCCATGACGTCGCGCCTAAGCAGGGCCCGGCTTAGAATGCGCGTTTTGTGCTTGACTTCGCGTAAGTTATCGCTTAAGCGACATAATCGTAGTGAAATTTTCTGCCAGCTTAAATGAGTATTCCTGCCACGTTGAAATCGTGGTGCCGAAATTCGAACGCGAGCAGTGTGCAGTAAGTCACCCAGGAACACGTCGTTCTCAGCCTATAAGCCGTAGTCAGCCCCCCCCCCCCCCCCACTCCCTTCCGCAAAAAATATTAAAATGAAGACATGGAAGGAATCTGCTCTGTAACTCTCATAGCTCATGAGTATTATTGAAAAATCAAGAAAGAATTTCGTAAAATGAAGCCAAGGGCTTCCGTTGGCCGCAGAATTGTGTCGACAATGCGAGTCATGGGGCCATTACGGGGCGAAACTCTCCGTAAGCGGCTTACATTTGCGTTAGATGGTGAAGGATCGAATTCTGACGTCTAATAAAGGATTGCAGTAATCCCGCGGCTTCAGTTTTTTTTTCTCTTTCAAGCTCTTCGACAGGGATGATGGTCTATGATGTATCAGACACGTGCTGAGAATTGTACAGGCTTCTCTAAGTAGCACTTCACAAATGAAGGTTTTATTCAATTGCTGATGTGAAAGGTGTCACAATGACTGATCTTGCCTTGCTCGTTTCTCGTCCGCAATATTTAATCACACCTGTATGGCCTAGTTCTTTTGCGATTCCAGAATTTAACAAGGCTCGCTAACTGATATATCAAGCGGAATGAAGCGGAATCAAATCCACATGCTTAAGCGGGTGAACTATGCCTTTGTGCCCGACGAGCTTGATTGCAGCCAAGATTAGCTTGCAAGAGAAAGATGAGCACATCGAAATTATGTCCTACAGAACAAACGAAGATTAGGCGTTCAAGCCTTCACTTGCATAATCATGGAAAGGAACTGAGGGCCTTGAAACCTAACAGGGGATTGAGCTTTATCTTTTGAAGCGAACAGCTTCACTAGGCTCGTCAACACCGGGCTTCGCGTGAGCCACACTACAGATTTGCCACAGCTGCGCGGGCGTGAAACCGAGTGACGTCACGCGGAGCGCAGGTGGTCGCTGCTGCCGCAGCCGTCGTACCCACCGCGCGCTGACTCCGTTGTCTGACCGTGAAACCGAGTGACGTCACGCGGAGCGCAGGTGGCCGCTCCTGCCGCAGCCGTCGCCGCCGCTGCGCGCTGCCTCCGTCGTCTGACCTTTCGCCATGGAAGGAGGAGAACAAGACCCAGAAGTGGTAGCGTGGGAGTTGGCTCAAAAGCAGCGAAGATATGAAAAGTGCAAGGCTAGACAAGCGAATAAAACGGCAGAATCACGAGAGGCGAGCCTTGCTAAACGCTTTTCGCTTCGAGATATCCAGGCTTAACACTTTAGCTAAGCCTCAGCGCAACTTTATTCAGCTCACTAATAGGCGCGCCAATGTGGAGAAATCTGCCAGAAGTCATTACAGAAGATGAACTGCATATAGCTTTGTTTGTAATGCCAACTGAACGTTTATCATCCCCACTGCGCGCCTTCTCAATCATCTGAGTGGCCGGAAACTTAATAGGCTCGGCGTACCCTAATGCTCCATCAAGATATAAAATCTGAATAAGGCTTGAATTCCGAAGCCGCGATGCAACTATGAACATAACAGGCGTACCGTGTGCCATGTTAGCGTTACCGTTATCAGGGTACCGGGGTACCAGGGGCTCGCCCACCGCCAGTGCGCACGCGCTGTTTGGTCCTGATGCGACAAGCGTGCGTGCAGCTGCCGGGTACCTGGTGATATCTAGCACCCTCAAGGCAATCTGCGCATGCGCACTGACGGCGCACGGGGGGCCGGTGGTGCGGTAACGTTAAGGGTAACATGGTACACGATGCGCTAAAGGTGTCCAATAGCCACGGTGCATTGACGTATGAGTTTTCTGTGCATTTTAACACTACCCTCCGCTCTCACGCACCCCACTGAATACGGTGGCAAGAACGAGGAGTAGAAATCATGCATGCTGTTACTCAGCAAAACCTGTTAACTGTACAACCAATGGCCGAAGGCCGCGGTATGTTTATGTAATTCTATATTTATTTTCTTGAAGAGTGTTATACCTCGACAATAATCACTGCTCTTCTTATTAAGTAAATATTAGAGGGAAATAATAGGAGTTGGAAGATGACTATACTACTTGGGAAATATTTAATCAAACAAATGTTTTCTGTACTGGTGCATATTCCTCTTAGCCTCTTTATAACAAAGCTCAAGGCTCTCGTGGTACTCGAGGTGGTCTTTTAGGCCTATTATGTTTAGCATTAGCATATTTGCTTAAAGATCATATATTACGCAGGGCTTTTTACACGGATAGATTAATGTACACCCTTTGCTGAAAGTACAGAGAATAATCGGCTTGCTTGTAAGCCATGTTCTGAGCCTCTTGCACCTTCCTCAGATGTCCCGGTTTCAGTGGGTCAAGGACGCGCGCTTATCTCCACATCAAGATGTTATGGTACGTTGGTGATACATAATTAGTCTCTGCGTGGCCATAATCAAACCCCTTCGGCTCTCCTGTTTTGACAGTGTTATAAACAGTGGGTGCTGCGAATCAGCACTTGTATCCCAATAACTGCGGAACACATCGGGACCTTTGTGACTTCATTGAAAGTTCCTCTTTCATTCACGGATGCCTTTTTAGACTTCGGGGCGACCATAGCATGCCGGTTATTGCGGTGTTTTATTTTCCTATTGGGTTCTTCACCGCAGTTCTTCAAGGCTATGGTACCCTAGCTCAGTGCGGTGACCGAGAGCTTATACATACAAGGGCGAATGACTGTTTCAGAGCCTATATTTAGGATGATGATCACTGCATTTCAAACTGCCTAGCTTTCTAAGCCCACTCCACAAGACCTTAAAGTGGCAATCTTTAACGCTGTCTACATCTTCACCAGCACCATCGCCCGCCCTGTGTAATGCCGGGAAGGTCGTTTGGTGTACATAAATATATCAATAAAAATTTATAGGATGGTTACGAGTGTGCAATGTGAATGTTTGAGCGTTAGCTGTGTTGTTGAGAGCTTAGCCAGAAAGTTTGTTTTGTTTTTCGCAACGTCACAAAGTCGCAGGTAAATACGCATTTGCCCAGGACTGCCGTCATGAAGTGAACACCCTAACACGAACGCCGTTTGTAGGCAGAGCGCTTGGATACTAGGTTGACGTCCGAAAGGGCGCTGTAGGGCTTCCGGCCAGGGACGCTTTTACCCATCCTTGTCTTTAAGTGGCTTTCGGAACAACTACCTCTCGCAGCCCAGGCGGACGCCCAAGCCACTAACCGCCCGTCGCCTGCAACTCTTACTCAACCCCCCCGTTTTCTTTATTCCTGATCCCACTAAAAGGGCCGAGAGAGTTTCCCTCTTTCCGAATTGCCGCCTGCCAATACAGGCCAGTGGCAGGCTCGAAACAGAACCACATAATATTTGGTAGCGTTCTAAACCAAACTTACTCAAAGAAACTCATCGCGGCCTTATTTAATTTTAATACAATTTTTGTCCGTAAAGTTTCGAGACATGCATTTTTTTCTCTGGAAATGATTCCCCAGAACAAATGTTGGTGCGTATGTGTAGCGCCATATTTTAGGGCAAACATGAGCTATTTATGTTAATTGCTGTGGCAGCCGCTAGATAACACTGCATGCAGAAAAATACTCTGTCACTAATTGTCCGCGCATTGTACTGTGAGTGAATGTGGAGAGATGGACGTCCACCTCGAACAGCGTGTGAGCATAAAATTCTGTGTGAAGCTTGGTAAGACAGCCACACAGACGTGTGAGCTCCTTCGTAACGCTTACAGCAACGAGACATTATCGCGGGCGCGAGTTTTCGAGTGGCAGAAGAGTTTCTTTTCGGGGAGAACGCCGGTGGAAGACGACACAAAGCAGGGGCACCCTTCAATCTAACAGAATGAAAGCAACGTGGCTCGAATCAGGGAACTCGTACAGAAAGACCACACCATTACAGTCCGCATGCTATCAGATGCTCTCGACATTAGTAAGGCAACATGCCACCAAATTTTGCGTGAGAACTTGGGGAAACGAAAGCTGAATGTCAGACTTCTGCCGCACACCCTCGCACAGGATCAGAAAGACACGCAGGCATCAGTGAGCGCTGATTTGCTCTCCGATGCAGCGAAGGATTCTGCATTCGTCGACAGCATCATTGCTGAATACGAAACATGGTGTTTTCAATACTATCCTAATACAAAGAGGCTGAGCGCCGAATAACGGTCCACAAACTCTCCGGCGTCGAGAAAGGTGCGGCGACAGAAGACCAAAATAAAGACGATGCTGTCAGTTTTTTCGATGCCAGAGGTGTCATACACCACGAGTTCGTCCCACAAAGATAGACGGTGAATCAAGAGTTTTATATCCGCGTGCTCCAACACATGCGTGATGCACTGCGACGCCGTCGCCCTGACTTATGGGCATCTGGACAATGGAGCCTTCTCCACGATAACGCAAGGCCGCGCAGTGCTCTCAGCTTGACAAAATTTCTCGCCGAGCACAGCATTACTGTACTTTCCCGTCCGCCATACTCGCCTGACCTCTCCCCATGCGATTTCTTCCTGTTTCCTCGAGTGAAGAGAGCCCTAAAAGGTCGCTGGATGGGGAGCGTGGATGCCATTCAAGACGCCACGACAAAGGAGCTGACAGCCCTGCCAAAACAAGCGTTTTCCAACTGTTTCCAAGACCTCAAGGAGCGTTGGAAGGTGTGTATATACTGCAAGGGCGACTATTTCGAAGGGGTGCTGCAGAAATGATTTCAATGTTAAACGAATTTTTTTTTAATAGACTCACTCTCGAAACTTTACGGACACAGGTTGTACATTTGCTGCGTCCTCGTTGCTGCTCTACTGGCTCACTTTTGTGTTTTCCTTGGCTTTCCTTAAATATCCTTTATTGTTCTGCCCGCCGGATATGTTCATGGCACTTTGAGTAAGTTTTCTTCACATTGTATCTATTTCTGTTGTGGATTTCAACCGTAAGATATGTACAAAGATTCTGTTTTGTGCACTTATGGCTTCGTTCCCTTTCTTCTGTGTGTAAGTGTCGTTTTTTCCTTTTTCGGTCTTCATTGTCATCACTTGTTAACCCTCGCTTTAAAAAAGTATTCAGGCTCTTCGACAGAACAGTGCATTTATGTATTTCGTCGTTTCTTTCATCGATTTGGCAAAGTGCACCCTAATACTAACGTGAACGACAAGACCAACAGCAGAAATATTCATTCTTATCTATGAGTTTCTTAACCACCTAAACGAGATCACCAACGTCCGCGCCAATTTATTCATCAGCTTTACCGAACGCCGCACATCAATCGTCATATTGATTAAATTTAATTTTGCAGCTGCGCGTTCTGAGACACTTTGATGTCGCTTGAAACTGCAGTTAGTGTCTCGTGAATTATAGCCAAGAGATTAACTTCTGATTTTCATTTTCCATTTCCTATGAAGCTTAGGAGTCCGCTTTTTTTTCGTTGAAATAATTCAGTTCACACCCGCTGTTTGCAATGGTATGAAGCTATGAAGAAGAGAGCTGTCCGGAGTAGGCGTATGTGTGAAGCCTCCACCTTCCTATGAACCGTGGCAGGTGGTGTTCTGGATGATTTCCCTCTTTTCAGCAGCCAAAGAACCTCCACCTGTAAGCTGCCAACCGTCTTTTCCCCACACCTCCCCCTTCCATCCTCCAACTGTAGGAGAGAGACGCCGGATGGTGATTAACTCAGTAAAAATGAAAACGGCTACAAAGAGAATGATTCGGACAACAGCAGGCCTACATGCAAAAATTCAGAGGATGCATTCTCCGCCATGAGGATGACGCGATACCGTTTGCAGTTTGTTTTTATTTGCTCAATTACCATTATCTGTGGAAAATGCCACAGAAATGCTGCAGGCTGATTTGCTTCCAAATGCATTGATGGAATATGATGAAGACTACGGCTTCAACCAACAACGCCAGAAATTGCCATTCAACACGCGAGATCGCGGGAAGCTGACGAAGGCAACGACATTGTAACATAGAGATTTTAACGTTTTACGTGCTGAGCAACCAAGCGCGCTCTTCCTCCTTTATACACGAGCAGTGACGTCACCGCTATGCCGCGCTACTCGGCCGCCTTACTCCTAAATAAAGGATTTCAGCGCCTGCTCCTTGGGACTTTTCTCTCACAACCACTCCGACGCCAGGTTTCCGCGGCAGGATAGTCTTAGCGCTGTCGCGTTAATAGCCTCCCAGAGGACTGTCTGTGCAAAAATGAGGCTTGCGGACGCTATTCATTATCCGCATTGCAAGAGGAGAGCAACCTGGTTCTCCCAAACACCACCGCCGGCCATGTTTGAAAGAGCCAGCTGCCGATGCTGCGCCGCATAGTTTAACTGCTGCTCCATTGCGCCGTTCGTGGTATAAGGGCTCGCCGCGTGTCACTGTGACGCGTGGTGCGCGGTTACCATAACCAGAATTCACAAACAGAGATGACAAAGTAGGGAGAGTAAACAGGAACCACTGGAGGAAACGAGAATTTCTCAGACAACAGCAGGTCACCGTGCAATTTAAACAGCCTCTAAAACACTTTCAGCACAAAAAGAGGCTTGCAGCAGCTATTCTTTCCTCGAATCGCTTCTCCATTTTGCGGGAAGTGGTAAGGAATAGCAATGGAATAACAAAACAATAAGAATCAGAATACAATGGGAGGTCAAATAATATCAGCATTTAATTATAGTGGTAACTGAAATACGCAAACTTCGAACTGGACTATAACCCGAATGACAAAAGACTAGAGATAGAAAAATGTATGCTACAGTATTTCACCTGCATTGTTCCAGTTTATCGCTCCTAGATTTTTTTTTCCTCCTTGGGTCTAACGCTCTTTATTTCCCAGTTCTGCTCTCCTGAATAGTTACTTATTAGGTTGCCGGTTATTTTCCTGCATTATGAGTCAACAATCTTTCTGCACAATTACTTAACTACTTGTAGCTGTGCATCTGCTTCGTCCAGTTTCTACAGGCATACTTCATGAAATATTCCACTCACTGCTTGCCACGCTCCTAACTGTGCCCAGACCACGTCTTCTTGTATTGCCTGATTTGTAGCTGCGCCATGAGCACCTAGTGCTAATCCGCTCTGTAGTAAATTCCTAGCTGCGACTGAACTTCGGCCTTTAAGCATTGCACAGGTTTCCCAAAAGTAAGTTCTGCCACAATTATTACTTCCAAAATGCCTCTCAGTACGTCATACTTATGCTACCCTATAATGCTATATGCTTTATTACTGTTCCATCTCTGTTTTTTCGCCTTATATAGTCTATTCGTTATTTTTCATTTATATCTCGCCTTCGTTTCCCCATACGCGCATGTTTATATCTTGCCTCCTTTGGTATCTGATGGCCTTGTAGAGTAAGAGACTTCTAGAAGAAATGCCCTCTCAGCGTCATCTGCCACAAAATGTTTTGAAGACAGCTGCTTTTTTTTTGGCTAACGTCTCAACACCAGCGCGTACAATCAACCTCTATATACGCACCGGTCAAAGTTCCCTTGAAGAAGGTCCAAAAACTGCATAGTTTTGCAAATATCTTTAGTTCAGTTCGACATTTTACATAAAAGCGCAGGGGCCCCGTTCTGCAGAAAAGCCGGCGTCGGCGTTGTTGTCGTCGTTGATATAAAAAAAGTTTTCATCGGTCGAAAATGTTGCTATGCCGCACGGGTAGCGGCAGAACTAAAAACTGATTAAAACACGAAAAAAATTTCAGGCGTCACTTGGGCAACGCTTAATGGGTATGATGCTAAAGCGTCAGAAAGGTAATCCTCATAAGTGGTCATTCGCAGGATTGCATTCATAGGTCCCTGGAAATCTTCATACCCCTTCTGGTATCACTTCTGGTGCAGTGGTGCAGCGGCTGAGCGATGTGCCATAACCCTGGGTTGGCAGGTGCTGCCTCCGGTGGGACATGTGCGAAACGGGTTGCTCTTCCCCTGCAACTCCACGCGTCCAATCATAATTTTAATTGCTACTTTCCACGGGGTGCAGTTTGCTCGCAGTCGGGTGAGGAATTGGGGTGACGCCACTAGGTAACGTCATTTAGGTGGTCACCTGCCTTCTGGATTGCTTCTCTTGAGATTTTTCGCTGATTTTTCGATGACGGCCAACGACGGTGACGATGAGGACCGATTTTCTGCGAAGTTAGTTTCTCAAGGTTATCGCGCTATAAAATGCTAATTAAAAGCTCGGAACGTGGCTAAACCGTTATTATGTTATGTAAGTATACAGAGTAAGTGAATTTTCATGAAAATTAAATTAAGGTAGTCTGGAATCGAGCCATTGCCGTTTGGATTGCTAGAAGAGCACGCTACCGCTAGGCCACTCAAGGACGTTCAGCACGCTTGGTGAAAGCGGGGATTATATGTGTGTTGTCAAGTTTTTTGCAGAATGATGGTGATTTGGAAAGAGGAAACGTTGTCTGTGTATGTGTGAGGAAGAGGAACGGCGCCTATTATAGCTGTATCGTCATACCTTGAAAACGAAGCTTAAGTATCCCTCAATGTTTTTTAATGTACAGAAAGGATTGTACTACAGCTGAATCAATATAATTTTAACAGAAGAAATGATATTGCCTCTAAATTATATTTTCTTATTCCCATCTGCTTCCCTGATGCACAGAGCAAGACAGACCTTATTTTTTTTTTAAATAAACATATTAGAACCGTCTTCAGAAACTTCAAATGCCACTCATTCTTCGGCCATCCGCTTAGAATGGCACTAAAACACTGCGCAGTTAATTTTTGGCTCGAGTGGGTGTCTAAAGACACACTGGGACTCCATTTTACTGCGACAGCAGGATAATCCTATACAGGAAAAAAAAATTTGCGGTGTGTGGGAGTGTGTGTGTGTGTGTGTGTGTGTGCGGGGGGGGGGGGGGGTGGAGTACGCGCGAGTGTATGACTGCAAAAACTCCACGCTCCGGATGCGGTCCTCACCACTCCCCAGAAGCGCGATCACCACAATCTACCTACTTGCATCCTCCAGAGGGTCTCCAATCAAACACCGCTCACAAATATCTACCTTCCAGAGGCCCATAAAGCACTGGGACGAAAGAGCAATGGCGACATCCTATTCGAACACGCAACGGAAGGCGATCAGTGTAAAAGCAAAATGTACAACTAATATACCAGTACAAAGCTCTTTAAACACATCTTACGATCAGGTGTTGCATTTCTGTTGCCTATAGGTGTGCATGGCACTTCTGGCCAGCGTCGTCCAGAACAGCTAGCAGCCGACGAGAAAATCAAAACGATGGCAAACACCTCGTCGATGTTCTGCGTGTGGCTTTTTTCCGAAGTAGATACTCCGCTTGCCAGGGCAGCAATTATTAATCATAAACGCTGATGAAGCCGTTCTTGTTCCTCTTACGTAGCGGCCACATGTTATGACTTTGCTGCTTCTGTGACTACAGGAGGCGGCACCACGAGTATAGCTCATTCACCTGCCACCTTTACTCTGTATTTATTTGTACCATTACTTTGTAATCTTCCCCAGATTGGCGTAGCAGGCCAGGGGCTGTTACTCCGGCTGACCTAGCCACTCTTCCGCAAATTAAAGACCTCGCACTCTTCTTTCTAGACGGTTTTCATTGCTCGCATTTAGACTAATTCCTTGATTTCTTGCAGCGTGAGCTGCGTCTTTCAAGGCATAGCTGGGGGGGAGGGGGGGCGACTCTTGGAGCAAACGAGTCAGGCGCTGAATAAACTGAAGCACCGAAGTCAGCGACAGCGCCAGCATGTGAGTGGGGCAGAACGAAAACAGACCTTTGCCATGCGAATATTTTAGCGACGCCATTTGCCCACACCACCATGGGGCACACCGCGTCCTCTCTTCGAGCACAACCCTACGCGAAGACGTGACGACCAAGGGCCAGTGGTTGCTTCGCCGCGAAAGCATTTCGGCGCATGCCTTTATGCCGCCGCTTCCTTGGCTGCGGCGCTAGGACAGGTCTTCTAATTAGGAGAGGGCTGCGTTCGGTCGCACCGGGGACTTCAAATACGCCGGTCCAACCTCCAACCCGAGCTGCCTGGGCAACCGTACCGCACTTCGGGCGCTTTCGGCGAGCGTTTGTCGCCAAAGACACCATATGAAAAAGACAGCAAAGCGGCCATCTGCGTTCCCAGCTTTGCCGCGGCTAACCATGTAGCGGTCGTGCCGAAAATTTGTACCCTCAACACCTTCCGGCCCTTAATATCAATCAGCTCACTCGGAATAATGCTATAAACCGTTAGGGTTAACTCATCCAATTTTCTTTCCTCTTCGTCTCCTCTTGATATTTCGTACTAGCCTCGCGCGTGCCAACTAAGGAAGCTGTATACGGCGACAAAGGGAAGTAAATGGTCAGACGCCCCGCTGCTCGATCTTCCCAATCGCTCATGCTACACTCCACTTTACAGCGCCATCTTTTAAGAGAGAAGCTCCCAGGCCTAAACGCCATAGCAGTCGTCACCATCGAGCGTCCTGGATTACACCACCATCCCGTGCACATAGCCCCCCAGCTGCGTTTCGCGCTAATTTCGTCATCATGGCTTAGTGCGGCACCTAAAGAAGACGCCGTTAAACGTTTTAACGCTAAACGCCACCTTCCGCGGCATGGAATATCACTCGCGTTACGGGAGGGTAATGAAGGTAGCCAAGACGGTGGCTCGTGCTCTGAACATTGCACTTGTGCCGCAGGCCAGTGCCACGCTGATAATGATGAAAATGCTTATTGAAAAAGAAGGATGAGGGGGATTTGGGAAAGGTGGTCGTCCAGGATTCAATCGAGAAAGGCCGGCCGCCCTCTTTCGACTACGGCTTGTCGATCGTCGATATCCGAAACGGTCAAAGTCGCCACCCATACTCACCACTTTGGCCGTTCTATGAGATCTATAGAAACATTAGCCCGGCAGGCCCATACCATATGATATATGGTTCAGTATTAGCCACAGAATTTAGATTCCGATATAAAGCATCTCAATGTACCTTGTGAAGTTTATCCGAATCGCGGAATGAAAAAGCTTGCAGTTGTCCGAGATTAGATTCTGATTCGTTCAAACCCTTAGCGGTACTTGAATTGATTTGCCTGGTGAGACGAGGAGTTCTAGAAATTCAGGATAGGCTATTAAAGGTTGAAATGAGTCACTTTTTTCAGAGAGGGAGGAGGAAGGATCCCAAGAGGGGAAATGCTCGGGTGGCGGCGTGTGCACACTAGTTTTCCTCCACCCGCTGGTGGCATGGTACCGAAGTCCGCTTTTTGCTGCGTGCGCAAACTTTGGGTTGTTGCAGGATTGTGCAGGCTATCGGTGCAGTTCTTGCATATTGTTTCTATAGGCTGTCTGCGAATCGGCGATAATGTATTCTGATGTAGGATAAGAGGCCGCCATCCTCTGGTCACCGTTTCCATCTTTGCAACTTCACCTCGTTTAACAAATAATCCAATGACTATACCTGTTCGCGGTGAATTACCAAGATCGCTGATATTAATTTTATAAACCCCGCGGCATTTACGAATAAGGCCCCCTCTAAATTATTGTAGCTCCGGTTCCTCGCCTTGTCTCTGACAGTCCTCCTTGCAGAGAGATGCTCCGGATGCACGTTTTTTTGCGAGAGGAGTCATAGAGAACCTGGATTTCCGCTCTTTCGGAATAGTATGCACTTACTGGCGTAATAGGGGTATTCGATTACCAAGTCGTCCAAAACCTTACTCGCCGTTGGTTTCCACGCTAATCAAAGTACAGATTTGTTATATAAGCTTCAATCAGTGCGCTTGCCGCATTATGTACCCCCAATTATAAGATACGTTATATGGACGTTTTATCAGGCAGTCCTAGTGTTTTTATTACCAGTTTCTGACTACTACGTCGAAACAATTTCTATTGTACTTCCTCAGCCGAAGGTATGAAGCCACGTACACTATTATACTGAATATAAAACGTCAATTAGGCAAAAAGAATCTTTTGCATCACACACACACACACACACACACACACACACACACACACACACACACACACACACACACACACACACACACACACACACACACACACACACACACACACACACACACACACACACACACACACACACACACACACACACACACACACACACACACACACACACACACACACACACACACACACACACACACACACACACACACACACACACACACGCGCGCGCACACACGCACGCACACACACACGCACAGGCCATGACTTTTTCGCCGAAATGGACCTACTTCCTGCTTCAAAAAAAAAGAAACTAGATGTGCTACAGTAGCCGGCGGGCTTTCGGCAGGTAAAACGCCAAGGAGCAGCGTTTTAGCTGCCGAGAGCCCGCGCATCTGCCGAGAGATGCACATGCCGGGCGGTGCGCTGCCGCCTAGCACGGCACTCGATACGGCACGCCGCGGCCCCCTTAACGAATCGTTTCTGTGGAAACGCAGGTGTTTGATTTGAGAGACGCAGTGGCTTAGGTTGAAAAAATTCAGGGGAGACTTACGACCCGCCTTAAATGCATAATACGCGATAGAGTTAAGTGGGCCCTTACGCGACGTGGTGTCCTCTTTGCATATCAATTTACAAGCACGGAGGTTCTCGTACAAGACACACGGGCCTCCCTTTTACCAAGCCGAATGAACGTGCTTCGATGACCTACTGGTAGCGTGTCTGACATGTGACCCATGGGTCATAGGTCCGATTCCCATCTAATCATAGCAATTTTCCTTCCATCGTATGTAATTTACCTTACATTGTTAGATGCCAATATGACGTTTCAATTTATGGCGAGCTTATAATCACAAATTTCCAATGTTATAATCACTTTACAATTAAGTAGCTCCACGCGTCACATCACAACCCTATCGAAAATTTTGGATATTCTCCACATGGCAAAGCCAACTACGACGCCGTGCTCTTCATTGAACAGGACGCTTAACGTTATAGGATTAATACTACCCGCTGGCGAAAGGCGCTGCTCGACGAGCCTTTGCGTACCTTACGGTATGCTTTATCTGCACTGCCATAGTGTGGTGAAAAAGAAGAAAAAAGGTTGCTACAACTCGGACATTGCCCTAGAAAACCAGTTCATAATAATAATAATAATAATAATAATAATAATAATAATAATAATAATAATAATAATAATAATAATAATAATAATAATAATAATAATAATAATAATAACAATAATAATAATAATAATAATAATAATAATTGGTCTTGGGGGGAAAGGAAATGGCGCAGTATCTGTCTCATATATCGTTGGACACCTGAACCGCGCCGTAAGGGAAGGGATAAAGGAGGGAGTGTAAGAAGAAAGGAAGAGAGAGGTGCCGTAGTGGAGGGCTCCGGAATAATTTCGACCACCTGGGGATCTTCAACGTGCACTGACATCGCACAGCACACGGGCGCCTTAGCGTTTTTCCTCCATAAAAACGCAGCCGCCGCGGTCTTTTTTTTATGGAGGAAAAAAAAACCACCCAGAAAACCAGTTTGCAATCACGCACCGCCTCATGAAACAGCGTACGATACATCTTGCAGTTAAGAGCTAAACGTGCACGCGGTTGTCTTTCGCGCAGGTTAAAGCACGCTATCTTTACTACATGACCGTGAACGAAGGAGAATGACACAATTTAGCAGTATTTCTATACATTAACGATTTCTGTCTCTCCCAGTACGAAACGGTGCTATGTAAATATAAAAATGCCGTGAACTAAGCCTTACACATTTGTTTACTCCAACACGTATTAAAATACGGGGTCATCATCATCATCAGCAGCAGCAGCAGCTTGACAGCACCCACTGCAGGGAAGGCCTCTCTCATGTCTATCCAATTAACCCTGTCCTTTGCCAGCTGCGCCCACCTGCGCTTGCAAACTTCTTAATCTCATCCGCCCACCTAACCTTCTGCCGCACACTGCTATGCTTGCCTTCTCTTGGAATCCGCTCAGTTACCCTTAAGGACCAGCGGATATCTTGCCTTCGCATTACATGCCCTGCCCAAGCCCATTTCTTCATCTTGATTGCGACTAGGATTTCATTAAACCTGCGCTTGTTTCCTGACCCACTCTGTCTTCTTCCTGTGTCTTAAAGTTACACCTATGATCTTTCTTTATATTGCTCGCCGCATTGTCCTTAACTTGGGCTGAACCCTTTTCGTTACCCTGCACGTTTCTGCCCCATACGTGAGTACCGGTAAGATACAGCTGTTGTACACTTTTCTCTTGGGGGATGTCGATAACCTGCTAATGATGATCTCAGAGAACCTGTCATATGCGCTCTACCCCATTCTTATCCTTCTAGTTATTTCCCTCTCGTGATTCGGATCAGCTGTCACTACCTGCCTTAAGTAGACGTATTCCTTTACCGCTACCCGCACCTCGCTGCCAATTGTGAACTGTTGTTCCCTTGCTAGACTAACATGATTTTGGTTTTCTGCATGTTAATTTTTAGACCCACCATTATGCTCTGCCTGCCTAACTCATTGATCATGATTTGCAGTTCGCCTCCTGAGTGACTCAGGAAGGCAATGTCATCAGCGAGTCGCAAATTATTTAGGTATTCTCTATTAACTCTTATCCATAACTGTTCCCAATTCAGGCCTCGGAATATCTCCTGTAAACAGACGGTGTAGAGCATTGGCGAGATCCTGTTTCCTTGCCTGAAGCCCTTCCTTATTGGAATTACATTACTGACCTTATGGAGGACTATGGTAGCTGTGCAGTTGCTTTATATATTTTAGTGTCTTCCACACCGTGATTCCGCAATGCCTGTTCGACTGTTGAGGTTTCGACTGAGTCTAATGCTTTCTCGTAATCATTGAAGGCTATGTATAGGGGCTGGTTATATTCTGCGCATTTCTCTATCACCTGAATAATAGTGTGAATATGATATATCGTGGAATATCCTTTACGAAAGCCTGCCTGATCATTTGGTTGATTAAAGTCTAAGGTTTCCCTGACTCTATTAGCGATTAACTTAGTAAATACCTTGTAGGCAACGGACCGTAAGCTGATCGGTCTGTAATTTTCTAATTCTGCAATTCTCCAATGGGTTTGAAAAAAAAAACTCCGCGCGTCGATGGAATTCCTTAAGTAGGCCTGGAGTGCAGCCTGATCTCGGTGTCCTGAACCGACCACGCACTCCCTCACCAGAACAGGATTTAGCCACCCATGTGAAGGACTCGGCCACAACCGTCTATAACCGAATCAAATAAGTACGGGGTGCTGTGAAGCAAACAAATCATTACTTGCTAACGAGTCAGTCGTCGAGCACCCCTTGCACACGAAGCGGCTCCGGGTGGTAATTATGTGCGCAGGTAATTCTTTGTTGTTTTTTTCTCGCGCAGTTTTAAGCTCACCATGCTTACGCTTCGGGGAACCAGCGTAATCGCTTCCTCGCTCCGAAATCTTCGCCGCATCCATTCAGTGATTCCGTCGTGACCGAGACTTCGAGTTCTACTAGCACGGCTAATTGCCTACTGTAGAATTTTTCTGTTATACACCTTTCGACGCACACCTAATTTCCTTTCTTTATGGCGCTATATGCTCCTCCTGCAGTGACTATTCTGGGTGGGCCCGATGTAGCAGCACAGTTGCGCCGATTGCTGCGGCAGCTGCGGTAGGTATGTACAGGCAGAACCTGTTCTGCCTATATCACACGAAAGTTACTACTGATAACCGCGCCATCGCATCTTCGTGACTTCGCGGCGCAAAGAAGGTGTATACTGATAACGCGCTAAAAGAGAGCATTGAGTCTGAACGGGCGGAGAAAGCGCCAAAAAAAGGAAATCCAGAAAGAAGGTTTGAGTCTGATATACTTCTTTCTGATATTCAGAAAGAATGCTTGAAAGAAGGCGCTCGATATTTCCGGAGCCCTTCACTATGTCGTCCTTCATAGCCTGAGTTGGTTTGGGATGCTAAACCCCCGTAAACCATAAACCAAACTAAAAGCATATTATACACATGCCAAGACACAATATTTTCATTGCTAAGGATGTAGTCGGCATTAATTTTTTTGTGATTAAGGTAGCTGGCTAGTCTTTCCCTCACTGTGCAAACTTTCTGACTATTGGAATTAGCCAAGAGTCTGAATCCTTCGAAAAAAGTATAAATGTAACAGTCATCCCCAAAGTAATGACACTCATTTTCGTAGCCAAGAACGCTCTTGCCAAATACTTTACAGAGTTGTTTCACCGATACGAACCATATGCCTTCATTAGCATCTGAAACCGATGATGACGGACCCGAAGAACCGAACAGGCTTCGTCTCATACAGTATCAGGTCTGTGAACGGGGCAGCGGCATACATATAAACTTCTGGGGAAGTGTCGAACTGTTTGGTGACGCCACTCTCATTTAAGAGCTAATGTGTGCATCTTTTTAGCGACACATGGCTAGCTTCAGCCTAGCTGTGAGGTAAGAACACTGAGCTCCAACAACTGAGCTGGGATGGAGTGAGACGTTAACTATCAAACAGATATGCTCAGACTAGTGTCGAAGAAATGAGCTTAAAATTTACTTGCAAGGTGCACTAAAATATACATTTTTGAAATGATATTAAGTAAAAAGCTACATAGGAAACTGTTGAACAGGTGGCTGTTTCAGAAATCTCATTGCCAAAAAGCCGCCGCAACAGAAATATCCCAGCAATGCAAGAATGGTTTTGGAAGCTTCAGTTGCCTATTAAAAGAAGGCGTTTCATTCTCGTTCTGCGCGCTTCTATACATTTGCTTTGCCAATGACCTTTTCCATTAGCTATGCAAAGATTCCCATGTTAATATAAAAAGACGAGCTCTCTTACATTACATCCACCCAGAGCTTTATTGTCATTTCCTCTCTACAAAGACGTCAGTGTTGCACCATGATATCTAGAGAGCGGGAAATACAAACAAATCCTTTCGAGGTGCTTTCCTCGAGAACCAATGTCCATGAATTCGCGCATTACAGCTTTTAGCCCAAGAAATCATCCAGGGTACCTGTAAGCTACTATGAAAAATATAGCAATTTCAATGTGAAATTCAATAAAATTTTCTGAAACGAAGTGTTGGTAATAAAAGAAGCGCTAATTGCAAATTAAGAATAAAATAAATAATATTTGCTATTACATTTCATCATCCTCACTAGTCGGGTAAAACACACTGAAGAGCAGAACACTCTAAAAGTTTTCGCTTGGGTTTGTTTGTCTGTGGTCATACCGAGGGAAAGGGAGCGCGAAACGATGAGGACGAACAAGAAAGGCGGACAGAACTGGCGCCATGACATCTTATTTTTACCTGCCTAGCTCCTGGTGATGTCTGCTTTCACCCAGCAAACCTGTTAACTCGCGCCCTCTATCCCCTTCTTTGGCGTGTCCGGCAACAATTCACTTCCATGTACAGTGCGGTGTCAGTGAACGGTAAAGAACACCAGCTAAAAGGAGTCAACAGGAGCCCTCCACTACGGCGTTTCGTATATCTTGTATCGCTTTGGGACGTTAAACACCATAAAACCAAACAAGTTTCCTTCCATTGATCGCTACTACCAGGGTACCTTTCTTTTAGCTTGCAAGAAATCACAGAATATGCCAAAAAGCTGCTCTTATGCTGTCAAACATCTTCACAATGTTTGTTTAACATCGTCAGCTGTTATAGTCAGAATCCCCTTCCTCCCTCAGCCGATGTCTTCTTCGCTCACATAAAATGGCATCTAACATATCAAGGTCCCATGGCTCATGAGTGATTGAGCTTCCAATCATTACCATGTGGCCTATTAATACTTCCTGATTTATTAGCGCATAAACAACAATGTGACCCAGGAGTTGTCTGCGGGCAATGTCGGCAGCTCACCTGTCATCGTTACGTTAAAATTTATGCTAAACGGAAACCCCAAAATACATTCCTGTGTGACATTCTTTCTTCCGCATCATTTTTAAAAATAAAGCTGGCGCAAAAGCTCGTGTCATATCACGCGAACTCAGCTTTAGCTTTTCCATATCCAATATTCTTTGTTAACCCCTGCCGACACACGGCGTTATCAATATTTTGACACGCGTTGCTGATTATCTCTTTTTTGTCTGTCATGTACGGGAAGGGTCGTGATCTGAGGATAAAGTTTAGGGGATATCTGGGACCGTTCACAATACTGAAGTCGTGCTACCTGGACAGTTCGGTGTCTGAGCCTTGCTTGTGAGCAGTGTACGAGCATTCCGTCTTATAGCATGATGGGCTTTCTCCTGTTGTAACGGCGCTGCCAGCTATGTATTATGCCTTAGCGATAAGCTCCCGCAGTCCTGCTGGCTAGCCAGCCAGAATGTAGGGAGGTGTCCATTAAGCAAAGAGTCTCGTGGATGATGATGATTATGGCTTTTTATGGCGCAAGGGCATCTATGGCCAAAGAGCGCCATGGCACAAGGTATTTTCGACTTCACAAGGTGGAGTGGCCAAGACCCATTTCGCAAGCATTTCGCCCTATATAAGCCGAGCACCAGGCAGGGGAAGGTGTGTACCCATTGAATAACCGGTGGGTTCCCGGCGGCACTGGGAATCGAGCCCCGCACCTCCCGCATGCCAGGTGGATGCTCAACCACTTAGCCACCGTTGCGGTATTCTTGTGGATGCCCTCAAGTTTGCAATATCTGCCTCCATGCCATGAAAGGAGGGCCGGAAGGGGCTTCTGGCGGAGGAGGGAGGACGAAGCAGATTTGTTATACCTGTCTTATGAAGGATTTGCTGTGCTCGTTCGCGCACTCCCAGAACGATGATTCTGGTTTGGAGATGAACACATAATCAGCAAAGCGACACAGGATGGGCGATTGCTCTGCGCCTTCTCACATAGAGTGTGGCCACCTTCCTGTCGGCATATTCTTCCTAGATAGATGTCATTGTTACTTCGCTCCGCACGAGAGGCCAAAACAGCCGCAGTTTTCTTCGTTATCTTAGACATGTAACGCTCTATCGACCCCTCCTCCGCTCTTCTACGTTCTTCGCGCTGAGGTTGCCACTCTTCAGGCCGTGGCCGAAAACGGTGACACAGCTAGGTCAATCAATATGTATACAATATTTCACTGCCTGCTGGACCAGCGGTGTCCTTTATCCAACGATCGGAGGTAGGGAGTTCAGGCCAGAAAAATATTCGTCTACATCTATCGCAAGCACTGGGACATTTTTGTATCCAGAGATGACTGAAAAAGTATTGAAAAAGTCATGTGAATTCTTACTACTGACGCGCTGTGCGACCCAGCATCAACTATTTGTATGTATTTTCCACCGTCTCCTAATTCACCGCTGTTGTCTATATGCCTTTCCTTTCACGACAGTGAAAACTTCATCATTAAGGAGAAAACTGAAAGGTCTGCTTTTTTTCTCAATGCCTCATCTAGACAAAACCATCTCCTTGAGTCTTCAGTATTGCAGTGTATAAATTTGGGGCCAGGACAAAATTCCTCACGGTGCCTCATATATCGACCCCTACGCCATGAAGTTTAAATTATATTATGTAAAAAAAAACAATCAGCTGGCCATTTGGTGTATTTGCTCTATTCAGCATATGGTTCGGATCGCGCACGAATAATTTGATTCGCAATGCTGCTGGACAGGAACGTACTTACCAGGGAGGTGATAATGTAGTTGTAGTATTCGCTCATCATGCCGATTTCGTATGCCTGCAAAAAAGAAAACAATCACATTTTTAAAAACTATTTACGGGTGAGGGATATGTACGAATCCTGACAGTATATAGGCAGACAGATTAGAATCACGCACAAGCTACTTTTATATTCTTAAACTCGGAAGGTCGCGAATTGTTTTAAAAAATTTGCACTCATTTTGATAATAGCGTTTCTCCTGCGTGCGTAATGAGCAAACTCTACAGCTCGCTGCTTATTAATTTTTAATTTGTCTCTGATGAGAATACTTCCCCTGTATGTGATGATATCGCAGTGTTGACCTTTATAGTAACATTAAAAATCGCATATATTCTATTTCAAGGAATGTGTGAAAAGTTAAAAATGTACTTGCTATCGAGAACATGCCAGAAATCGCGCTACTACAGTCGTGACTGCTCCGAAATTAACTGGGCGTTCAGAGGTAACTATAATTGCCAGCATCCCAATTACTGGAGAGATCAGTGAAAAAAATGGCTCATCCCCAGTGACAGCCCATTTCGAAAACCATCAAGCAAGACGGGCCTCGACGTCCTGCACTCGCTACGTTTTCTCCTGACTGCTTGCTGGGATTCTGCGAGGATATTTCACCAGTTAGCATCAGCGGACGAAGAAAGCCTAACGTGCAGTTCTGGGCCTGTTACTGGCTACTCGTCGCACCTGCTCTAAAAACTTTTTCTGGTCTAGTGAGGACGAGAAAGTTACAAGGAGCACGCTGCCTCGGAGCCAGCTGGGACTCTACAGCCTGCGCCATGAGGTTGCTTACAGCTCAGGAACAGGAGAGAACGGCGCCTTTCAGAGCGCCGTGAAAGTACGGAGAAGCCGGCTAATGGGATGCAAGGCCCGACGTTTGAAGGCTTCATGCAAGAAAGACCCCTTTCTTTATGGGAGTGAAAAGACTGGATTCCTTCCTATTACGCTTTCCCTCCCGCCCTCAACAAAGTCTTATACTTAATATTTTGCATCTTATAAGCGCCAACAGCGCTGAATGTTGTATTACTGTGTACAATTTTTTTTTTTCATGTTTGGAACTACATCCCTCAGGTCTCTATGTCGACGCTCCTACGGCATAATCAGCCTGCAAAACCAACCGCCAACAGTAATGAAAAACAAACCCCCGCATGCCGTGTTGTGCCGCACACATGCCAAATTTCCGTGGACATTCAGCAACTAGCGTCCGTAGCAAACACCCCGTAACTCAGGGCAGTTTGTTTTGTACTTGTAATGTGAGGTGACGAGAGAGCCCGGATATTGTGCGCGAGCACGGTGATTATCGTGGGCGACTCTTCCCCTATGCTGCAAACTCTAACCAATGAAATGCTTCCTCCGCTTAAGCCATTTATTGCCGATGGGCACGTAAAATAAATGGGCTGTACTGGGCACTCAAAATCCCAGCGGTGATTTCGAGTGTAGAGCGCCACGCGATCCGTAGTGACCGGCGAGCCAACTAGAAATCTTTTGTCCAGATTTCCTGCGTTTGTTTACCGCGTGTGCATTTAAACGGCGTTGAAAGTGGGCAATGTCAAGATGTTAAAAAAAGAACGAAATCAACTTGTTCTCTCTTTGCAGACGATGCTTTCGTTTTCTGCCGGAGCTAGCCTATTTTCAAGTGCTAAGCTCCACTCCTCAATTCCCCACCGCACTCTGGTATCGTGTCAACAGTCGTGTTTAGTAGCTTTCCCTTCAGCGTGAAATTTCTTCGTATTCTGGCCCATCAAGCTTGCTGATATTAGAGCACTTCTTGAAGCTTTTCGACACCATTTCTGCATGAAGTGGCCTCTAGTCTTTAATGACCCATCGGCGTAACAGTGCGCGGCGATGACAGGGTCTAGGAACGCTCCTAAAAAGAGCGCCTACAACCGTGACGCCGACTATACTCAGAAAAATTGGCGTAAGGGCAGCGCCTTCAATATAAATCTTCATTGCTGTTCTTATAGTGAGAACGACACTCTCGAAATTTTGGTAAATTCGCACGTCAGGTACGTAAATTTTCTTGCTTTTCTCGATGTTGTTTTCAAAGTTCGGATAAAAAAATGATCACCTTGTTGCTCTCCTAGCCAATCTTTCTCCTCTGCCAGCTGATAGTGAATAAGGGGAAATAAAGCACCCCAAAAACTAAATAGCTATAATACAACGCTCATCCCCTGACGCAATGTATGTCAACAGAAGGTACCGTATGGCAATCACATTCTTCACTATGTTAATTTAAAATCCAGTTTATACAGCTTTCGATTCTGCTTCAATGTGCCAAACAAAGCGGAGGAACACAATAACAGAGTTGCGTTTTTCAACCCGCGTAATGCTGTGTCGCTAAGTGTGCACCTCAGCTTTGAAGAACCAAACGGCACAAAGCAGGCTCACGAACTGAAATTCGAATTAGTTCGCAACGGTGCGTGTCGTTCTAACATGTTAGAGCATTACAACACATGCGATTACTTTTGAAAAGCAGAAAAAGCTATGTACGGTATTATTCTTGCGAAAGTAAATTAAGTGACAGTTCTAGATTAACAATCAGAAGGATTAAAGGTGGTTCGTGATAGGAGCGACGAGCTGTGTATTCTGAATAAAAGTCTTAAGTAGTACTTTCCCTTTGGTAACGAGGAAAAAAAAATTAGCGATAATCCTACTAAGGGACCGCAAAAATACTGTATAAGGTTTTATTGAGTACATGGAATAAAATCAGCAAGAGAAATTGCTGATTGGCGTTACATTCCTCAAATTACAAAAATTAAAAAGCGCGAGACGCTTTTAGCATTTACACTGTTCTTGATAGATACGGAAGGAAAAATGATACGTGCAACGTAAATACACAGGAGGAGGGCAGAGTGAGTCAGAAAAGAAACGCGGGTTAATGACATCATAGTCGAGATCAAGAAGAAATGGGGAATGTAATGCGAAGGCAAGACAACATATTGTTGTCAAGCGTAACGGACTGGATAGATAGAGAAGGTATGCGCTGCAGGGGGCGGAAACAAGTTCGGTATGCAGATGACATTAAGAAGCTTGCGGGTGTAATGCGGCCTCACCTTCCACAGGACAGGGTTAATTACAGAAATATGCGTGAGCCCTTTGTTCTGCGGTTGGTGCAATCAGGCTGCTGCTGATATTATGATAGCTTTGATGAAAATATTCAAGTGTCAGCTTCTTCAAAACTTTGCCACAGCTCCTGAAGAGTGTGAACTATGTAGAGGTAAAACCTTTCAAACATTTTGTATAGTACTTGAAGAAAAAGAAAAAAAATTGTCTCCAGAACCTCGTCTCGGCTACCCTGAAGGTTAACAGAGTATACTGAGGGGCCAGTTGGTCAGACATATTATAAACAAAAACGTAGCATATGGACGGGACGAAGAAGGGCGAAGACAGGACGGTTGCTACACGAGAACAAATAAAAGAGCCCAATGTAGAAGAAATGAAATTTAACAGAGTATACTGAGGGGCCAGTTGGTCAGGCATATTATCAACCAAAAACGTAGCATATGGACGGGACGAAGAAGGGCGAAGACAGGACGGTTGCTACACGAGAACAAATAAAAGAGCCCAATGTAGAAGAAATGAAATTTAACAGAGTATACTGAGGGGCCAGTTGGTCAGACATATTATCAACCAAAAACGTAGCATATGGACGGGACGAAGAAGGGCGAAGACAGGACGGTTGCTACACGAGAACAAATAAAAGAGCCCAATGTAGAAATGAAATTTAACAGAGTATACTGAGGGGCCAGTTGCTCAGACATATTATCAACCAAAAACGTAGCATATGGACGGGACGAAGAAGGGCGAAGACAGGACGGTAGTTGAAGACAGGACGTTCTGAGAGCATGGTTAACATTGCAGTATAAACTGGATGCCGGTTAGTTAAACTCAATGATTTTTCGTTTTCAAGATGTAACGCCTAAAAAATATTGATCTCACTGAACATGCGCGAACTTCCTCAAATGGACGAATCTTCCAAACATAGCTCCGTCACGATTTGACATCTCCGCAGAAAATTCTTGCGAACGATATTTTAAAGATCAAAAGCGACTGGAAACATCGATACTTTACGACTGGGTCTCTAAGTCTTAAGGCGATCTAATGAGGACACATGTTAGGTGTTAGTTTTTCGCTTTCGACCATTATGTTGTACGGACTCAGGGTTATTCTTCACCAAGCACTTCTTTATATCTTTCAGGACCAATCAATGCAATTCCTTGTTGCTACTACTCTATACACTTTCTTCTGAGCTTGTGCTCCAAGCTTTTCAGCGATTTCGGTTTTTCTCGCGGTAATGTAATTTGCCCTGCACAAAATAGGTGCTTCAACTTTGAAGAGTATCAAAAGAAAGTGAAAATAATGTCAATACATCAAGTGTTTCAGCGAAACCAACCACTAAATTCTAAATATAAGCT
The DNA here is from genome assembly GCF_052857255.1 of Amblyomma americanum. NCBI lineage: Eukaryota > Metazoa > Arthropoda > Arachnida > Ixodida > Ixodidae > Amblyomma > Amblyomma americanum. Next base: position 89,333,519 of record NC_135503.1, read on the forward strand.
TTTTGGGGTTAATAAATGTCATTTCAAGCAGATCAACAGTATTGGCGCGCGAATACTGTTTAGTAATAAACTAGTCGAATAAATTTAATATCTAACGTTTCGCCTATTACAGATAAGCGTCAGGTTGAAAAAACTGATTTTTAGCTGACCACTACGACTAGACATATAATTTTTCAAAAAACGCGATTTTTCTCGGTGGTGTATATAAATATATATTTCGACCATTTCCGCATAATTCCGTGGCACATTTCGCACGTGACATCTCTGTCCCACCCGAACATGGGTGCTCATCGCTTCACGCTACCACAGTAGAGGCCCGGAAGAGAAGATCACGTGGTACGTGAGCCGTGCGTATGCTGGATGCCTCCGAGCGCACCACAATGGCCAAAATTTGTTGACCCAAAGCGTGCACGGTAGTCTCGTTTCCTAAATTCTGTAAACCAACATTCTCATTACAAATGGCAAGGTACCAATCACTAATTCCATCCAGGCGCTAAATGCAATAATTAAAAAATAACTTGAATTCAGCTGACCAGCCGAAGAGTTAACATGTTTAATATATTTTCTGATGTCCGCCACCACCGGTAATTACATTGCCGGAAGACCCATATTTTTGCCTCAAAAAGCATATTTTCAACAGTAGTAGCAGGCTTACCGAAAACGCTTCGTGTACAGTCAGGGTCATAACTCTCCCACCCGATCTGAACATGTGCATATCACAAGCCAAAATGTCTTGCGGCTTTTGTTTCTGGATAAAATCCCCTGATCCCGCTGCTATCTTACGTTCATTACTTTCCGGCCCCGCGCCGCTTATAGTCAGTCGGCATTAAATATATAGAAAAGGATAAACGCAGAGATTCACTGGTTGTGACATGGCTTCTAGAGTTCCGGACCTCAGAAGTACAGGGGAAACGACGAGACCTCCCAACATATATCGCTGGCTGACACTTGCTTCCAGCCGTCTAAATGCGAAACTCAAGCAGAGGAGTTTGTGAAAGTACTGCTCACAGCTTCAAGGAACTCGTAGACCCTCTCGGTCGGCACGTCCAAGACAATGTTGAACTCTTTGGCCAGGTCAACACGCTTGAGCAGCGTCTTCACGGCGCCGCTGCCTTGCCGGTAGAGCACCAGGTTAAGCCTAGCTCCAAGGGCGAACGATGTGTTCAGCACGTCCTTCATGCGCACAAAGCCTGTAAAGAGGCAAAAGAAAAAGCGTTGCTTCCTTATCAGTTGGTAAGCATTTCACCCATATCCTTTGTAACTGCATGACCTCAAAACTTCCCAGCAAGTACGATCACATAGCGTCTCCGATCCGCGAATTTTTTTTTAATCTCCTGCGACTCGAGTAACCCTTTCGCCGGGTCAGGTTAGTGTGGGTGTCGTAGCAAACGAGAGATATTAGCTAACATATTTTGAATTTCAGCACTCTGAATGCAAACAAATCTCAATGGACAGTACCGTTATAGCACGTGATAAAAAGGCTCTCCTCGCAAAGTGATCCATTTTTAAGGAGAGGAGATAGCCTAACCTGGACAGTATCAAAAACACGTTTTGGTTCGCTTTTAAGGCGCTCTTTACAGGGTGTTTCACCGAAGGCTTTAAAGTTTTCAAAATCGGCTTTTTGAGTAAGAAGAGCGCTTTTTTCGGCATAGTTTTTTTCAGCATACCTTTCTTCGGCATGGCATTCGGCATAGCCGCAGAGTGGCAAGAAACCGAGCACGTATTGAATGCCCGCGTTACGAAGTTTGTTTCTCGCTATTTCTATTGATCGGAGACCTTGACTACAGACGATTACGGTAGTTCGTACTGTAAATTTTATGCGCATCTCGACGGATTTTTTGCCACGTTCGGAATCATCTGTAATAAGGGAGTAATTACTCATTGTCTTCCACCCGAACGCAGCCATACAGCTATCTCGTGGCAGCCATCCTCAAGCTGTCCATTCCTCCACTTTCGCTTTCGCAGGTGCCATTTCGTTCTGCTACTACCTCTCAGGTGACACGGTGACCTGTCAGGTGGCCTGTTAGGTGAGCTACGCTTACACGTAGTGACAGATAGCGTGTTACGCTGCTATATCCACCCTCCGGGGTCTTTCCGTGGCAGCCACCTTCGAGGTGGCGTTTCGCTCTGTTCTGCGGTACGCTCGCCGACGTACCGCAGGCGACTAAGGACGCGCAGCACCCAGTGCTGCGCCTGCGAGGGAGCGAAGCGTTTGCGCATTCAACTGCCGTCTCGTACGAGCTTCGCGCTATGAAGGTCGTCGAGTAGTGAGAGTATTTAACGCGCCACAGACAAGCAGCTACTGCTGCTGGAGTTATGCGACCATTGACAGCTCTCGCCGAATCTGTAGCATTCCGTAGCTATTCCTTGTGCGGCGAGAGCCGATATGTGGAGCCCGCCGTGGGCCTAGGGTTGACTGAAGTCCGTAGATTGGGGCAGGTGCCCGGAGTGTGTCCGGACGCCCGCACGCACGCACACAATCCCATACAAGCATACACCATGCTTTTTCACCGAAGGAGGACTCCACTGCTTACACAGTAAAAGAAGCCTTTTAAGACCGCGACTAATACAAGAGTGGTCTGCGTAACGAGCGAAGGGGAAAGACATGTTATGGGAAAGAAGGAATCACGGCAAAGCTTAAGGAGAAAAAAAATTGGAATACGGTTGGATATTTTCATTGAGCGTCTTTCTAGCTCAGAACATTATGTTCCTAGTTCAGGGCACGTTGCCAAGTAACGCTTCGCGAAATTACGTATATGCTCAAAATTGCTTTCTCTGGATACTTGGTGAAAACTTCCAGACATTGTTTCCACTCCGCCACACAAACAGACGGACTGAAATCGTAGGCATAATATTGCACGAGGCCTTCAATAAATTTCTCAGTGTGGTTTGCATCCTGGTTACACTATTTAGAATCATGGCCCGTTAGCAAAATGAAGGAGGCATAAAAGGCTTGAGGTCGCTGTTTGTGCAGCCGAGAAGGCATCAAGGCGGCTACAGTAATTTCAACGCCATTTACCGCCGTTTACTAAGAGTGTCAGGACAAGATGGCCGTCTCTACTGATCCGGAAAAGTTAGCCTCGCACCTTTCCATGCGCTTTCTTATTCACATATCAGCGGATATGCCACTGCGAAGCGTTTTAGCCACCCTTGTCTTAGCAACCGCAATGTGGTTTGCACCCGTCCATGGAGGGAAGAAAGAATTTATTAGAGGCCGTCACGTCACATTTCTTGAAGTCGGTCGCGATGCCTCCCGCTTGCTAGTTGGCCGCTGTCTCAGCCCACTTGCACATGCGTGGCAGAAAATCTCCAGTTTCGCCAGCACGCCGGTCACTCGCAGACGCACCGATAATGTAGACGACGCCGCCCAGCCCAACGTTATTATTGGCTGCGCCATCGATCAAGGACTACTTGTAGTCCTTGCGAAATGAAGTGGCTTCCGATACGCTTTTTGTCATGCAGCTCTGATAGTGAGGGCCTTTCCTAAGCTTTCCTCCCTGCATGTACCCGTTGCTAAGACGCCTGGCCAATATGACCAGAGGCAAGTGACTTCCGCCAAGCATTTCCCCTGGAATATAAGAGCTCCTCCCGTCTCTTCTTCCTCCATGGTTCGAATGCTGTTCCTGGGCCAGCGGCGCCTCCACCCCGGTCAGAGGAGTCACTCACTGTCGCTCTCCTCGTAAATGACGGTGACCGTTTTCCAGCGGCTCGTCTTGAGCGCCAGGTCCACGTAGGCCCGGCTGAGCACGTCCGGGTGCGGGAACACGTTGAGCGAGAAGAGGCTCTGTCCCGTCGCCGGGTCGGCCACGGGGCTGGTCCAGCTCGTCTGCACGTGGGGCACGTGGAAGGCGCTACACGTGGAACCCAGCACAGAGACCACCGAGGGACTGCGCGGACCGAGCACCAGCGACACGCCCTGCTTGAGCATGGCGCACACTGCGGAGAAACAGCGTCACGGGTGAGAAATCAGACGCATTAAGAAAAAAAAAGCGGCAATTCGCGACCTGTTCATTTAGAAGCGTCTCTCTACTAGCCGATATCAGTAACACTGCCCAAAAACCAATTAATGGGTTATTGAACGAATGAATCAATCTAACAGTCAATTGATCGATCAATCGTTAAATCTGCAGATGATGAGTCGATATATCGACGAATCCGTCGATCATTTTAAAAATACCTAAACGAACGAAAGACCGAAAAATGGAATAATCATTCGGTGAATCAAAGATTGGTTATTCGATGGCTCAATCAATAAAAAGGTCGACTTTTTCTTACAGTCACAGTGGCACACAGCAATATGTACTGGGCCGCCCACTCTCTATGCGAAAACGTGAGCGCATAACCGTTTTTTGAAAACATAGTGCAAAATAGACACGGACGACACAGATGTGGATTGGAGAGGCGCTTATCGTCGATGTCTTTTTTGCGCTATGTTTTCAAACCACAGTCACCAACTAGCCCAAACCAAGCTACTATTGTATGACCGTGATCTTTGGAGTGCCATTGTCTCCGGCACGACCGCTCATCGAAGAGAAGTGGCAGATGACGCGAAGCACCGCATCTATGTCCATCTTCTCCTGCGCCACTTCACTGCATGAGCAAAGGTGTCGCACGCAGTGGCCCTCTAAATGGTGCGGCCACACGCTCGCGTGTTGGCACTAAGAGAAGACGACCCTGTACAATACGCAGCGGGTGGGCTGACCCCAGTGCGTTTTCGCTTCTCTGTGGTCATTTGGGTGCGCCCTGAAAGCTACACGAACAGCATACAGTTCTTAAAGTAAACCTGGCTAAGGCTTTGGTTTCGAATAGCCTACAGAGCTTGTCAATAAATGTATTAGATGAAAAGAATAACAACCAACAAAAAAGCGCTAGGGCTACTATGTAGCGGGTTTTAACTTCGATCCTACGATATAATCTGTAGCTTCAGGCCTTTTAGCACCGTTCTTGTGCCATTCACTGAACATGCAAATCAGCGAAGAAATTAAGATAGCTGCAGCTTTATTTACATAGCTAGCGTTACATTTGTAACGATTTTATTTATTGGGATAATGTAATGAACAAAATAGCGAGGAACGTTGCATACTGGTGAACACCACCTGATGATGAATTGATGACTAAAATAGAGTGTTCAAAAGGTTAAAATTTAAACATCAAGAGTGCTACATAAGCAACCCCTCAGAAATCACGACAACGCAAGTTCATTAGCTCTTACAAGTACTGTTCAGCATATCCTCTGTTATGTTTTCCACGGAACAAACATTAAACAAACACGCCGGTGCGTAGCGCGTGCCATAATCGAAATTAAAGTAGTAACAAATGAATGCATTGCTCGGTCATTCAGAATACTGTTACAGTTCTGAAATCACGACATAACAAGCTTATTAGCTCTTAGCAGTATTATTTATTATAGTCCGTGAGCGACGTTCTGCGCAATTCAATTGCAAGGACTACACATTATCCCTATTCAAAGCACGGAAAGTTTTTCTCGTAACAAACATCAAACTATCAACCTGGAGCGTACCACGTACCGCGTGCCACAATCTCAGTGACAGGAATAACAAATATGTGCACTGCTTGCCCGCTCACAGTTCAGTTGTCGTGCCGCCGAACATAAATGAGCTCCGATCATAACGCATAAGCGGGAAAACAACGTGTCCAAACTGATAATTTTCACAGGCTGAGTCGCAGTATTGCAGCCAGAGATTCTATGAACCTTCAGCCTGCGATTTGAACTGCCGGATGTGACCTAGCACATTGCAGCAGATTTGAGCTGCAGCAGGACACAACAGGATCAGGCTTTTCACCCTTTTCCACCAGATAACTTAGCACCCGATTGATTTTCAGCTGCTTTAAGAACTTGGCATTCATTCCCCGTCTTAGATGACGCGTTCGCGAGTGGCGCTGCGTTGCATTAGCGCCCACAGACACGCGAGGACCTTAGTTCAAACCTGTTTAACTGATTTTGCATTGTAGGTGGAACGCGGACAAACTCTTTCGAACTTCCGCGGGACGGAGATCACCGGGCCGGGTTTGTAGACATAGTAGTGCCTCGATATTTAGAGTCTTTCTTGGCACAAACTTACACTTGCTGTAAGCAGAAATTTAATAACGCCCCTAATCTGCGTCAGTTTCTGGACAGTGCATAAGTGTTTATTCCACTTTTTAAAAGTGACCATGCGCTGAAGCCTTCCTCCTCTCTTTCCCGCATCAATAATAGATACAGCGTGAATTCTCGGACGTTTCCACGAATGCACACAAAAACAGTCCAAAATTATCTTCTATATGAATGCCGCTGACTATACACAAAAAACTGGCAGTGAGTGGAGTATTACACGTGGCTTTTAAAAGACTACTTAGCGGATGGATGACGCGTTATACCCAAAAATTCTGGTCGAGTGCAATTTTCGAAGACAAATTGTTTATGAACGCATTATTTTCATATATCGTAATATTCTACTGCAAAAATCAATATATCCGTAAATTACCCCTCGGCAGTCTTGCATTTCTTTGCTATTAACGTTACCCGTTGGTTTTCTATTATAGTGCAAAATACACGATGTGAGCAATGAACAAATTTTAAAACAATTATTTTACATCGCATCGCAAGAACAGCTTCAATATTTTCATAATAATATGTCAAAGTATTTCACAGTCACCTCACATTTAAAATGGATTTCCAAGAATCATTGACTTCTTAAGGTACTGACTGGTAGATTTGAGTCATATGCTCTGAGGGATTTTTCTCCGAAATCTGTGGAGGACAGCATTAATTGGCTTTGATTAGAAACCAACTAAAATAAACACTTTTCAATGAAAGCCTTAACGCGTGATTGCGGACAAAGCAATCCCGTGGTTTATGCGTGTTTAAGTGGATAACATATTTCTTGCAAGTTTCTGCGGTGAGTGTTATGCAGCTCTCCGAGTAGGCTCGCACATTCCGTTCCTAGTGCCGCGGTGATATTAGGAACAGCGTCGACAGTGAAAGGTCTGACAGTGGTCTGTTACTATCACTGTTCTCTTGTACATGCAAAGTTTAAACTTTCGCGTGCAATCGCTGGCCTGCGATGGCATTATCGACGTAGCCCTGTAATACGTTGATAATAAGCAAATTAAGATATTGGGCGCTCTCAGAAATGTGCTATATGTGGATGTCATATCCAGGCAACCTTGAGAATGGACGCTCCTTATAGTCGGGGTGAGCAGATGGCTGTAAGGATATCAATGTAAATTTTTCACCTGGGGAACGTGTGAAACGGGAAGGACATGTCGTTTTGTTCAGATCTGCTCAATGTCGGTTTTGTGATCAGAGATGAAAAGACTAAAGGACGCCGCATCTGAGTCCGAACAGTTAAACACTAAGTAAAGCAGCACGCAGATAAAAAGCGTTTTCGTGTAGCCCGGGTTTCCGACATACTAACCGATGCAGTAGCCCACTGGCACGCTGATCCAGCAGGAGTGGGTTATAAGCGCAGGGAAGGAGGCGGTGAAGCCTGAGCGGCTTACTAATCTGCAGTGTTGTGGGAAAAAAGTTGCGCAAACTCTTATGAGCGCCTTTCATTGCAGGCTGCCAAGATAGTTGTGCCATTACTGCTAGATATAATCCTCATCAGGTTCTGCCTTAAAACTGAAAGACGACAAATGTAAACCGTTTTTGACAGCTGTATTGTCCGACGCTTCCTTCTTCGTCTTTGATTCCAAAAACAAAGTCTGCGCATGCTTTAGGTCTGGTCGCTAATTTTTATTTATTTGTTCTCATAACCTTGGAACCTCCTTCATCTTGTATGATATGTAAATAAACTGAGTACCTCGCAGAGCCCCGCAAAGAAAAAAGAGGGATGCATTTCAAAGAAAAATAAGTAGAAAAAACAACACTAAATACAAGCTAAAACGTGCTGTGCTTGTGCTTGTTGCTTAAACACAGAAATTCAGCGAGAGCTGGTGTAATTGTTTTTAGGTTTACTTTTTTTTTCTATTTCTCCCCCCTTTCGTTCATTCCTTAACCCACTTCTTCGGACATCGGCCCGGGTGTCTACAAACTTTGAGACTGCAACGACGTCCTTCCTTATTCCTGTTTATAACACCGGTCAAGTCTTACTTTGGTTTCGGCAGACCGACGACCCTCGTGCGTCTAGTTATGCTACGCAAATATGAGTCGTCACCAGGGCGCACAGGCGATGTTGCGGTCTCCGAGTTCCCCACATCACGAAGTGGACGCAAGCTTTGTCTATTCTGGTGTATGAATTGTATGTACACATGCAGGTGAGTTCTTCAACGCACCCCGTTTGCGGGCAGCGTCCCTAACGCGTACACCTGCGTCCATCTTGCAGTCTACGTTTGGCCTATGTGGGAGGCTGTGCGCAGTGCTCTAGATATGTGTAGGAATATTTGGCGCCGTCTTGCGACCGCACATCGCAGCCGATTACGGCGACGAATGCACGAAGCCCTAGGCTCGGGGTGCGTTCGTTGAGTGGTGACGTGATTACGGCAAAGCGCACGCTCCAGCAACTCGAAGACTACGGAAGCAAATCTAGGGGCGTGAAGGAAGCACACACGTGATTGCTGAACGGGATTACGTGCCTTCAGCAGGTTACTCGTCTTCAGTGGTGAAAGATATCCCTTAAATCCTCTCGCTGTAATGAAATATAGAAAGGATAGTGCAGAGCAAATCGAAAGGCAGAATAATAGCATGGTTGGCATCCAGCGAACACAAAGAAGATTTACGGTAAAAATTACTGAGTGGGAACGCTTAGCTACGAAAATTGCCAAACATTAACTCGACGAAAGTACGCTGGCGCTCTCTGCTGGCACACGGGGCGCCAGTGCGTACACTGTTCGAACCATCTCTCCCCTCACTAACAGCCACCCTAGGAATGCAAGTGCAGCGTCCAGGAAGGGCTTCACCACCACGCCTGTTCGAGCCTACTCCTCCTCACCCTCTTGCTTTCGCTCCGTCCGTACTTCGACGCTCCATCTGTAATGCGAGCGCTCGCAGCACCATTCCGAATCCGCTCCGCCAAATGGGCGGATGGGCAGACACACACGGGCACGCCAGATGGGCGGACGCACAAGCACGTCCGCGGCGTGCGGCCGCCTGGAGTGACGCCGCTCGCTCAAAGTGCCAGAGTCGCACGGTTCGTAGCGCGACGAAATCCATCGCGGCGCGGAAGGAAAAAGGCCCGCACGAGCCGCAGAAGTAGAGAAGTTTGGGGAAACAAGACTTGCTTATTCTTGCCGAGCGCGTAACCTTGCGTATGTTGTGTGATGCCCTCTCCACTTCCTTTGTGTACGGTGGCGCCGGGTCGGAGGCAATAAACCAGAAACCTCTGAAAACCTTACTCCTGGCCTGATCAATAACGACGCGAGCCTCAGCGGGAGGATGAAAGAGCGTTTGTACTGCTTGGCGAGAAGTTACCAACATACGAGGCGTGCTCTATAGTAATTTGAACGACGTATAGCGCCGTCGGCCTTCCCATGCTGTCGTTCGAGCTGGAAAGAAGCGCGTGCAAAATCAAAACGCCTAATGAGCTGGGGTCAGATTTTGCATTAAGAGCTATCGTAATAGTCGGGGTGGGGATGAATTTTGCCCTCTATTCTCTTTCGCAATTAGTCAAACTGAATGGTATTATCTACATACTCTTCATTTTCTTCAAGTACAACTTTTAATCCTGAAATTTTAACCTTACATCCTCACACTGCTTTTGAGCCAACAATCTTACAATCGCTTACTGCTCTATAAATCCTACAGCCTCACGGAGTGCGACTGCGCCTGCATCGACGTCCGAATGAATTCTTCCTCATTCTATTACATGATGTTCACTTCTTTCTGCTGATTTATCACACCCTGCACAAGTCTCATCTTCACTAAATTTCTTTTTGTAGCTTCGCGTTTAAAGACACCCTAATCTATCTTCAAAGAGTAGAGCGCTACCTCTTGAGTTATCACGGAAGATTCCTTCCTGATTTGTCTCTTTCAGTTTCGATAAAGTTCAGCACTCTGCTTCATTTTCATCAAATCAAAACATTTTTTTACCTTCTGCGTTTTTTAACTGTTGCTTTCAGCTATTTATTTCCCGATCCTTGTTTCTTGCTTACTTACTGGCTAGTTTCCTAGCGCTTTTCCGCCACTTTGAATCAACGCTCTTTCTATATAATCATTTAAAAAACTTTAGCTGACCACCTTCTACCGTTCGATTTCTTGAAGTGTTTTTGATATAATATTTCACTCTGAGCCCTTCGCGCTTCGAACGAGGCCTAGCCCATTTCCCACTTTATTGCTTCGTTTCTTGATTTGCCGTGGGTACTTAGTGACAATCTTCCAAAAGCTTCCCGATTTATTTCTCGTCCCAACCGAGCTTATGCCCTTAGGCACAAAACCACATTCCCAAAAGTAAGTCCTGGCTCACTATTCTTGTCCAAATACTTTTGGGTACTTGATACTTCTAGGTCCCTTGATAGCTAGGTCCCCACACAGCAGCAGAACGAAAAATCTGATTCAGAGAACCAGTGGGAAAGCCACCTGCCCTACAGAAGCGCCACCCGCCAGCCGCCTTCCCTTCCCTCCTGGCTTGAAGGTTATCGACTCACCACCACCGTCGACCTCCCTGCCCACCTCTCGCGAACTAAAGCGACATTCCTCCACCTACCCAGCTGCCCAGCTGCGCCCAAGGTCGCCTTTCAGAAACATTTTTTCGCGTGTGTGAGGTATCGGTTTAGAGTAAAACGATTCATTATAAAAGATTCATTATTCTAAAAGCATGAAGATAATCAGCGAGAGTAAATACGCATGCTACCGCAACTTTTTCGCGTTAGGTTTCAAGATCTTCCTGTCGAATTATTGCCTGTAACATTTTGATCACTGTGCATATACCCTGCATGAAAAACCCTTTATGCGAGCATGCAGGTGCATGTGTGAGTGTTTTGTGTCCGTGTAATTTATCCGTCACAGTTGCCGTTTTTAGTAGGGAAAAGCTTAAAACCGCTCAAATACCACCAAAGACATTAAGTATACTCAATCTGCTCGTAATTACAGGCTCAACAAATACAAACTACTCGATTACTGGCACAAGAACAAATTCTATATGCGGCTTTTAACAAAACAAAATTTCAGGCTAGCCCACTTACCATAACTTTCCCAAAGTATGGTTCCTAATCCCTAAGCTCCTCATTTATATTCTGCTATGGAATGTAGGAGCTACAACAACTCTAGTATATCAGCTCGGTAATGTTCACGGCACTCAAGAAAAAAAGCGAACAACACAATAACAAACTTACAAGAGACATCCTATATTCTGTGACAAGTACCCTGCGTGCTCTCCCGGCGGTGTTAATTATTCGCACGGCTGCAGTTCTCCGTAGTTAAACGATTCATGCATGCCCGAAGCACACAGCAAGCATAAAATATAATATCTGGAGGATATACCTAATTTGTTCCTGCGTATACATTAAGCAAAGCTTCCACAAGAAATATGCTGCAGAAGTAATTATCTGCAGCCTGTAGGCCTCATTCTTTCGATGCTTATCTGGTTGCCTCGAAGTCCTTTCACTTCGCCGGGATTTTCGGGATTTTTTTTTTGGCGCTTTTGGTTCTTATGTCCATGATGCTAAATAATGGGACACGTGGCGCTAATTTTCACAACTACACCTGGGGAAACTGCTCTGCATTCGACCTTAAAAAGTAGAGTTCAATCCAAAAGCACAATTACAGTTATTATCTTAAGTCCACAGTTTGAAACCTCTGATAGAGCAGCTAAATAAAGAAAAAAAAGGGGGGGGGTTGAATTCTGCCGCAGAGCACAACAATATGAAAGCCTCAGGAGCAGTTTTATATTACAGAGTATAACGACTGAAGGTAGGCGGTCATATCCCTTCCTGAAACAAAATGTAACTTTACAAGTTTGTCAGAAGCGAGAACGCACACCAAAGTGAGTGACTAATAAAGAGAATAAGAAAAATAAAACCCACGAGCGCACGACGCTTCACGAACAGTATAAAATGAAGTAGTAAGATTGTTGATGTAGAGGTGAATTTGCATATAAAAACAGGTTTGAAGAAGTTGAGTCTGCAAAACTTTAGAACTCCTGTGCTACAATTACTGCGCTTCAGAAATCGCACCCGTTTAAAAGGTGACACAGAGGTAAATACGTGAGCTTGCAATGTTTGGTGGCTCACAAAACGCTCTATATATGCAACAGTGCAAAACCGTAACATGCTGCACCGTAATGAAAACAGCATCTGTCATTAGGTAATTTATACGCAACAAATCTCTGATTCGGCTAACAGGTCAATTCCTTAAATTCTTATCGATCATGTCCTTATTCATTTTTTATATTAGTTTTACACTGTAATAGTATGGACTGCGAAAGTATATGTCGTAATGCATCCGGAACAAGCGCTATAGCTGGCAGCAATCTTGAGCGGGAGAAGATGGAGAGAGAGGAACTCAAAAACACGGTACATCGAGAACACTTAATTGAGATTAATATAGCGAGAAATTGTTATTTCTACAGCCGCGATAATCCGCATTCTTTTGCAGTATAGTTGCGATATGTTTCCGATGCATAGGAACAAGAAGTTCTGATTCAAAGCTTGGCAGTGGCAAATCTTTCGTGACATCGACAAAATTCCGTAGATCCCATTGTGCTATCCACTACAAACGATATGCCTTTAAGAGAGAGTACCGCCTACTGCAAATATATATCCTGAAGTGAAGCGCTGAAGAAACAACCGTTCAAAAATACGCACATACACCTTGCTAACTTTACGTGTTGTAGCAGTCCCTTTACGTAACGGAGTCTCTTTACGTAAAGAGGGCCAGCGTGGCACTGTCGTTCGAAGTTAACTTGGGCATATAAATTTAGGGAGTCTATGTTAATAAGTGGGCGGCGCTGGCACAAGACAGGGTTAATTTAAGAAATATGTGAACGGCCTTTGTCTTGCAGTCGATGCAGTTAGGCTAATGATGACTAATTAATTGCTCCTTGCAAGCATGTATCCCACTGCCTTCGAAATCGTGTCACATATATTTAACTGCAAAAGTTAAAAAATCTTCGCCTAGAATAGAGCATTATTTTCCTTATAAGCTCTCTTGACGTTGCGCTTCTAACTTCTGAAGATTCGCTATAATCGGTTCTCCAGAATGAGCTTTATTTTACACACCTTTCTCGGTATTACAGCTCAGCCGTCTTTCATGAAAGCAACTAAGCGAATGCTTGATCATCCTCCGATGAATCATTTCTATAGTACCTTCTACTGCATGTATAGAAAACATTGCTAGAAAACACGCGCGCTTTTCGTATTCCTCTTGCTGTAATTAAAATACTCGAACCACGTGGTGTTGAAAGAGAATTTACAGTTTCCCGAGTCTGGTTAGTGTGAACAAAGAATATTGTCACCTGCAGGTCCAGTAGAGTTTTTTACAGCGTTGCGTTCGTGTAGACATACTCTCTATACCTGGGATTTTCTTATGCGTGTTGCTGACTTAAAATTATCCTTAACTTGCGACCGTTCTTGTCACCAATGGCATTCTGTGACCTGACTTCTAAAACGTTCCGTAAATATTTCGTAATAATGATAAATAATGTAAGACTGCTCCCCGCCTTCATAGCATCACACTGATATATATATATATATATATATATATATATATATATATATATATATATATATATATATATATATATATATATATATATATATATATATATATATATATATATATATATATATATATATATATATATATATATACGAAAGTAGGTTGCGTTGGCTCCGCAGAATAAAGATTTAAGAGAAGTGGGCACTTCTACAAAGACACTTTTATTTATCAACGTTTCGACCGCGGTGCAGTCTTCTTCAGGACTGTAGTGGTCTCGCGTCAGATGGACGTTTTAAGTTTGTGAGCTGAAGAGGAGGGAGAAAGGAGTGTAACACGCAAATAGCAACAACGGTTAAATAAAATGAAAAATAAAAATAAAAAATAAAAAATAAAGATGGTGGTGCTGGGAGCAGACAGGGACAATACTGGGGGAGGAAGCAAAAAATAGAAATAAAAGAAAAAAAGGGGGGGAAACTAGTATAGTAAGGAAGGGTGGGCTACAAAAGGAGATGGCGAAACGAGAGAAAGGGAGAGGAAGACGGTGCGGGGGACATGGGCAGCACGGCAACCACAGGCGTATGAAATCAAAACGTGCAAACAAAACACACAAACAAAATACACAAACACAAAGGGCGCCGCTGCAGATGCGTGGCCGAAGAGGAGCCGCTGCGCAAATGACACTGGCAGTGACGAACAGGCCAAACCAGGCGCCTTTTGGGGTCTCACTAATTTCCGGTGAGCCGAGGGCTAGAACGTTAAGGAAGTAGTGGGCTACGTTAACGAGCACATGTCTAAGAACTTACTCACGGGGTCTGGGTTTCACTGAACGGTGCACCCCTCTCCGTGGGTGGGTCGTTGAACCGACCTCGCCGGGAATACTTGTTTGTAGGGGAGGAGGGCTGGGCTAGCTGTGTGCAGATTTCAAATTGTCGCAAAATGTAAGGAAAGAACGTGAAAAGCTTATCAATACTGCACGAGGCAGGATAGTGTAAGTAAGGAGGGGTATGATTGCCTGGGATATACACTAGGAGTTATAAAAGGTATATCTGAGTTAGCCAATTAACGAGAAATGTAGTATTATTTTGTTTTGAGGTCGTGAATAAAAGAAAGGGTACCAGGCTTTTTGTTAAGACCTTCTTGAATAGTATTAAACTTGTGGATAAAATAGGATTCACGCTGTTCACGTTCTCGCCTGTTTTTGAAGCCCCCTTGAATAATTGTTACTTTTAGTTGGTCAAATGGGTGTCCTTCTGCGTTTGCATGCTTGGATAGGGGAAGGTTTGGAAGAGACTTGGCGTGTGCCCGGTGATTGTTAAATCGAATGCGGAATGCAGTGTTTGTCTGTCCTATGTATTGCTGGTTACACAAAGTGCATTCAAGAAGGTAAATAATGTTGATGAGTCACAGTCAAAGTTACCGTTGATTGAATGCTGGAAAACTGAGCTCGTACTAGTTGCGGAACACGTAGTCTGCATGTGCCTGCAAACTTTGCAGCGACCCTTACCACAGGGCTGGCATCCATATTTTGGGGTTTTGTGTTCCTTGGAGTGTACTAGGTGGTTCTGAATGTTTTTGGCGTGCCTGTAAATCACGCGGGGTGCGCATGTAAATATTTTCGATAGTCTTTGACTTTGCTGGAGAATGTTAAAGTGCTTATTAAGAATTCTGTTTATGTTCGGTGCGTTACTGTTAAATGTGAGGATAAGGTTTGTAGTGTAATCATTTCGGTTATCTATTTGGTGCCCCTGGAGTATTTGACTACGGCTAAGATTTGAAGCTCTGCTTATGGCGTCATCAATAAGGGAACGTGGATAGCGCTGTGTTAAGAGCACGTTGCGCATGTGTTCGGAGTTTTCATGAAAGTCTAGGTCGTTAGAGCAGATTCTTCGAAAACGATGGGCCTGCGAATAAGGGATGCTGGTTTTGCAGTGACGGGGATGGGCGCTTTGAAAATGTAGATATTTCTGTGAGTCGGTTGGTTTTCTATAAACGGTTGTACTAACTGACCCCTTGTCCACCAGAATGTCAACATCAAGAAAATTGATTTGACTGGCTGAGTAGGTGTGCGTAAACTTTATGTTTGGGTGCACGGAGTTGAAACTGTCAATGAAATGGATAAGTTGTTGTTTTGTGTTTGTCCATATTATAAAAATATCATTCAAATAGCGCTTGTAAAAGTACGGCTGAATTGGACAAGAAGAAAGAAATTTTGACTCTATTAGATGCATGAAGATATTGGCATAATTTGGGGACATTCTTGTCCCCATAGCGGTGCCACTTACTTGCAGATAATATTGAAGATCAAATTCGAAGCTATTATATTCTAACACAATTTTGGCTAGTGTTCCTAACACGTTTGGGCTTGGAGATTCATGAGGTTTCTGCTGTTCATAAGATTCTAAAAGGGCTGCAAAGCCGTCGGCATGGGGAATGTTTGTGTATAAAGATGTTACATCCATGGTCACAAGAAAGGCTCCTTCTGGTAATGTTATATTGTCTATCTGGCGGAGAAAGTGGTTTGTATCTTTGATGTAGGATGGATGTGTGGCTGGAATGTGGCTAATTAGTGTGTCAATGTACTTTGATATTGGTTCTGTGAGAGTGCCGATTCCTGAAATTATTGGCCGTCCAGAAATACCGGCTTTATGTAATTTACGGAGCATGTAGAAACGCCCAGGAGAAGGATGGGTAGCCGTGAGTGCCTTGCATAGTTTCGGAGAGATTTCATTGCGTTTTGTGAGGTCGAGGAGAATGTCAGATATAGCTTTTGAGTGCTCGTCGGTGGGGTCGCCATGCAGTTGTTTATAAAAATGGTTGTCAGAAAGCTGTCGGATGCCTTCTGCTATATAGTCATCCCTGTTCAAGATAACAATGCCTCCGCCCTTATCAGCTGGCTTTATGACGATGTCGGTACGGTTGCTGAGCGCCTCGAGAGCAGTACTTTCTCTTTTCGGAAGATTGTCTGGTCCTAAAATTTTCAACAATGTCATTTTGAACTGCCTTAATATAGATATCCAAGTGTTTTTCCCCGCCCGATGTTGGGAGTCCAATTTTGGTTTGCTGGGTGGAAGTCCGTGTTTTGGTGGGGGTTTTCGGGCTTATCAAAGAAGTATTCTCTCAGGCGAAGTTTTCTGGCGAAGTCGTCAAGATCTTTCAGGAGTTGGAATTCATTGAATTTGCCTGTGCGGGGGCAAAAAGTCAGCCCTCTAGATAGGACGGCTCGCTCATACTCTGTGAGCGGTGTTAGAGATAGATTGGTGATGTTGTCTACACTGTGATGGCCCTGTTTTGAGAGTGTTTGCCCTCGGCTGACCTTTGACTGAGCGATATCGGGGTTGGGAGAATTTGACCCAACCGCATTTAGTACTTCTTTCATTAATTCGTCATGGGGAACTTTGTCCTGTGTAAATTTTCTAATTTTGATTATGCCAATTTCTGAAGTTTTTTTTGTTTTGAAACGTTCTAGTTTCACGGCCTCCAGCGCGGAAACAAGAAGATTATTCCGAGCCCGACGCTCCTCTGTTCCCAGTATCACCGAAGCTTTCTCAGAGTGCCGTATTGTGAGTTTGAGCAACTCTAGGGAAGCTGATTTTAATATGTCGTTCCATTGCTTTTTGTCTCCTTCTCATAGATTATTCATTGATGGTATCAGCTTCTCTTGTAGACCTTTCGGTACGATATTAGCCCGAAGGTACGTTTTTAAGGTTTTAACATGAAGGTCATGTCTAAGCCGCTCATCAATTATTTTTCGTAATTTATGAAAAGCTGAAGATTTGAAACATTGCTGCCGGTGATATGAGAACAAGGGAGGCGGAGTACTCACGCGGCCTGTGTATCAGTCCCGGCGCACCTCGCTGGGCGGAACCACAACGCTTCCGGAGGTCATATGATAAAACAGGGGTGCTGGGGATCAGTCCATAGTTATATGACGGGCTGCTGGTAATGGGTTGCTGTTCTGGTGCAAAATCCACGGCAGGTTTCCGCCTCGGTTGCATACCTCTCTTCGGGCTTGCCTCTCGACACGATGGCTTGTTTGATGTGCTCGCCTCGGCTGAGGTGCTTGCTGTAGGGGAATGTGCTGCTGCTGTGCCACTGGTGGTCTGGGGTGGCTGTTTTAGTGTTGCGCTGCAGTGTTCCCTCGATGTCCGGGAGGTGAGTGGTGGCCTGGTGGTGATGTCTGGACGGCTGGCTGCTGCTTGTCTAGTAGAAATAGCTTTTTGGCCTACGACTTGTGCAAATGTTCGAGGCTCTGGAGTACTCATCGAATTTTGTTGCTGCCGAGGCTGTGGATGTTGTGGCGCGTAGTCTCTTCATTGCCCCAATGTGAGGTGGCGAATTCGGAGGAGTAAATTATAGATATTCCATGACAGCAGCGAGACTCCACCGAAGCTGGGATGCACGCCATCTGCAGACAGAACTGTGTTAGGGTGGAACATTTCCATTTGGTGGTCTACCAAGAAGGTGTTCTGCTCCCGTATCTGCCGACGAGCCAGCTGATAAGGGCGGAGGCATTGTTATCTTGAACAGGGATGACTATATAGCAGAAGGCATCCGACAGCTTTCTGACAACCATTTTTATAAACAACTGCATGGCGACCCCACCGACGAGCACTCAAAAGCTATATCTGATATTCTCATCGACCTCACAAAACGCAATGAAATCTCCCCGAAACTATGCAAGGCACTCACGGCTACCCATCCTTCTCCGGGGCGTTTCTACATGCTCCCTAAATTACATAAAGCCGGTATTCCTGGACGGCCAATAATTTCAGGAATCGGCACTCTCACAGAACCAATATCAAAGTACATTGACACACTAATTAGCCACATTCCAGCCACACATCCATCCTACATCAAAGATACAAACCACTTTCTCCGCCAGATAGACAATATAACATTACCAGAAGGAGCCTTTCTTGTGACAATGGATGTAACATCTTTATACACAAACATTCCCCATGCCGACGGCATTGCAGCCCTTTTAGTATCTTATGAACAGCAGAAACCTCATGAATCTCCAAGCCCAAACGTGTTAGGAACACTAGCCAAAATTGTGTTAGAATATAATAGCTTCGAATTTGATCTTCAATATTATCTGCAACTAAGTGGCACCGCTATGGGGACAAGAATGTCCCCAAATTATGCCAATATCTTCATGCATCATATCGAGTCAAAATTTTTTTCTTCTTGTCCAATTCAGCCGTACTTTTACAAGCGCTATTTGGATGATATTTTTATAATATGGACAAACACAGAACAACAACTTATCCATTTCATTGACAGTTTCAACTCCGTGCACCCAAACATAAAGTTTACGCACACCTACTCAGCCAGTCAAATCAATTTTCTTGATGTTGACATTCTGGTGGACAAGGGGTCAGTTAGTACAACCGTTTATAGAAAACCAACCGACTCACAAAAATATCTACATTTTCAAAGCGCCCATCATCGTCACTGCAAAACCAGCATCCCTTATTCGCAGGCCCATCGTTTTCAAAGAATCTGCTCTAACGACCTAGACTTTCATGAAAACTCCGAACACATGCGCAACGTGCTCTTAACACAGCTCTATCCACGTTCCCTTATTGATGACGCCATAAGCAGAGCTTCAAATCTTAGC
The DNA here is from genome assembly GCF_052857255.1 of Amblyomma americanum. Classification (NCBI taxonomy): domain Eukaryota; kingdom Metazoa; phylum Arthropoda; class Arachnida; order Ixodida; family Ixodidae; genus Amblyomma; species Amblyomma americanum. The sequence continues at coordinate 89,352,733 of NC_135503.1, forward strand.
CGTAGTCAAATACTCCAGGGGCACCAAATAGATAACCGAAATGATTACACTACAAACCTTATCCTCACATTTAACAGTAACGCACCGAACATAAACAGAATTCTTAATAAGCACTTTAACATTCTCCAGCAAAGTCAAAGACTATCGAAAATATTTACATGCGCACCCCGCGTGATTTACAGGCACGCCAAAAACATTCAGAACCACCTAGTACACTCCAAGGAACACAAAACCCCAAAATATGGATGCCAGCCCTGTGGTAAGGGTCGCTGCAAAGTTTGCAGGCACATGCAGACTACGTGTTCCGCAACTAGTACGAGCTCAGTTTTCCAGCATTCAATCAACGGTAACTTTGACTGTGACTCATCAACATTATTTACCTTCTTGAATGCACTTTGTGTAACCAGCAATACATAGGACAGACAAACACTGCATTCCGCATTCGATTTAACAATCACCGGGCACACGCCAAGTCTCTTCCAAACCTTCCCCTATCCAAGCATGCAAACGCAGAAGGACACCCATTTGACCAACTAAAAGTAACAATTATTCAAGGGGGCTTCAAAAACAGGCGAGAACGTGAACAGCGTGAATCCTATTTTATCCACAAGTTTAATACTATTCAAGAAGGTCTTAACAAAAAGCCTGGTACCCTTTCTTTTATTCACGACCTCAAAACAAAATAATACTACATTTCTCGTTAATTGGCTAACTCAGATATACCTTTTATAACTCCTAGTGTATATCCCAGGCAATCATACCCCTCCTTACTTACACTATCCTGCCTCGTGCAGTATTGATAAGCTTTTCACGTTCTTTCCTTACATTTTGCGACAATTTGAAATCTGCACACAGCTAGCCCAGCCCTCCTCCCCTACAAACAAGTATTCCCGGCGAGGTCGGTTCAACGACCCACCCACGGAGAGGGGTGCACCGTTCAGTGAAACCCAGACCCCGTGAGTAAGTTCTTAGACATGTGCTCGTTAACGTAGCCCACTACTTCCTTAACGTTCTAGCCCTCGGCTCACCGGAAATTAGTGAGACCCCAAAAGGCGCCTGGTTTGGCCTGTTCGTCACTGCCAGTGTCATTTGCGCAGCGGCTCCTCTTCGGCCACGCATCTGCAGCGGCGCCCTTTGTGTTTGTGTATTTTGTTTGTGTGTTTTGTTTGCACGTTTTGATTTCATACGCCTGTGGTTGCCGTGCTGCCCATGTCCCCCGCACCGTCTTCCTCTCCCTTTCTCTCGTTTCGCCATCTCCTTTTGTAGCCCACCCTTCCTTACTATACTAGTTTCCCCCCCTTTTTTTCTTTTATTTCTATTTTTTGCTTCCTCCCCCAGTATTGTCCCTGTCTGCTCCCAGCACCACCATCTTTATTTTTTATTTTTTATTTTTATTTTTCATTTTTTTAACCGTTGTTGCTATTTGCGTGTTACACTCCTTTCTCCCTCCTCTTCAGCTCACAAACTTAAAACGTCCATCTGACGCGAGACCACTACAGTCCTGAAGAAGACCGCACCGCGGTCGAAACGTTGATAAATAAAAGTGTCTTTGTAGAAGTGCCCACTTCTCTTATATATATATATATATATATATATATATATATATATATATATATATATATATATATATATATATATATATATATATATATATATATATTATATATATATATATATATATATATATATATATATATATGGTTTGGTTTATGGTTTACGGGGGTTTAACGTCAAAAAAGCGACTCAGGCTATGAGAGACGCCATAGTGAAGGGCTCCGGGAATTTCGACCACCTGGGGTTCTTTAACGTGCACTGACATCGCACAGTACACGGGCCTCTAGAATTTCGCCTCCATCGAAATTCGACTGCCGCGGCCCGGATCGAACCCGCGTCTTTCGGGGCAGCAGCCGAGCGCCATAACCACTGAGCCACCGCGGCGGCGATAACAGACATGAAGCCTAAGACGACTGTTTAATGATTTTAAAGCATTCAATTTTATTCTCGTTTCTTTTTTCACCAATGCTCTTTTGATACAAAAAGGTTTTATTTTTTTTTCTGGTAATATCTTTTGTTTGCTCCTCTTTGGTGGCTATTTCAGCCATTGATTTTATGCGCTAAGAAAAATTCTCTACCCTCGAAAACGCTCTTTCCGCATATAAACCTGAAAATGGTAAATGTATCAGATCCTCTCCTCTACCTTGTTTTATCATTGATAAGAGGCCTCGCTATGGTGCATAGGCTGGAGATTACTATTACTTAAAAGAACAAAATTAATGGACATGAATTTTATGCAGGAATTAAAAGTAAGGTTGCAACAATAGAGCAAAAATTTCAGAGGCCAGCCCAATAATATAGTTACCATGCTGAGCTGCTAGCTTAGTGTCTTGTTACTGCCCTGTAGATGAAGGAGCGCGCCCAAGTGTGAATGAAGTGTGGGATGGCAATGGTGAGACAGCCAACAACACAGGCTGCAATACTTTGGAAGAAACGCCTGCCACAAACAATTACACCGCTGCATGTTAGGTTTTGTATTTCGAAAGTGCAAAATATAATGCTTGTGAGTACAATAATGCGGTAACGATCTCCACCCTCCCCTGACATAGAAACAGGCGTTTCTTCCCTCTCGAAAAATCTCGTATGAGTTCAGGTGTCTCGTATGGATTCATATGTGTTACATACGAGGTATACGTGTCACAAATGTGTCTTGTATGAGCTCGGGGGGCAAGCATAGAGTTATATTTGTCATGTTATGTACCTCGTATAAACACATAGCTTCACATATGTGTCACAAATGTGTCTCCTATGAACTCTATGTCAGCATAGGAGTTATATGTGTCAAGTTATATTCCTCGTATGAACACATATTTAGTCCATACTGGGTCATATGTGTTCGAATTGTCTCGTATGAACTCAGTTGAGACATAATGTCAAGAAACGTGCCTTGTATGAACACATTTTTCCTACAAGTTCATATGTGCCAGAGATGGGCCTCATATTAACTCATATGGACACAACACGAATTCATATGCGTTGCAAATGTCTTGGGTGAACTCTATGTCTCATGTGAACACACGTACGCGCCACTCGTGCGCGGACACGAGCTCCGATGTGCATCGTATCAGCCAACATCTGTTTCCTGGAAACTTTGTCGTGCAGAGTGCTTCGTTTAGAATCGCGCGTGCTGTGTGAAACGCGCGGCAATGTAGCGCTCGTAAAGTAAGTAAGAAATGCGAACCAGAGCGTGAAATATACAAGAAAAAACGTGTTACCTGTTTCACACAATGTTCTCCTTGTTTCTCTGATTGTGCCTTCTATCTTGCTTTGAACACTGGTTACCCAAGCTGTCTGCCGTTCGTCGTTTTCAACGGGCTTGGGAACACGTTAAGTAGGCAGGTAAAAATGGCAATCCCTGCTCTGTTGTGCCACACTAAAGCTGCGCAACGAATAACTGGGGTATTTCTTTGGCAGATCTCCAGGTGTAGTAAACAATACTTGCGCAGTGCGAAAAACATTTTTAAATTATTATCGCAGTGCACATCAAGATTTATAGTATCAGAGGAAGGCAACTCCTCTAGATCCGTTCCTTAACTAGGCAAATAACCACTTGACCTGACGTCTTACACTCAAGTTGCAAAGTAATAGAAAGAACAGCGTGAGTTTTGTCAGAGAAAAATAACGCAGCAGTTCCATGTGGCAGTCGTGGAGTAATAATGTTGCGGGAAAAAATATATTTACAGTTATTTACAAACACGAATGAACAGCTACGGGCGGCACTCAGAACACAGCCAGAGATGAGTTCTCGTCTTCTTCCTCGTCCACTCGTTCACTCGCTCAATGTCGTCGTCGTCGTCGTCTACCCGCTGCAGGACCCCCGGCTGATGAAACGCCGTCTCGGCGTTAGAGTGGTGGCGTAGGAGCGTCGTGATAAGGTTTGAGGCGGCATACATGGACGATGTCGGTAGAGGGGCCAGAGGACGATGGCGAGGACGCAAGGGGAGCCATTTCATAGATCACGTCGGTGACTCGGCGCACCACACGGTAAGGGCCACGGTAGTGAGAAAGGAGCTTCTCGGAGAGACCGACGCTGCGCGACGGCGTCCAGAGAAGGACGAGTGATCCGGGGTGATATTCGACGGCCCGGTGCCGGCGGTCGTAGGCGGACTTCTGGGAAGCTTGAGAGGCACGGAGCCGACTACGGGCTATTTGGCGAGCCAGCGTGGCCTAAGCGATGGCGTTCTGAGCGTAAGCAGTGGTGGGGACTGAAGAAGGCGGCATGAGTGTGTCCAAAGGCAATAGGGGGTGCCTACCAAACAAAAGGTAGAAAGGGGAATAGCCTGTTGTGTCATGCCGTGAAGAGTTATATGCAAATGTCACATAAGGCAAGGCTGCGTCCCAATCGCGGTGGTCCGGTGAGACGTACATTGCTAACATATCGGTGAGCGTGCGGTTGAACCGTTCCGTAAGCCCGTTGGTTAGTGGATGGTAAGCAGTCGCGAGCTGGTGCTGCGTGGCACACGAACGAAGAATGTCATCAATCACTCTGGACAGAAAATAACGACCGCGGTCGGTGAGCAGTTGACGAGGGGCGCCTTGGTGAAGAATTACGTCTTGGAGAAGAAAATCAGCGACATCGGTAGCGCAGCTGGTGGGCAAAGCACGCGTGATGACGTACCGAGTCGTACAATCAGTTGCGACAGCGATCCACTTGTTACCAGAGAGGGACATGGGAAAAGGGCCAAGAAGGTCGAGGCCAACACGGTGAAAAGGTTCCGGAGGTACGTCGATGGGTTTAGAAGACCGGCAGGAAAGTTGGGGGCCTTTTTCGGCGTTGACACAGGTCGCAAGCGGCAACGTAACGCTTGACGGAACGATACAGACCAGGCCAAAAGAAGCGGTGCCACACTCGAGCGTACGTGCGGGACACGCCAAGGTGGCCGGCTGTCGGCAGATCGTGCAATTCCTCAAGGACAGAAGAACGTAGATGTTGGGGTATGACGAGGAGCAGCGGAGGACCGTCGGAGCGTAGGTTGCGGCGATACAAAATGCCATTCTGGAGCACATAAAGTTGCAGAGACGGAGATCGGTTTCCAGAGAGGAGGCCATCAAAGATAGGTTGTAAAGATGAGTCGTTGCGCTGTTTGTTGGCGATATCGGTGAGAGCAGCGATAGCTAAGAGGCAGGGTAGGGTCTCAGCGTCTTCGAGGTCAGGTGGCTCCACAGGGTATCGGGATAAACAGTCAGCATCCTGGTGGTGACGACCGGACTTGTACACGACAGAGTATGGATACTCTTGAAGGCGCAAAGCCCAGCGACCAAGGCGACCGGTGGGATCTTTTAGTGAAGACAGCCAACAGAGAGCGTGGTGATCAGTGACGACAGTGAATGGGGGGCCGAACAGGTACGGGCGGAATTTAGCGACAGCCCAGACAAAGGCGAGACACTCGCGCTCAGTAATGGAGTAATTTTGTTCTGCGGCGGAAAATAGGCGGCTGGCATAAGCGATGACGCGATCTTGGCCCTGTTGGCGTTGGGCTAGCACGGCACCGATCCCATATCCGGAGGCGTCGGTGCGAATCTCTGTGGGAGACGACGGGTCAAAATGGGCTAAGATGGGCGGAGAGGTTAGCAAATGAACGAGGGAGGAAAATGAGTTTTCTTGAGCAGGGCCCCAGATAAAGGGGGTGTCGTTCTTAAGAAGGTCGGTGAGGGGGCGAGCGATGCCGGCAAAATCTTTGATAAAACGTCGAAAATACGAGCACAAGCCGACAAAGCTGCGCACATCTTTCGACGACCTAGGAAGAGGAAACTCCTTCACGGCTTGCATTTGGACTGGATCTGGGCGTACACCAGAAGCATCAACCAGGTGTCCGAGAATAGTGAGTTGGCGGCGACCGAATTTGCATTTCGATGAGTTCAGCTGGAGTCCGGCGTTACGAAACACTGTCAAAATACTGGAGAGGCGTTCGAGGTGCGTGGCAAAAGTAGGCGAGAAATCCACAACATCGTCTAGGTAGCAGAGGCAGGTAGACCACTTAAAGCCGCAAAGAAGGGAGTCCATCATTCGTTCAAAGGTAGCCGGCGCGTTACAGAGTCCGAATGGCATGACTTTAAATTAGTATAAGCCATCAGGCGTCACGAAGGCGGTCTTTTCACGGTCCTTTTCATCTACGGCAATTTGCCAGTACCCCGATCGAAGTTCAATTAAAGAGAAATATTTGACGCCGTGGAGGCAATCTAATGCATCATCGATCCTCGGGAGAGGATATACGTCTTTTTTTGTGATGCGGTTTAGGTGCCGGTAATCAATGCAGAAGCGCCAGCTGCCGTCCTTCTTTTTTACCAGGACAACTGGAGAAGCCCAAGGGCTTGACGAGGGCTCGATGATGTCTTTTGCGAGCATCTTATCGACCTCTTGATTTATGACGGTGCGTTCAGCGCTGGACACGCGGTACGGACGTCTGTGGAGAGGAGCGGCATCACCGGTGTTTATCCGATGCGTCACCACAGAGGTACGAGTCAAAACACGGGCAACAAAGTCGAAGATGTCGCGAAAAGATGATAAGAGGCACCTAAGATCGTGAGCTTGCATCGCTGGTAGGGCAGAACAGATCATGTCGGCGTAGTCATCCGTTGGTTTCTCTGGTGATGTTGCCGCAGGCAACAGGCATTGATGAGTGGAAGGTAAGCAGCTGTCCACCACTGATATGACACATTCGGCAGCAGGGCACAGCGTGGCGAGTGAGATGCCTTGCGGGAGCGGTTGGATAGACGAGCCAAAGTTTATAACCGGAAGGTACGCACGGTTTGCCGACATTGTAAAGACAGTGTGCGCAAGCGCAATACTTCGCGTGAGGGCAACGTCAAGGTCTGGAGTGACTACGTAGGGGCCATCAGGGACAGGGGGAACAGATGAGAAAGAAATGTAAGTTGCGGCTTGAGGCAGTAGACGGACAAAGTCGACAGCACAAAGACGAGGTACAACTGGGGACGGCGACTCAGCAGAAAGAGGAAGGTCAAGCTGGACAACACTGGTGGCGCAGTTGATGAGGGCTGAATGCTCAGACAGGAAGTCGAGGCCAAGAATGACGTCATGAGGGCACTGGTCCAGGACAGAGAATAGAACGGATGTATGGCGGCCGGATATGGTCACACGGGCTGTGCATAGTCCAACCACAGGATGCTTTCCGCCGTCGGCAACGCGGAGAACGGCTGTGGGTGCAGGGGTCAGTACCTTTCTGAGGCGGCGTCGTAGGGTGGAACTCATGACGGACGCGTGCGCGCCCGTGTCGATCAGGGCTCTCACAGGGACTCCATCGACATAAATAGCGAGCAAATTTTGGTGTGCGCGAAGGGCTAAGCGAGGATTTTGGGACTGGGGCTGTACTTCAGCATCACCTCCAGACACTGCAGCGTCTAGTTTTCCGCTTGCGAGCATCCGTAGGGGCCAGGAGAGGAGCGACGGCGTAGGGGCGAACGATACTGCCAACGCGGGGGGACGCGGAGCGGCTGGAGCGGGAAATCTGGCCGTCAACGGTAGCACTCTGATGGGCTGGAGAGGGCGTGAAGTGGCGGGGCTGGTCATCGTTGCGGTGAGAGCTTAGATGACTGTATGTGCTACGACGAGACCAATAATTGCGACAGTGACGGGAAATGTGGCCAATGCGGTGGCAGAGGAAACAAATGGGTCTGTCGACGGGTGTCCGCCAGTGGTTAGGGTTACGGCGACGTGGAGCGAAGTAGGAAGGTCGTTCAGGAGCAATCGCAGTGATATCGGGTGGTGATGAAGGACGCACAGGGCTGACGGGCTGGAGACCAAGGTTTGCAAGCTCTTGACGGACGACGGCTTGTACCATCGAGATGGTGGGCAAGTGGATGTCGCCATCACGTAGAGGCAGGGAGGCAGGAGACATAGCTTCGATTTCGCGTCGAATGATGCGGGTCACATTTTCTGGAGGCGCAGGAGTTTGCCGGTGCAGCAGGTCTTCACATGAGGAAGTCGCAGCCATGTTGGGGAGGCGTTTGTACGGCTGACTAATACGTCTGCTTTTAGCTTCCTCGAAGCAGCGACATTCCTTAATAATGCCGTCGACTGTAGTGCAGTTCTTGCAGACGAGCAGGTTGAAGGCGTCGTCGGCGATCCCCATCAACACGTGACCCACTTTGTCAGATTCGGGCATGTTATTGTCAACTTTGTGGCAGAGGGCCAACACGTCCTGAATGTAGGAAACATAGGATTCCGTAGACGTTTGAGCTCTGGACGCAAGCTCCCTCTTAGCGGCGAGTGTTCGGCCGGGCGGCCGTCCAAACAGCTCGCGCAGTTTCTGCTTGCAGACGTCCCAGCTGGTCAAATCATCTTCGTGAGTCTCGTACCAGACGCGGGCCGTGTCTTTTAGATAGAAGATGACATTCGCGAGCATAAGAGTCGGATCCCAGCGGTTGTACGTACTCACGCGTTCATACATGTTGATCCAGTTGTCCACGTCAACGTTGTCGGTGCCAGAAAATGTCCCAGGGTCACGAGGGGAAGAAAGAACGAGCGATGGCATTGCTGATTGTGATGTTTGCTGGGAGGCGTCTTGGGTCATGGTGAGCGAAGTCAGCTGGCGGCCGCTGCGGAGCTCCGTCTTCGGTAGGCGTAGAGGAAAGCCGCACCTCCACCAAATATGTTGCGGGAAAGAATATATTTACAGTTATTTACAAAAACGAATGGACAGCTACGGGCGGCGCTCAGAACACAGCCAGAGATGAGTTCTCGTCTTCTTCCTCGTCCACTCGTTCACTCGCTCAATGTCGTCGTCGTCTACCCGCTGCAATATTAATCCCAAAAAGCACAGATTCAAATAGGTTGAATCAGTTGAGGGATATCGACCAATTTCCCTCTGTAATGTAGATTGCAAACTTTTTGCGAAGGTTCTTTGCAATCGTCTGCAGCCAGTTATAGCTCAATTACTAGGCACGCATCAGGTCTGCGGTATCAGAGGCCGCAGCATTCAAAATGATATTCCTATTGCACGTTCAGTAGTGGAGACAGTATCAGATGAGGTCGGACAAGTAGCTGTAATTCAGATTGGCCTTGCCAAGGCCTTTTGATAAAGTTCGTCATGATTTCTTGTTTGCGGTCTTTTTTTAAACAAAATTTATTGCCCCAGTGCATCAATGATGGGTGAAGGTGTGATGAATGATGTAGTAACGATTAAATGAATGAAAAAAGGTTAGCTGAATTTGATGAAGTCCAGTAGAGAACGATGGTACGGTCCCTGCGTCCAGGCAATGTATGAAGCAGGGTTGCTTGGTGAAAGACCTGCTACCATCAGGTGCCGGATCCTTGTAGGCTTGAGGGCTGGGCAGTCCCACAGTAAGTGATGAATGTCGGCCTCAATGTCCTCGTGTTTACATATCGGACACCCTGGCCGAGGAAACAATTCTCGGTACTGAGGCCACTTCCGAGTGATGGCTGGTGTGAAGGCAACCCCGACCCGGATCCTCCTAAGCGCAGCCTCCTCTGCACGGGTAAGACCGCGGGGGAGGGTACTGCACACGGAGGGATGAGAGCACGTGTGCGGCGCCGGAGGAGTTCCTTTCTTGATGAAAGGAGGGCAAAATTGTCCAAATGAAGGAGCCTAGGCGGTGATGAGTTTGTATTTGCAAGGAGGGTCGCTAAATCTGCCTGGCTTTGATAGGCCATCAGATACCGTGCGACCCACTCAATACGTAAAGCATGCATACATTGGAGATGTTTTGCTTAGGGGTTTAAGACTGTATTATGAGGAGTCCTATACAAGTCGAAGTGTTAATCAAGAGCTAACCAAACCTATTATATTGAAATTATCCGTTCGTCAAGGCTGTCCATTATCGCCTTTGTTATTTGCCCTATATCTTGAACCTTTATGCCTCAGTTTTATTAACCGCACATCTATAGGTGGTTTCTCCCTGGCAGAGTGAAATTTAGATTTTAGCGCATGCAGATGATGTCGCCCTCTTTTGTTCTGACAAAAAGAGTGTGCTTGAGGCATTGCACTTGATTGAACATTTTTGCGGCTCTTAATCTAGATAAGTCCAAGTGCTTTGGGTTAGGCCATTGGGGTACAACGCCAAGTCATTATGATGGCATAAGCTGCGACTGAAGGACCCTTCACTACCTAGGGGTTCCTCTTCACCAAATTGACAACAGTGGCGCCTACTGGGATTCAAAGATAGTCTCCATGAGGCGACAAAAAAGGCTTGGATGGGTAGGGAACTGTCAGTGTTTGCTCGGGCCCAAGTCTGCAAATTTTTTTTATTTTCAAAACTTGCCTATCTGTTGCAGGTTCTCCACTGTGCGAGGACGAAAGTGCAGGTGATACCCAGAATATCTACTACATTCGTGTGGCGTTCCCAATAGGAACCCATGCGTCGCGATAACCTATTTCTTTCTGTATAGTCTGGTGGAATTGGCCTTGTTGACTTATTTGTGCATCAACTTGTTTCACGTTTTTATGCGTTGCATATTGCAATCACTCAGTTCAGCCCTTGGACGCGGCCGGGCAGCCACCAAACCACGTGACGTGACGTCACGACAGCCGGAGGAAAAGCTGGGCCCCAAGTCGCGCGGTCGCGCGCGGCCGCAGCCACCACCTGACTCCCGCTCCTCCCGCTAGGGGCGCTGCGCTATGATTGACGTCACGGCATATGTATAAAAGAGCTGCGCTCCTTCGCCGGGACAGTCTTGTACCCCTGTCACACGGGCATTTCGAGGGCCCTCGAACCGATAGTCTATCGACTCAAAGGCGATCGAGCGCTGCTACACGGGCAGTTTCAATGGCGATCGAGTCAACGGAGCAGCACGGAACTCCATCGAGATATGCAACGCATTCTTGGCTTAACCAAGCTAAGCCTGGCCATTTTTTTTTCAAATCGTCAAACTACCCTATTTATTAGCTGCGCTTATTAGATGTCTCAGTGCTCATTTGCCTTTCTTATTCGCACCGACTGGACACTCGTGAGGGGCCTTTATGGGGATTCTTTAAGGAAGTTGCTGACACCTTCAGTTTCCTCACTGTGCGGTTTTCTTTAGACTACCTGTATAGCCTCTCCAGAAGGCGGATGACTCAGGCACTTGCAAAGTATTTGTTCCCTGTACCGTTGTATCGGCAACCTTTTCTGGAGTTCCTTAACACCAGGGTTTTAAAACATGTTAGGCGAATGTGCATTTCCATTGCCGCAAAAACATTCTTCTTTAAACTGCATACATTTACGCTGCCTGTGTAGGCATGGCTTCATGCTAAGGAGATGCTTGCGCCATGGACGGTGAATTGCCGCCTGTGCAATACACCAGAGACAAATGACCATTGTTTTCTTCTGTGCGTTGATGATATATTCTTCAGGGACATTTTACAATGAACAGTTAAGAAGGACGTTGACATCACAACGTACAGTATCCGTTTTTAGCATGTGGAGAAAAGCTGTGTTGTGTCATATGATCTATTTATGTTGCTGGGACTATTTTGTATCCGGAAGAGCCTCATGATGGACAGCCACGCCGAATCACCACGGTCGTCGAAATCTTTGTTTCGTGACCAATGCGGTTTGGTGCGGGATGTATATGCTGCCCTGCAACAGCCGCCTAGCTGGCTTCAATATCTCGGTGCATGTGTGTGCCTCCCAAACTTTTGATGTTTTAGAAGGAAGGGTCATGCAGGGGTATAGTGGCCTGGTGTTTTGTGGCGTAAGCGTGCTTAAACTTTTCTTTTCGGCAATATTTCTATGCAATAAAGTAAAAGAAACAGTCTTGGAGTAGTGGTTAGTGTTGATCTCTGCGGATGTAAAGGACAGTGGTTCGAATTTTTTTTACTTTTTTTAGTTTCCTAAATTGTGTGGCCGCTATTTTATCATTCACGTCTTTTAAATTCCAGCCCATCGTTCCTCTGTCCCAGTAGATTTACATACGAGACACATATGACGCGTATGCATGTGGGCACGTATCGCGTTGTGGGCACGTATGACACCTATTAAAGAGAATTATAGTTCTGTGCGGCCGACCTGCGTATGTGGTAATTCTTAGGATTTTACCTGGATTGGATTTCTGCGACAGTCAATACTGCATCAAATAAGAATGAAAATAAATTAGCAGAAAGGAAAGTCATATTTTTAAGCAATGATGGATGCCGTGTTGTAATATATCTTATTGTAAAAATGAAAAAGAAGGGCGGGACAATGGGACAATACCGCATTAACAGTAGCGAACTTCACTATTTCTCCATCCTAAAATGAATATTTAGTGTCAACATCAAGCTCAAAGATTGCATGGAGCTCACGGCTTCTGCGTTCCACTAAACGGCGGAATGTCATAACTTTGTTCTTCTTGTCCTCTGGAGTAGTGTGCTGTGTCTCCACCCGAAAAAAAACGGAAGCTTTGCACTTGTTCCGAAAATAATTTTACGTCTGTATCGCCGTACTCCGAGGTGGAACAATGGCGAAAGCTCATTCAAAATTCATAACCCCCCTGTACTAATACTAGACACGCCTTCCCTATGCGCATCCTAAAGAAACGGCACCCCATATTTCTCGCGAATAAAAGCAATACAAGCGGAGCGGGACACTTGATGACGTTCTTAATTGGCCTGCTCTGCCACCGGAAACTGAAGGTGCCTCTAGAGACCTGAAAACCCGGGCGGCACGTGCGGCGTCGACGACATCCAGTGCCTCGACTGCGCGCCGCGGACCCTCGGGAGCGCAGCCAGGTAGATGAGGAAACGGAATGAAAGGGCCTCGCCTTGAAAGCGCTTTGTCAATTTCTGAGCCGTGCTCTAAGGCAGCACAGTAAGTAAAGTCAGCGACCTCGACACAGTCGCACGCGCTCCAACCGGCTCTCGTGAGAGTACAGCCTCGTCGCTCTATCAACCAACCGAGAGGCCGCGTCGAGACCGTGAGCTCAAGTTCTGCGGGGGAGGCTTAGAAGACCTGAGGTCTTAGTCTCAGAGTTTAGTGCTCAATGTATAGGAGTAACAGCCAGTTCTTGGCTCCGGAGTGGTGGCAACCAAAAGGAAAGCTTTCATCTCAGGTCGATCTAGAGCGCAATGTTCGAGTGAATAAATGTAAGCGGCTGCTGGAATTTAGGACCCGGCACTCCCCCCCCCCCCCCCCCCCCATCCCGTTTTTTTTTTTTGCTTTCAGGCAGCAAATACGATCACAATGCGAAGGCAAAGATAACTATTGAGACAATAACAGAAATTTGAACAAGCCTCCTTGCGCGTAAAATAACTGTAGTTGATTAGCCATTAGAGCAAGGAAAGACATCAGTATCGGTCGGTAGTCGTGCTGTGTCCTTTGTTTTACAATCGATAACCAATGTAACAAGCCAGCTTTTCAGCCGTGCACGACTATTCAATGCAGGTTCTGCTGCGCAATAATGTCATTCCGTTTCCACAAATAAATAACTCGGAAAGCAGGGGATGGTTACAAGGTTTGCCGTCATTCAGTCACTGGCTAGTGTTGTCTTCCTGCAGAAAGTGGTAAAAAAATAGCATCAGTGACACTAAGATATGTACCGTGCTCATTAAAGCGAATTCATACAGCAGAGCGACGTACCTTATAACCATTTGTGAACTTGCTTACATACCAACCACATGAAGCTGATACTTGGTTACGAGGCTTAAGGCGTTATAGATAGCAATTTAAGGCTTACATCCGCAGTTATTGAAACAAGGCGAAAACATAGACGTGTATGTTGTTTCAGTGCTTCGAAACACTCTTCAAGCTTGCTCATGTTTGCTCTTGTAGCAGCAACTTCGCCACGATCATAGAGTGCTTGACAAAAAAGACGATCTGGGAACGGCGCGCAGCTCGCTGCTTGAGCATGCCGCTTGAGAAACGAGCAAGATGTTCAGCAAGGAAGTCCACTTTAGGACAATGGCAGCGATTGCCGCCGTGCAGCCCTCAAATCTTAATACAACCCGTTTGTTTTGTGGCCTCGCGTTCCTGATTCAGCTCCCGTGAGCGCGATACCTGCATCCGAATTACCCGCGATACCTGCATCCGGCATCCGCATTAGCAGTGCATCCGCACTGCCCGCTGCTACCTAACATCCTGAGACATAACAATGCAAGGCGACCAGCACGCACAGTTTATAGAGAGCATCTCACGCCCACAGTCAATATCTCTAATAATTGTGTATATGAAAGGTTATAGTCTGCTTTGTTTGTTCAGCACCTCGTGGCTCCGCTCACCATGTGAGCTTCTTAACAGCGACGTGGTAGTTAACTTCCATACACTCTACCCTACAGTCTGCACTTAGACGTCCTAAATGCATCTTCGATTATTTCTGGCCAGCTGTAAAGCAGCTTAGCCTAAATCAGCCCAATAAGGGTATATTGTAATGCAATTGTAATGCAGCCGACAGTCCTCAAATTTTTGGAGCTTGTCGAGCTGAGTATATTGCCTCAAAAGTGACTAAATATTGTTAAAATGTTGGTGATATATACTTTGTTCTGTATAAATGATTACCTCGAATTTGTTTCTTCTTGTCTTGCTTAAACTAGACCCATCCTTTTCATTGTAGAATTGCTTCCCGTTCTACAACTGTTTTATCTCAAAGTTGTGTATTTTTTGAAGTGCGCCCACCCCTGTAAAAACCCTGGTTGGGGTTGACAGTATATCGAAAAAAGAAGCCATCTCTCTATATGGGCGCTAACCCATCGCTCACTCCGTAACCTTTTCGTTCCTAAAGTCTAAACTCTTGAGCCGTTTTCCAAGCCACGTGCCTGGTTCAAGGGCTGTTCCAGTGCTAAACTCATCAGCATCTTTTAAAGTTTCAATTGTGACAGCAACATAGAAGTAAAAATCGGCGTCGGGCCATTCGGGAGGAGGATATGACAGAAACGTCCCACTTCGCTTCGTGACAGAGAAGATGATGGCGGAATAAAGCGACCACGTGCAGTCACTTGAAAGGGTGCCGTAACGCTCGCAGCTTCAGTTATTAGAGGGTTTTAGGATAGGAGGCCTCAAGGCTTGGGTTCCCTAAGTAAATTGAGGACACCAACGATACAGACACGTACAACAGGGACGTTTAGAATAGGGATTGTAGAATTTAGAACAGGTGTTCGTTGACTGCAGTGCCATTGCTGCCGAGAAGTGAAATGCTGAAAAGCAAAAATAAGCACACGAAAATGTTTCGGTTTCATATATCTAACAAATTTTTGCAGCCCTAGATTCGGACACATTAACCGAAACAAACGCCACGTACAAGACACGCTCTCGAACTTTATTGTTTTGTATTGCTTGCCACGCGCAGCACAATCTCGGGCTAAACGGGCAATGGTAACTGTCGCAAATGTAAACATTTTCTGTTTTTTTTTTACATGCGAGTGTATAAAAAGTTTTTGGACCAAAATAATCCACCTTATTGTGCTTCTGGCGCTTTCCGCATTCTAACGACGCATAATTTCTAAGCCTAGCAGCTCAAGTCCGGTAGCAATCCGAAAATTTGTAGCGCTCCATTGCTAAAATTTTGTGGTCCGGGCTTCTACGGAAGAAGCGAAAGCCTTTAGTGACTTTCGTTTGCTGTGAACGACTCTCGAAAACTGACTCTACACTGGTTTGCGTGAAAGGCAGTCAGATTTAGTTTATTGTCGTTTCGTTGCATCGTCGCGCTGGCTACCGTCAGGTTGTCGCAGAATGAGGAAAGCGAAATATCAGAAGGAAATAAGTCAGGGCCCTTTATGAGATTATCAGACAGTTTCTTGGCGAAACTTACATAAGAATGTCACGAAGATACATAAATTCATTAGCATGCGCCTTAACATCAGGCTAACAAATAAAATTCTCTTCTCATCAGTATTATTTCTCTAAGCCGCCGCGGTGGCTGAGTGGTTATGGCGCTCGGCTGCCGGCCCGAAAGATGTGGCTTGGATCCCCGCCGCGGCGGTCGAATTTCTATGGAGGTGAAATTCTAGAGACCCGTGTGCTGTGCGATGTCAGTGCACGTAAAAGAGCCCCAGGTGGTCGAAATTTTTTGGAGCCCTTCACTACGGCGTCCGTCATAGCCTGAGTCGCTTTGGGATGTTAAATCCCCCATAAACCATTATTTCTCTACTTTTGCTTTGTCCGCTAGCCATGTTTTGAGGCACACGCGAATACATGAGAAAAGAGAAAAGAAAAACGCGGCGGCCGTTTTGGAACATACCTAAAAGAACATATTTGAAGTGTACAAACTAGCACCACGTCTTTTACATCCGACGTAAAGCTAGCATGCAAGCCCGCCAGGCAATTTCGGTGCTGTTTGAACGCAAAGCACGTCGTCTCAGAAGCTCTCGACTAGAGCTGTATGGGTGCCTTGTACTGAAGCATACGTGAGTAGAAAAGCAGAAGAATGCAGACGTGCTCCTCATTCACATTCACAGTACTTCTCTGTTTTTAGTTGGAAATGTTTTTGCTTTTGAATTCCCAGGCGTGGCCAATGAGGTCTGAAGCAGTGCTTTCTTCGTGGGGAGAAAAATGGAGGAGTGATATCATGCGCAAGTAGTGAACTCGAGCGAACTTACTCCTGCGAGGTCTGTGACCTTATCTAAGACGGGAGAACCAAAAAACTCCACTGTTGCTCTTCTGTACAGCACCCATGATGAAACAAAGAAAAAAAATTAAGTTCAACTGCGCACGTGTCTTTGATGTTGGCCCTTGCGAAAGTCTTTGCTGGATATTTAGCTCTAACTTAATTAGTTGAAACCTCCTGTGGCCAGTTTTCGTGAAACACAATGAAAACGTGCCTTCATTTCGCTACATTTGCAAAAATGTGGCATCGTCTCTTAAGTGTGACCGCACTAAAATGACCTGCCAATATAGGAGACAAAACTGTTTAGCCCTTTAATTCGGCAGCGGCATGTTTGTATCTCATACAACTTATAGGTATGCGTCATTTTTTATACCTCCAGTGGTATGGATTGCTGGACAGGCATCAAAACCAGGCACATGCATCGAAGTCTACGGTTATTTCTCTGGGCGGTTGTCTTTTAAGGGCCGGCAGTAAGGAGCTATCAGACACAAGGCAAATAAACAGTAACTTCAGTGTCCCGCTAAATAAGCGAAAATGCGTCTTTACAGCACAACTAAAAGTATTTTGAGCACAAACGTTGCGACACCTGTACACAGCGCTCAGAGAGCGCAGTGACATCTAGCGGCTCTTTCTATTGAATAATTGCTGATGTAACAAGACGTGTACTCCAGGCCTAGCATTCGTTCTGCAGCAGGGCAACGTACCTCGGTGCTCTCGTCATCTTCAAACAAAAAGCAATACTATAGTGTATTGGCTATGGTACAGTACAATTACCCTCTGGCGGAAAACGTGGAATCCTTCGCTCTTAGGGATCAGAGGCAACCGGTATGGGTCGTAGTAGCGTTTCAAGCCGTCGTCAATCACAGTGTTGAGCTCTTGACGGCGCAGATCCTGGCATGGTGCAAATGGCTCAATAGCATACCTGTAGTTGTTTTTCGGAAATCCGGCGCTGGTGGGAGGGACCCGAAGCCACGTGAGGGAGCAGAGCAAACAGGACGGAGCCGGATAGGAGCAGGCTCGCAGGTATTTCTGGGAACAGTGGTTCGTTGTCACCAATGGTCATACTGTTAGGCCGCATTCTGCGCATGTGGCAGTTTGCTAAAGGGTCGTAGATTCTGAAACGTAACGGCGGTTGGTGAATGCTGTAACCACAGGGCAGGTGGGCTCTCGTGCGTGCCAGAGAAAGAAAGGGAAAAAGTCGGCAGTGCTCCGCGCGGCAGTACGTGTTATACTCACGAGTACTAAATAGAAGAAACCGCACCCAATTAAGACGGTAGGATGTGATATACATGGCATTACCCTCAAGGTGCGGTAGAAGCGTTCAGACATTCTATTCGTCTGTGGGTGGAAGGCCGTTGTTAATCGGCGTGCAGTGCGGCGTTGCTGACAAAGCGTTTCGACGGCTTCCGAGAGCAGGATACATCGTCGCTTACTCAACGCTTGTTGGGATTCACCATGGCGAAAACACCAGATGATTCAGGACAAAATTCGCAACATCGGGCGCTGAAGCGGATGGCAACGCTGAGGTAGCGTGTGAGGTCGTTTTCTGCCACAATAACCCAGCGGTGACCATTCGTACTGATGCAAAGTGGTCCACAGAGGTCACTGTTCAAGGTCTCGCCGCCCAGGAAACGGCCTCCCCCAAGAAGTTTGTATGTTTTATGCCAGAATAAATAGATAACGAAACAATTTAGGGGTGTTCTTTGGATTGATGTAGAGGAACGGTGTGACATTTTTCTTTCAATCGCCAATATATATCATCGGTGATTCTACCACAATTCTGTTTTTTTTTTTATTTTTGATTCTAATGGCTTTCATTTACCAATCTGTTTCAATGCTGGTTCTATTTTTATCCCAGTTCTATTCGTAATCGCTTTTGTTCTTCATTTTTCCTGAGTCATTGGTAATCGCTTCCATTTTTGCTGAGTAAGTCCTAGACTTTTTCATTGTTGCTAAGCGAGTCCTAGTCCGTCCTTTCCCTCATCTTCACTGCAAGCGGAAAGGGGGGATCTCGCAAACTCCACCTGCCACGTGCTACGGTTGGCATTTGCACACAGACGCCTACCCCGGTCAATGTTCGCCTTGATGGCCTCTTAATGATGTCGCATTGAAGCTGCTTACTTAAGTTACAGTTACTGATTTGTTGAGAGAAGTTTTAATCTTCTTTCGGCAGCGCGCAGGCCAGAGCAGCTTGTGAAAGGCAAGCACCGTCATGTTTTTTTACTAGCGTTTTTGAACACAGAGAGCGCAATTGCCCTCCCTGAGCAGGCGAGAAATCTGTCTACTTATTTTTCTACGCACAAAAACATTTCTTTTAAATTTTGCCACTTCTTTCTGCATCGAGAAACGGCTACCTTAGAAATAACTCACTAACATACGCTCACAGATTAGCAAAAGAGCACGCATGTTGTGGGGCGATTTAGGCTGAAAGCTTTTGACAAGCTGTTCTTAAATACACCTTGCTCTTCGCATTAAGTAAGGGAGGTGGCCACATTGCAACGACAGCGGTGAAAACAGGTGTCATGTGACACTTGGTTACTGCATGAATTACCATGCCCAGATAATCATCCATCAAATGTGCTTGTTTCAAGTGCAGCAAGCAGATGCTCGCAGTGTTCTGCAACGTTGAAGCCCCGAGTTTTACAATCGCATCTCGCTGGATAGCACAGGTACCATACGAGCAGGGATGCTTTTCTCATCGGCAGCAGGTCGAAATGCCGACGAACACGCCGGAAGGTGTGCATCATCATGATCACAAATGGCCTAACCAAACCAAACCTAATCAAACCAAAACGAGTCGAACAGAATCCGAACACCCTTGGCTGCACAACCACTTCACCCCGAAGTGTATGAGGCGTCAAAATAGCGAGAATTCTTAACATATTTATTCCCCTTTCTTTTCCCCAAGTACCTCTTTCACCGCACCTGATACCCTTTCTACTGCCCCTCATGTCACACCCGAACTAGAATGTATTACTCCGCATGGAATGCGCTAACCCTACTCACCTAGCCGCTATCTCACATGTCCAGCGTGCTTTCTTTTGTTGAGGTAATACATAGTTCTTGCCCTTGAGCCAGGGCAAAAGGAGGAAACACATCCTCCTGACTAGGCCCTGGCCTCAGAGGGCGCCGACGGTGCAGCAACAGTGGCGCGTGAGCAGTCGCTCTCCACAACAACAGTTATACAAGAAGAAGCAACATTATCCAGAATATTGTAATCTGTCAAGCGGCTGCGTTTTTATGGAGGAAAAACGCTTAGGCGCCCGTGTGCTGTGCGATGTCAGCGCACGTTAAAGATCCCCAGGTGGTCGAAATTATGCCGGAGCCCTCCACTACGGCACCTATTTCTCTTTATCTTTCACTCCCTCCTTCATCCCTTCCCTTACGGCGCGGTTCAGGTGTCCAACGATATATGAGACAGATACTGCGCCATTTCCTTTCCCCCCCCAAAAAAAACCAATTATTAAAATGTACATATGAAAAACATAATGTAACAGTGCTGTGCAAGAAGCAAAAGGAAAGTAAAAAAAATGGTTAGTAAATTTAAAGGCAATCAGCGAAAAGAATGCCCTGTTCAGGGTGGGAGTAAGAAGTGAAAAGAAACAAAATAAAGATAACCAGACTGCGCATTAAAAAAAATCATGCAGACAGCAATATGAAATTGTAGCATTCACGCTTAAATTTGTGAGCTGTTTTACATTTCTTTGCAATATCAATCAATTTAAGGTGAGCATTACAGATTAGCATGATTTGATATTCCACAGTTTCCTTTCTATAATTGGCACGAGGACGCTCTACTACAACTGAGGTTCGCCGCAAAAAGTAACGCGTATCTCTGCTAAGGTGTTGATTATAGAAGCTGTTGTAGTTCTGTGTTATTTTGTGTATACAAGAAGGCATAATCTGATAGTGTCGGAGATTGTAACAGGTGGTATAGCAAGCTGCTTCATTAGTTCACCTGCGCTGATGCAGGTTCTGGAGGGCATCAATAATCGAACCGCTTTACGCGAGCGCTAACAAACATTCCATTTCAGTTCGGCCGCAGGTGCCCCAAACTGGAACGAAAGCAGGAACCAAGTGGATACAAGATAACGAAGTTTATATATAATGCCTATTGACTGTGCTACTTTTACACGAACCTTATGCGATCAGAGCATATTAAATTTCTGTGAAAAGTGACGCCAAGATATGAATGGCTGTCCACTTGTTCTAGTGTAGTCGATGCGTAGCACAGTGTGATATTATAATCAGTCGCTTTACTTTTTCACGGAAAAGAATAAATTTTGTTTTCTTTGTATTCAGTTGAAGTTTGTTTAAATACAACCAGTTATTTAGTTCATGTAGCCAAGCGTTTCACTTTCTATTTCTTTAGGATTAGCACCAGAGAAAAAAACATTAGTGTCATCTGCATATAACATAATCTGTTGAGTCATTGGAACGTTAACAATATAATTTGTGTATAGTATAAACAACAAGGGACCTAAGTTCATTGTTGTGGCAAGCCGTATTTAATAAGTTCCATGTCAGATTGAGAACTATGTAATACACAAAACTGAAATCTTGAGCGGAGGTAGTTACGAATAAGGGTTAGGGCTATTCCCCTAATACCATATACGTCAAGCTTCTTTATCAATATGTGATGCTTAATAGAGTCTAAAGCTTTACGGAAGTCAGAGAAAATCCCAACTGTATAAAGTTTGTCTTCGATATTTTTGATAATTTTATCTTTTGTTTGTAGCAGCGCCTTTTTCGTCAATTTTACTTTCTGAAAACCGTACTGCTGCTCTGAAATTACATGATTCAAAAGAAGGAAGTCATTTAAACGCTTGTATATGATTCGCTCCGCTACTTTAGAGAAAAGCGGCAGGAACGAAATGGGTCTATTGTTATTTTGGTCATTATACGTACCTCCCTCATGAATTAGAACAACGTGAGCTATTTTCATCTTGTCAGGAAATATACCACGTTCAAGCATGCGGTTATAGATATACGTCAATGACTCAGATAAGATATGCGAAGCGGCCTTCACCGGCGCGGCTTTTATTCCATCATAGCCGTCTGCAGATCTATTGTCGAGTAAGCATAGTATAGCATTTACTTCTTCGGGAGAGGTAGGGGCAATAAAAATTGAATCAGGAATATGCATGCTCATATACTCTTCTACAGTACTACCGAGACACGGAGGAGGCGCCGAGTATCTTGCGCCTGCTTCCACAAAATGAGTGTTGAATATATCTGCTAATGATTTACCGCAATAGCGTGTGCCATCTATTTCTAATTCAGCTGGTATGGCAGTAGCGTTATTTCCCGTCAGCTCAAGAAACGCTTTCCAAGCTCTTCGAGGGTTACACAAGGAGTTGTCAAATTTGCTTTGGTAATATTCAGATTTTGCCTTCTTTAGGTACCCACTCAATGTATTTCGAAGTTTCTTGAATTCTTGCAATATCTGAATGTCTCTTGTTCGTAGGAACTGTTTAAACAATCAATCCTTGTATTTTATACCCTTGTAGAGCTCAGTTGTAACCCATGGCTTCCTCGCCTTTTTATGCCTTGTGATAGGGATCTGTGGAAACGCCGCATTATAATTGGCTTGTACCTTGGCAAACAGCTTACCATAAGAACAAGAAGGATTTGGTTCTTGCATAAACATCGGTCTACTGAACATTTTCGAGTAATGAAAGAAACAATCTAATGCCCTTTCTGTTTATGAGTTGTTTGGTATAGGCTGGTGTTTCGGCATGTCTGTGGGTTGGAAATACAGCAAATATTTGCAAATAATCACTAACATCTGAATTGAGTACCTCAGAGCCCGTATTAAACTTCGGAAAATTGTTAAAACAAAAGTCAATCATAGTAACACACACACACACACAAACACACACACACACACACACACACACACACACACACACACACACACACACACACACACACACACACACACACACACACACACACACACACACACACACACACACACACACACACACACACACACACACACACACACACACACACACACGCACGCACGCGCGCACGCACGCGCACACACACACACACACACACACACACACGCACACACACGCACGCACGCACGCACTCACGCACGCACTCACGCACGCACACACACACACACGCACACACGCACACACACACACACACACACACACATACACACACACACACACACACACACACACACACACTGAACTTTAATGTATTCTTTTAGGCTCTTCAATAAGATTTTTCAGCCATTTGCAAGCATGACTTCCAATAATTTAACACCTGCGTTATTACTAGAGAGATAATCGATGTTAAAATCTCCTGATATTACTATATGCTTTTTGTGCATGTTTTCAAACTGTAGGACATAATCAATGTAATTAAGAAAGCTTGTACAGGTGCCCTGGGTGGGTCTGTATACAGCAACAATTACAATGTTTTAATGTATGAGTGCTAAAGACTCAAAATCATCACACAAGCCTATAAGATCAGTTTGACATTCAAAGGAACCACCATCCCGGATGAAGACAGATACGCCTCCAATACGCTTATGTGCTCGATAAATAGATTTATGCGCGTACCCTGCTAAAAAGTGAACATATGCACTGTTGATGAACCAGGTTTCCGTGAGGTTTCCGGTGAACCAGGTTTCATTATGGAATGCCGCTCACTCTGGCCCAGCCATGGTTCAATAGCGATGGCTGATCGACCAAGCCAGCCGAACAGCTGCGGCAAAGGAGACCTGGATCTAGGTTCCCACCCGGAGAGGTGACGGACAAAATCCTGGAAATCAAACTTTATTTCCTACCACTTATACTAATAGAACAACGACTACTACTGGTACTACTTTTAGCGTTACTGCTCTACGAAGATTTCAGCGAGTTTAAGCAGAGTCTGACGGCGCCTATTTTCTTTCGCTCACTTCTCGTTGGCTTTGATTTTAGCTCCATGACACCAGCTGCGCATAGAGGCTCTCAACAAGTGGCATGTCGAACACGCGTGGCGCATAAAAGATGCATGGCTCGAAGCGAGCTCATGCCTCCTTTCTTCAGGCCAAGCACTCCGGAAGAGTAGGTGTAGCGGCACGCTCACAGAGGGCTAAGAACGAAACTAAACGCACAAAGCAAGAAAGGCAAGAAAAAAAGCGCCCTTGGTTCAAGTTTCACTCGAGAAAGAGTCAGCTCGTGTGCACGCTACATGCTGAGCAAGTAAAATGAGCCTTCCTCCCGATGCACGCACAGAGAGAAATTTGGCCGTGACCCACGAGGGTGCCTAAGCAAAAAACGTGAGTGAAAATGTCAAGTGTTGTGGACAAAACTGCGCTCCTTCACTGCCGAGCAAATATAGCCTCGATTCTGTATCTTGTGCACCCCTTCTATCCGTTTGTTTTTTCGTCATCGCACGCATAAATTCAAGCATTCTCTGACACGCTTCAGGATCGTGGCGGTCGGCTTCCTGTGATGTGTGTGTGTGTGTGTTTTTTTATGCAGGAAAAAATATGTTTCGTGAGGGCTGAAAGTTTGCCCGTTCAGAGAACGAGAAAAACCGGCTGGTGAGGTATCGCTTGGAGTAAACTAATTCGCAAAGCCCTGATTGCTTTACCGGGATCCTCCCCAAAGAACGAAGTATCTCGTGCATAATATTTCGGGTCTTACTCCTTCTCATTCAATGGCCATACTCGCGACTAAACTCGATCAAAAAACTACAGCGAGATCCCGCATGCACCTTCAACAATTCATTTCGCCCTTCACTTGGCGGTCATAGAGGAGCTCTGGACCCCATATCGTGCCTGCAGCGCTTTTCAGCTTCAAGTTAGTGTGCCTAGTGTATGGATTTCTTGACTAGTAGCATCATCAGGCTTTTTTTTTAATTATTTCTTGTCTTCCACAGCCGAACAATTTTGGTGCGTGGTCTGGAGGGGCACTTGGGCATGAAAGTTTTCTAACTAAACTTTCCGGAAATAGACTCGTGGGAACTAATCTGCCCACCGTCTCATAAGTGCAAAAACTTTTCCAAATTACACACCGTGTTGTAGTGCGGAGCCCTTCTGTCCGCAATCACGCATTTCGCCGATGTCTGTCTTGGCCCGCTCTCTTTCTCTCTCTCCCTGTGAACTTGAAGCGCGAAAGAGAAGGTCGCGACACGTGCGCCACGCGGTGCAGTCAGGAGGAGGTGCGGCAGCACAGCTGCAGCCAACGAGGGAGTAGCGCGTGTCGCAGTTGCGGTCGTCATAGCCGTCAGCGGGCAGTTCTGTACAAGTGCGTGTTACTACGGGCTGTCGCTCGTGCTCCCTCAACTTCGGTTTTTCTCCCGTCCCGTCATTCACCCATCAGCCTTCACGGACAGCAGACGTGTACGCGCGGTGCTCCCTACAGACCTCGGCTCCGCACCGCTCGCCGTATCGTGTGCCAAAGCATAACAAAGTGTAAAAATGCATAGAAATGTAGAGCAGGGGTAAGCAGTGCTAGCACACCTATTTCGCTTTTGATATTACTATGCAAATCGGCTGTAATTTTTGTTCACAAAAACTGCACAGCACCTGATTACGCCAAAGGATTACTGAGAAGATAAAGTAAAACTTAAGCGCGGAGTCGCAAAGCGCATTCATGACAGATGTATCGAATTCGGTCCTCTTGCGCCTTTGAACTGCAGTGTGGCATCTTCGGCTCGTGTCTTCTTTCTTCAGCATGTGCACGCTCACGTTATGAAGACGCACTCTATATCGTCCATTATTTTGTTTTTTGTTGAAAATCAAGCCCCCAGAAGGGTAATATACGTAATCCAGATAGATAAAAGCTAGAGCAGCAGTTGTTAGCGACAGAAAAAATGCACCCGATCACGTGAAATGCAATGAAGAGCCGCCATTTTAGGAGTAATGTAATTTCAATATTGGTTTCAGGTTGGTACAAACTCCTCCAAAGACTTTAGGCATCTTTTCAAACCACAGGTCAAGAACAACAGTTGCTGGTCATTATCGATGAAATGGGCTCACGACATAGAAAAAATCTAAGTCTGATACAAATTTTGTTTGCAAATGATGAAACTGCATTTTTTCAGCTCGAGAGAAATCACATCGGACGGCGACACGCTCTAGTGGTGCGAATAATGCCTCCCTGGTCCATGCTACGGACATGTGGCAGGTGGGAAGTATAGCCCCGCTACTAGTGAAACGGTTTTCTGAAATCGAAGCTGGTTGGTGCTTTTGCCTAAGCATGAGTGGGTTCATGTGTATGATACGAAAGTGTGAGCACGCAGTGCAAGAGAAAAGCATAAAGGCAACTACATCGGCTTAAACAAATAAATATAGAACTCGACATTGATATTCGGCTACAAAATGTTCTCCTTTGAGGTAACTCCACTCCAAGACAAAGATCTGCGACTGCTTTGTATTGATTACGCCAAGGCTATTTTGACGTAGCGAAATTGTTTGGCGCCACCGCATCTGTCTGTCGGCATTACTCCACCTGTTTAAAGCTCTCTTTTCATCAGTATCCACAATTTCCATCCCGTCGAGCCGCTGTTCTATGTTGTGCTTCTTATATCGCATGATTATATCCTTTTCTCCTTCTGAGTTTTTATGACTAAATCGAGTCGTATTTCATCTATAACGCACGCTCCTCTCAACTGTCTCTTAGACCTACGACTGTCATTTACCCTGCGTCAAACGCTGTGATGCGGTACTTTAACTTCAAAGCCTTTCGCTACCATTTAACTAATGCCCTGCCGGGGATAAATGAAACATAAAATCATCCATAAGTTTTCTTCTTTAGAAATATCAGCAGTGTGCTGTCCCAAATAAAGTCATAAGAACCAAATGTTATCCAGTTCATTCTTGCTTTGCAGACTTTGCTGTCACGATATGTTTATGCTCTGATTACTCATTCTACATGGATATAATACTTCAAAAACAGTTCCCGGATTATATTACCCATGCTAATCATCTCCTCCCGCTGAGCACTCTTGGTGATTACTCAGGTGCCATGCATATTTCTTTCAGGCCCATATCTGCATATTAGCTGCCCAGATTTTCAAACAGTTAATGTTGTGCACCAGTCTTGTTAAACATTCTTTGTTATCCGGTTTGTTATTTGTTATAGCTTTCCTTGTTGCATCATTGGAGTCGCATAACATTGAAATACCACAAGGCGACCTCAGATTGCGTAGGTATTTCTCTTATTTCCTTATACAGCCACCGCGGTGGCTCAGTGGTTATGGCGCTCGGCTGCTGACCCGAGAGATGCGGGTTCGATCCCGGCCACGGCGCTCGAATTTCAATGGAGGCGAAATTCTAGAGGCCCGTGTACTGTGCGATGTCAGTGCATGTTAAAGAATCCCAGGTTGTCTAAATTTTCGGAGCCCTTCACTACTGTGTCCTCCATAGCCTGGGTCGCTTTGGGACGTTAAACCCCCACAAACTTAAACCTATTTCCTTATACACTCGGTCTAATTTATTGCTCCAAACATGTCTCGAAGCCATCCAGGGAATAACACAGTGGATAATACATTACCGTACCAGAAATTTTGTTTATATATTATTTTCTCACTCTACGCATAGAATAAACGAATATTTGAGACAGCCTTGTAGATTTTTTTTTCTCATTTCACTCTGCATGCCGGGTTTTGGCACCCGTTTGCATACTCACTAACATTTCCACTTGTTCGAAGTTTCATTTTTCACGCTCTAATTTCAAGACATATTGCTGAGCATTACTTTTCACGAGTACTATTTTTGACTGATTGAAGAGAACGCCATCTACAGTTGAGTTGCCCATAACAAAACATACTTGTTCAGCCTGTTTTTATAAACGTAGATTTACCTTGGTGATGGAAACGGAACTTTTGCGAATGTCTCTACACAAGAGATAAGAAGCCAATGGGTGTAATCTTCAGCGCGTTCCTTTCATTCCTACTATGCCTTTTGTTCCCATACACGACCTTAGGACACTAATGGTTCTAAGTTTTTCAGGGATTTATGCTTTGTCGTTCTCCAGGAATTACGGTTTCTCCTGATCCGCATCAGCTGGTTTTACACTTTGAAGCCTTTCAATATGCTTAGCTGGAATTTATTACACCGCAATACCTTTATGCTGAGAAACATTATTTTCCGAAATATCAGTTCATTTATTCTTGCTGATCCGAAATTCTGTAGAGAGTTCTTCCGCACATTCGCCATCCTATGCATTACCACAATAAATCTGCCGTTCTGACTTTCAATTCCGGATGAATGATTGGTGCAGGAGTATAGTTTCCTCTGTTTTTCTTGCAGAGATAACTGCTTCTTTTAAGCCTTCCACAGTTTCTTTCTTGCTTTGATTTCTACCATTTTCTTCTCTCTTTTATTAATAGTCTATTTTAATTGTTCGGCACATCTAGATAAATTTTGTGTTAAAGTTAGCCTGCACATCTAGCTAAATTTTGTGTTAAGGTTAGCCTAGCGAGTTAGGCCCAAAACAAAAGCTAAAAGAAAACGCGAATTTAGAATGCGAAAGTGTGAAAGACCAGTTTTTAGCAGAGTCTTCGAAATCTAAATGAGGAACTGTGTACGTTAAGAGAACTCGCCCATAGAGACCCTTCTATGCGTAATTTACAAAGCCTAAATGACGTAAAACCGTTTATTTGTTCAGTACAGGGCTCGGTAAATACACGAAACCAACACATTTACAACGCAGACCGTCAATAGCAAAACTATAAAAATAACGAAGACAAATCGTTTACATAAAGGAATAACAGCCAATGGAAGAATTAAATAACACAAAGAGAGGATTTCAATAAAAGGTTTCGTGCAAGGTGAAATCTCTAAACAGCGTGAGTGACAGGTATACACGACATAAAAACATCCACAAAGTCATGGAAACAAAAAACAACCTTTGAGTATAAGGGTTAGGTAATAATTTCACGCGTAGTAAAATTTTCTTGTTAAAGCACCAAACTATCACCGTTGATTAACCCTTTCAGGCATTAAGATATATTTTTCTGCTCGTACCTGGCAAACCCGCCGTCAGTTTTGAGGGTGTGCTACAGTTAGCGGCCCTCGCTTTTATTTCGCACAAACATTAGGCTCTTCACATTGCGAGAAGAAATGCTTTTACGGCGAAGTTATGAGTGGCTCGCTTGTGGCGAGAGCGGCGTTTCTGGCGACACACATCACGTGACCATGTATTGGTGCCTTGACATCACGTTACCGTGCCGTCACTATCGCGTCACTGGTTACGTGGACCCATCCGAGCGCTTTGTGCACTGCTGTTGCTGGAGTCTTTTCATCTCATCGCGAGCAGTAAAACGCAGATCGCAAAAGCACATAGAGATGTGCTAATCAAACTTTCTACTGATAAGTATGCCCAACTATTCAAAATTTTCGTACAATAGAATATATTTTTATATGATTCGATCAACGACCTAAATAGTACATGTTCAAAATTAATTGAAAGCAATGGAATGCATTCTCAAATTTTCGAGATATCTTGAAACAATTAGGCCGGAATTATAATTTCTAATGTAGCTCGGCGAAGTTTTTCTGGCTGGAAGTTCCAAAATTAGGGCCCTCTCGTGCGCCATCATGCTGCCACTATCGGGCTGTACCGGGGCGAGGCTTGAGCGCCATCACGCGGCCCAATGGTGTCGCGGCTTTCAAAATGCGCATATAGCCTTCAAGATGCGACAGACTTTAGCCTGGTTTAGCAAAGCCTACTTCCATGCTGAAACTCTCGACCATCGTCTAAGCAAAAATCTACTGTTAGTTTCTTCGAGGTCGGCGTTAATATCAAAAAGCAATTTTTCTGCGGGTATGAAATAGCGTTCAAACTGTTAGTTTACTGACTCCATGTTGCGTGCGCCCTTGTGGAGGTCAGTGCATTGTCTATCGAAGGCTGCAGCTTTAGTTACGTGGTTTATAGCGCCGCCTCTACTGATTCGGTTTTTCGCACGAATACTTGTTTTATAGCAATATTTGCGCATGTTACAAAAAATCACAGAACTATTCGATTGATATTTGGCTCCGTTATTTCATTATTCGATTCATATTTCTTTCGCTTTTTACTACAGTATTAGTATTTGATACGAATAGCGTAGGCCTTATAGGAATACGAATATTGTAGCCTATTCGTATTCGATTTGGTTTTGAAAACTTCCTGTCCCCGAGCCCCAAATTAATGAGAAAGCATTATCCTAGAGAGTATTTTTATGGTAGCAAGCGACCGCAGTGAGTTGTTCACAAGACAGTTAGCTTGCTGAATGCCACGTTATGATTTTTTGCCGCCTGTAATATTATTGCACTGGCGACAACACGAAACGAGCATCGCCTGAAGAGTGTTTGCAGTTCTGCAAAACGAACCATGGAAACTAGCTTTCACCTCCTTTCGCTGAATGAACGCCTTGCTTGTTTCTGCACAAGCGACGGATAAAGGGCATCAAAGATGCGGGGCAGTGACAAAGTACTGAAAACTGCAAACTCCAGGATCAGTCCTGCACCACACCTGAGCTACAAAAGCCACCAGCGATCAACAGGTGACTTACTACACATTAGCGGCGACATGGAACTAGCACCGACTTAACACTGCTTGCTAATTTAGAGGTTATTCCTGGGATAAAATCTTGAAAGCCCTCAGCTGTCGCCATTGCCAAGCTGTTCACAGTTGTGTATATCCTTGTCTGTCGAGGGGCCGCCCACACTGATGGCGAATGACCTAGCAAAGATAAAGGAAGAGATAAGGCAAGACTTAGCCTAGTTAAAAGATGAGCTTAGTCAAGGAATGAAAACTGCTTAAAAGTGTTTTGAAGGGGATGCGCGAACTGAAATACGTGAGCTATGCAATGCGATACAGAGTTTAATCAAAGCCTTTGAGTATGCACATGCTGAAAAAGAAACGCTGAAACAACAAGTTACGAGTGAGCTTAAAAACCGTCAAACTTAGCACTTAAAGAGACAATATTTAAGCGAAATTACTTGTTTACAAAAATAAATTATGAGATTTGTAAAGTGAATAGTTAAACTAGAGGAGTACTTAAGGGTGGTGAACCTAGAAATTCAAGGAGTTTTATAGGAAGTAGAGAGAAAACGCCCAAGCAATCCTTTCCACACTTATAAATGTCATCGATAAATAAGCCACTGAAAGTGGCATTGAAAGGTGCAATTATGTCCCCACCTGCAATGACAACAATACAAAGGACATGGTCATTCAATTTAAGTCCCGCACAAAGCGCGACAGCGCACTTGAAAAAGGCAAAATAAACTAGCCTCACGAACAGAAACATTGGATTTGATGACTCCAAGTAACTATATGTAAGCGAACGCTTTAGCCTCTTCCTGAAGAGGCTCCTAGGCGTGGTCAAGAAAAAAGTAAAGAACAAAAGAAAACAGGAAGCTTGTGTGGGTTCGTGATGGGAAAATCTTAGCTCGTAAACATGACACGTCAAAATTCTTCGTGTACGAACTGAAAATGGCATCGGGAAGATTCGGAAAGAACCGCTTCCCAGGTATCTCATTTCATAGCTCAGAATAGCAATACAACCTTCTAAGGTTAAGATATGTTAATATTGAAAGCAAAATTTATGGCTCATGGAAGAAGGACAAAGAAAGCGTAGACAGTGCCACAATTTACGAACAAGAATAACTACATATTATTAGTAGGGAGCGATTTAAGCATAGCCTTTCTTAACTCGTTCCCACCCGAATACTTGTTTGAAACAATGGTCTCCTCGCATAACTTTTAAACACATTGAGGCTGCCGCAAATGATGACATATTCTTCCGCACTACTATTTATTAAAAATTTGTCTGAACACAATAGTACAGCAGGAGCACTTACATCAAATACCAGCGGCCATTTGGGTTTGATTCTGCTTAATAAAACGGCAGCTATTAACGTACCCATACCATATCCCCTCCGAGCAGGAAAATTAAAAAAAAATACAATAAGGCAACAATAACCACTTTCCGTAGTTAATACCAACAAACTGGAGAGAAGTATACATTTTAGCATCAGCTGGCGATGCTTATATAATATCTTATATAAGTTACTATAAGCATACTCTCAGTCATGTCCTTTCATTACTGGGTTGGTTTATGGAAGTTTAAAGTCCAAAAGCGACTCAGGCTATGAGGGACGCCGTAGTGAAGGGCTCCGGAAATTTCGACCACCTGGGGTTCTTTAACGTGCATTGACACCGCACAGTACACGGGCCTCTAGAATTTCGCCTCCATCGAAATTCAACCGCCACTGCCGGGATCGAACCCTCGTGTTTCGGGTCGGCTGCCGAGCGCCATAACTACTGAGCCACCGCGTCGCTAACAAAGAAACCATACCAACAGGGGTGGACAACATTAAATGTTTGAAGACCTGCGCAGCTAAAATGCAGATATGGGCCTGAAAGAAATACGTATGACACCTTAGTAATCACCAAGAGTGTTCAGGAGGCAGAAATGATTAGTATGGGTAATAGAATCCTGCAACTATTTGGGAAGTACTTCCATCTAGAATAAGTAATCACTGCATAAACATATCCTGATGGCAAAGTGTGTGGAGCAAAAATGAACCTGAGCACATTTGGCTGTCATGTGCGCATTTGGGACAACACACCACCAATATTTCTAAAAAGAAAACTTAAGAGCGATTTCCTGCTTCATTACTGCCCAGCAGGGCATTAGCTAAATGGTATCGAAAGGCCTTGAAATGAAACTAGGCGAAATACAGCGTTTGACGCAGGGTAAATGATATGTGCACGTCTAAGAGAGAGTCTAGGGGAGCGCGTGTTAGAGGTGAAATACGACTTGATATCTTCACGAAAACTCAGAAGAAGATATGAATATAATCATGGGATATATTAAACACAACATACAACAGCGGCTGAACGAGAATGAAATTGTGAATAGCGAGGAAAAAAAGGTTAAGACAGATAGAGTAATGCTGACAGACAGCTGAGGTGGACTCAAAGAAGTTTGCTACATTAAAATAGCCGTCGCTACATTAATATAACCGGCGCACAGTGTTCACTCGATTTACGACTGCCCTCATAAGTCTGTGACCCTGTGTGACAGCATCAGCAGATATGAGTTAAGAACGATCAATTTCCCTGGGTCAGAAAATGCAGATGACATGTTCAGTCTTGCGAATGCTAGGATATGACTTTATAGTTTAAAACCTAAGAAAGAAACAATAAAAGGAAGCGAAATTTAATTTGCTGAATTTGGTTCAAACCGACAAATGCAACTGTGTTTGACATGCACGCCGCAGTTATAAAAATGACTAGAGTCGAGTGTATACCGCCATACATGGTGTAGGAGAAACATAAACACCAGAAGCCAGGGTTGTACTGAGACAGTGTACAGCATGATGAAGAACCCCAGTTGTGAGCTTTAAGGTATTACTCTGCTACCTCAGATGCCTCTGCAGACTGGGAGGCTTCAACTGGTCGCCAAGCTTCGCGTGCTAAGACATCATTAACCACTCTTCTCTTTAGCTTAGGGCAGTTAGTTTGTTATGAAGGTTTCCCACTCCACATAAGGGCAGAACCACGCATAAGCGTCATGAAAAGGTGCCATGTTCTAGGCACCACGGTGGTTAAGAGGCAAATTTATCGCTGTCGTCAACAAGTGGACTACGTAACGCTCCACTCTCTCGATCTACCGAGCCCAACTGAGCAATAATGTGCCAACCCACTTTTTTTTATAAATGAGCTTGCGATTCTGTTCCAATCTTATGGTTCCTTCTTTAACTTTAATTTCCTTTTGTTGGCGGCCGCATTTGTTTCGGACAGGACACTTTAAGTGCATTACAAGTAAATTAATGCCGTTTCTGCGTTAATACCCAGCAAATACATTGCTCAAGCAGACAAAAAAGCCAAGAAAAATTATGTTGCTTATGACATCAGAGGAGTGCAATTTTTTTTACCGAAAAAAAGAAGCGCAATTAGCCTGAAGAAAATAAATGTAGCTGAAAAAAAGCCAGACCTGTGTTTTGAAAAAGAAAACATGAAAAAACTGGCAGAATTGTCAAAAATTTTAAACCGAAAATTACAGCCCAAGCTCTACCAAAGGACAAATTTATGACTGCAATGTCTTTCCATCTATTTTTTTTCTTCTCGCTCTATTACTTTGACTGTGGTGTAAGACACTGCCACGTGATTTAAATACCTTCCGGTAATGAGACATCTCTCTTTTCTGTTATTGCTAACGATATGGTGTCAAAGTAATCTTCCCCATATGCATCTGTTTGTAACCATTTTCTGCGCTTCCTAACCGCCCGCAGTTATGAACTGTCAATTTCATCTTCACTGAAGTGTTTTTATATCCTGACCAGATATCTTACTACGTACGGTAGAAACCGAGAAGAAAAACAGAAAGAACAGCAATGAACTGCCGGTCTTCTGGGAGCGTACTAATAGCTTAGTAGTGGGACGAAGCAAAACATGGTACGCGTATGCCATGGGATCCTTCATGACTGTTTTCTTTCCTAGAAGATCAACTTCGCTCACAGGACCTCGGTATACGCCGCACTATACCGGCTAAAGACTGCCTGTTTAAGAATATCGTCCGAATACGAACACAAAACGGGGGCAGAAGATAATCGTCGCGCGTTCAGGAAGCTTGCGCTAAAGGAGAAATATGTTTTCTTTGCTACAGTGTGGAGACAGGAGCGGTAATATCCCCTGCTGGATTCCCTCACTACTTTGCTACTAGCGCAATCACGGGTAAAGGCAGGAAGCTGATATTTAAAGTCACTGTGATATAGGTCATTCAATACAACAATCAAAACCTACATTCATTAAATTAACGGGCGCGAATAAATGCTCGAACTTACTACCACAAACTCTAAGATAAATGCTGCTGTTAAATCTGGCAGACTAACCGGCCCTCAACTCAGAACTGCCTTGCAGCGTGCAGTACTTAATTGAATCCTTTTTAGTCTCGATGTAATATAAGGGGATTATATGCTTACGGAAAACAGTCCTGTATCAACCTCAAGTGAAGCTGTAGTACAGAAATTTAAACACGGAATGTAAAGGCAAGAAATACTTGTTTACGTTTGTTACTACTAAGGAGGCTTCAGGCCTTTTTAAAGCATTTAGTGAGGCTGCTGCTCGCGCTAGAGAGACAGTTGCCTGCTTAAAATGGCAGTATCCTAATGAAGGTCATATGATTAGAGGGAACGTGTCTGTTTTCTATGACTGGTCAACTACTACCAACGGCTAAGGTTTCCGCTCAGGCGCTGCTCAATGTCATTTTATTCTTGTCAGCGATCACCCCTGCACGTGGTCTGAATGGATCCGAAAGGCTTTTAGAGATTTTTATTTATCGATACCTTTTTTATCTTCGTAAGTAAAGAACGTCAAACCGTAAGAAAAAGCCCACTGAAGATTACAAAAACCTTCAAAAATGGTGGAAATTTTAGTGCTTGTTTTTCGTTTAACTCATATATGCTGAAACTTAACGAATTTAAAGAAATAAAACTAATTTTTAAGTATAATATTGGTTTCACTTCAGTATTCAGAATAGCCCTTTTATTGACGCGAATACTTTTATGAACACCAGCATTTGAGGCGCCCTGCAACGTAGCATACTAAGCAAGTGCGCTACCTAATACAACTGGCAACGCTTCAAACGTGTCACATTGATATTACAATCCCATTTTTCACCACGCACGGCGGCTTTCTCATCACAATGAGCAAATGTTATTTGCACTGCCGGATCAGAATGTGGTCTATGTAATGAAGCCTGCTGCCTGCTTCGGGAAAAAGACTTGCAGCTTCGTAAGGTATGATTGTGGGAATAGTTGGTGATGCATAGTAAACGTAAAGTGCGGCAAACACAGAAACGTAACACAGGGTTAGCGCTGGTTCGTCGTCTTTCTTACCTCCCTGTGTTTGCAGCGCTTTACGTTTAAAACTCGCGGCTATTTCTGAACGCACAATGCGCATAATATAAAACGCACGGCAGGCTAACCGCCTGCTTGGCGTACGGCCCGTTGCTGCACACTATGCGGGATAGAAAGCAGCTAGATCGTATTGCCGAGAAAGAGCGGATTGTGACTTGGATAAAGGACCTCAAATCGGAATGAGAGAAAGCGGGGCCGTTTGTTTCTCCCCTATGCAGGTCAGCAGTGCTGATCGGTGGTTGCTGGGCTATGATCTCCATGCAGTGCCACATTGTGGTTCATTTATGCAAGGGCACATAAATCTTCTTTGCCATTAGTCAGAT
The DNA here is from genome assembly GCF_052857255.1 of Amblyomma americanum. Lineage (NCBI taxonomy): Eukaryota > Metazoa > Arthropoda > Arachnida > Ixodida > Ixodidae > Amblyomma > Amblyomma americanum. The sequence goes on from NC_135503.1 coordinate 89,388,452, forward strand.
GCGTCCGGGCTAGAGTAAAATTATGAAAGCTCCTTATTCTACTGTAGAAGAATAGCAATCTCGGCTAGTCGGTGCGGATCCAAAGTTGAAAAAACTATACAAGACAAGGAGGAGGAGGAAGGAGCGAAAGGCTCAGCTCTCTTCAGGCGTGATTGTACCACTCTCGTCTCCAGCTGAGTACTCCTCCTTCAGTGTCTTGTTCCGCGTGAGCCCCGCTCTACCTCACTGAGAGAAAAGGTCGTCGAGTACGTAATAACCAGCTTCTCTAGAGCTGTCTACTTGCTAACCTAATAATATTCTCCTGATGTGATTCGTTTGCTTTTGTATCCAACTCAGAAATTTCGGGAGAATGAATGTTTTTCTGACTTACATCGGGAGCTGCTTATGCACGAATATCCGTTCACACCGTTCTGACGGCTTTAGAACGAATACGAAAACGGCAATTAGAAGAAAATGAACTGAAGAAACTGAATGACGCAGATGGTCAACTTTAAAAAGATCAAGTCCAGAGGGGGCTTTGGCCCGTTGGTTTTTTAAAACAAATCAGAGAAGAAAGAAAACAACATTGCCTTTAGAAATTTAGAGCTCCCCTCTTTGCAAACAGCTTCTCGTCAAAGGCCTCATATGCAGCGTTCCCGCTCGGTCTCATCACGTTTCCCACAATTGTCCTCAACTGTGACTTTCGCCTTTCTGTTCGCGACCAGAGGTCTTCAACACTTGCCGTACTCGTTCATTACGCTATCAGCTGTCGAATATTATGCCTACCACGCCGCTCACACATGCCTCAGTAACCTGAGCTCGCACAGATCTGTACCAATTAAATTTCCTTTCAGAACTCGTTGCAGTGCAATGGTGGTCACGAGCACGAGGCGGTCGTTTCCACGCGTTCGCAAGCTAAACACCCAGGTGTGCAAAACCCTTCAGTAATGCTCGTCTCTCTTCCCTCCAGTAGAGACGAGTTTTCAAACAGTGGAGAGTCAGGTTCGCACAAACTCAATTTAGGCTTCGTCGCGACCGTTCAAGAGCAGTCGCATAGCATTAACTTTACCAGGGTGCGTTCACTCTGCTCTTCAGGCATGGATGGCAGCCATTGTGTTCACATCAGTAGAACAGAACTAATTCTATATAAGTTGTTGCAGCGGTAGCACAGTTCCTGTGACTGGAATAGTGTAGATCATCACTTTCACGCGTGCGATCTACAGTAATCCTCCATGTTTACAAGGTATTAATGCGTGCTGAGACTCCTCAAATATTATGAAATATTGCTTCGTATTGAGTTTGCATTATAAGAAACGTCTCGCTAAAATTTAGCTCTTTTTGTTTCTGAAATAGATTCCTCAGTTCTCAGCGCCTTACGGTATTAATCAGGCTTGAGTTTTAACGCCCTGGACGCTTTGCTTTGCAGTGTTAATGTGCTTCAGGCAGCGCGCCGATTGCGAATGTTGGCAACAACAAAGCTATAGAAAAGACGGCGGGCAGATTTTTGTTCTCAAATAATATGGAATGTTGATTTGTATGCAACTCGCATTATAACAACTGTTTCGCTAAAATTCAGCTATCATTATTCCTGAAATAGATTCCTCAATTGTGAGCGCCTAAGGGTATTAATTAGGCGGCATATAAAACTTCCTGGACTCTTCGCTTTACAGTGATAGTGTGCTTCAGGCAACGCGTTGATTGCGAATGCTGTAAATACCACGGTTATAGAAAAGATGGCCCACAAATTCTTGTTCACAGGCAAATGCACGGCTTCCTTGATATTGTTTACTCGATGTAATTAGGCATTAAATCTAGTGTACTTCGTTAATGCTGTTCGTTGTTTAATGTTCCATCTATTCTTACTTATGGTGGTAAATGCTCACGATGTGCACTAAAATGGGAAGTAGAGAAGAGACAAAGTTTCAGAATTGAGAGAGAGAAGAATCTGAATGCACGCCTGCTTGGGGGTATTAGATTAACAAAGGTTACAGGTTGGGAGGACGCAGAGGAAAATCGAAACAATCGGATTATAGACGACAGAGCGAAGGACTTGAGAACGCGATAGCCGCAGCTAATGATGTTCGTCACGAGCAGATGTACGTTAATTTAAAGTTTTCGGCTGCACAAAACAGGTCAAAATACAGTGCCCCACGATAAGTTCATCGATAACTAGCAGAGTAGACGTCTTAACGTAAAACCTCTGCCGTCCCAGTTTATAAAAATGCAGTCGTACTCCTTGCTTCGTGTGGTAAAGAGGAGAAAAAATACTGACATGACACAGAAGGGTAAAAAAATGCGGAAATACATATTCAAACCGTGAATCCACTCGTGAGCAGGCTTTACCGGTTGTTATGCCGTGTTATTCAAATTGCTGTCTTCAAATACAAATATTATTGCTTTATTTGTTCTCTTCAGTTGTGAACGTTATAGTGTACGGCAGAAGCCGACGTACCTCTAAGCATTCGACTGTACGCACCAGAGCCCAACCGCTCTAAGACTGCTTTTAGTCTTTAAGGAAATGTTTTGCCATGCGTAGAATCTAACCTCGCTTCTCACGGCAGACAGCTGAGACCATATCTCTTCTGACTGTCGTCTTTCTTTATCCTGTTCTCTCTACCCCATCATTTAACTTTTAGTTTTTCGTAAAAAAAACACGAGCTCTAATAAAGTGACCCTCGCTATAAGAAAATTGAATTTTAACTTGCGAGTTCTTTACCTTCAACGCGAACTGTCTGCAGGAGAAAATACTCGATTAATTCGGTTATAAACGGTGACCTATGCACAGAAAAAGGGAACGTTTCCCGGTGATCAGTTGTCATTCCATGCAACTGCCATCTCAGACGGGATTATGAAGTCTTCTCAACTCTTAAAGTCCATAAGTAATGTGGCAAATGATCTGGCTATGCCGTATAATAAAATATTTCCTTTATCTTCTCGATGGTATTTATTGAACACTCTAGTAAAACCGTTTTCAGCTGGTAGAAGTCAGCGCATAAGCTTGCATTCCTTCAGACCTTCGTGTTCTTTGTACTGCTTTGTCTGTTCCTTTCCAGCTGCATATCGATAAATTTCGTCTAAAGGTGGGTGACAGATAACTGCGTGACCATTATTTCTCTCTGTTTCTCAGAAAATAACATCATACCAAACAACTACTAATGCGCAAGAGGTTAATTTTGCTGCAGACCACGGTGGCTGCGTTTCGATGTAGGCGAAACGCCAAGGCACCCGTGTGCTGTGCGATGTCAGTGCAAATTAAAGATCCCCAGGTGCTTGCAATTATTCTGGAGCCCTCCACTACTGCACCTCTTTCTTCCTTTCTTCTTTCACTTCCTCCTTTATCCCTTCCTTTACGGCGCGGTTCAGGTGTCCGCCGGCATGTGAGACAGATACTGCGTCATTTCCTTCCCCAAAAACCAAGTTTCATTTTCTTTCATAATGCCTTATCAAGCATTAAGTATCGGCGTTAATTGCTAGTATTAATACTGATTATGCTGGATTTAACACCCTGAAGCAACACATGGACTGTGAGGAATATTGTAACGGAGAGCTGTGTAATAATTTAGACCAGTTGGGGGTGTTAACTTGCGGTAAAATCGCGCAGCACACTGGCGTTTTTGCACTTTCATGCAACCTCCGGTGCCATGATTCTGTTCTGCGATATCGGGATCAGAAGCCGAAAGTAAAAGTTATTCAGCAATCGATGTGGGTCTAAGCTAGCTAAAAAGTTGCCATTTTTTCCGGGTTGTGTGCCGAAAGTGAATTTTTTTTTCGTTTTCGGCTATTTGGGTACTGTTTTGCTTGGTGTGAACGAGCTGGTATTCACAATAGGCCAGTGGCAAACTTAACAAAAATATATGATGAGTGTAAATGTCTGAACATTAGGCCAATAATGTCTCCTAGATGAATTATTTTTGCGTAATTTCCTGACAAAGCCCACGTGTTAGTGCAATTCCTAAAATGTATCCTGAGCACCCTTGAATTTAGAGTGGCGGAAATGCTAGCTTGCTCTTATGTACTGTAAACGAACAAACGGGCATAAAAAGAGCGATTGCGACGAGACAACAAAAGCAAAGAAAACAGTTCACTGCTTAGACAGCAAAACTTTCGGCTGAATTACTGTTCATGGCGCTCCTCATGACTGAGAGAATACGCAGAAATGACAGATTTCTCGCAAGATGTAGAGACTCAAAGCCCATAACCAGAAGAAACTGAATTGCTGTCAGTGTCTTACGGGGATGTAATGACAGTGATGTCTGGCTGAACTTAGCCCGATGTACGAGGCGTCACTCCTCGCTCGTCTTGTTCAATTCACATTCGTGGACACTGTTGGAGCAAAATATGTGTTTTTTTGGTTAGCGACGCTTTTAACCGAGAATACATCTTGAACACAGGTTGAACCTCGTCATCCGCAATACGTATTAAAAGGCGCCAACGTGTCACCTTTGCATAGCGCGTTCAAAAATAGCCTTTAAGGAGTTTTACTAAAACCAAACAATTGGCATCGCATGAAAGATGTTCGGCGTATTCTTTATTCGACTACAAGGGAAGAGTAAGATGATAAATGTCGTCACTTTCGTAAGGAACTAAATATTGCATTTCAGAAACTTATTCACTGTATTGCGCCTGCCTGTTTATGTTACAAAAAAGCGCGATTTTATACTAATATGTCATTCAGCGGAAATCTCTCTGCGCACCTGTAATGCCAAATATCTGCCTCCTGGTTTCCAAATCGGTCCGCATAATTACGTACGCAAGGCGACAACGATAGTCGAAGCTCTTTGTAGTGTAGCGCACCTGTTGCTCTCAGCGTTTGGCGCGCAAGCGGCGTAGAGGAATAGGCGAACAGAACTTTTCATTCTTTAGCTAGCTGAATTATAGGATTGCTCCACGCAAGAGCGGAGTAACTGTGAGTTCGGCTGCTCTCATAACCAACTTTCAAGAACAGCTTTACTTTAGTTATGGCCTGTGAATAACAAGAAAACCTGAAAGTTAAATTCGCAACACCTTCTAGATAGCCCGTGTGCGTCACGTATTACTTTAGTCTCACACTGTGTCCTGGTGACAGGTGTACTCTCATGGGGTAAAACTGAGCACACGCTACCGTTTTCTTTTCTAGAAAGAAGCAATGATTTTTTTAATTAAAAAAACATATTTGGCAGTTGAAACGAACAGGAATTCTTAGTTAAATTGAAGAATTGATCAAATCAGTTTCTAAGGCCTTTCAGACAAGCTACGAACACCATTGCGTTAAAGGACTGTTTACACCAAACTTTATTGCGCGTTTTCTTCTGTCGAACGATGCGTTAGATATTAGAATACATGACTTACCGAGTAGTATTTGCCAACAACAGCAAAATAATTTATAGTCGAATTTCATCCCTCATGCTCTTTCGGTGTTTCGGCTTCGGTTTTATCGACCGAACGACGACTATGACGTCATTTGATATTTTGGTCACGTTATCCACTAGAAAAACTGTAATATAATCGCTGATATGTAGTTTCATTCACTGCGTCATTTAATTCTGCCTGTTCGAAGACCTCGAATGACAAAAAATGACCAGTCAGCAATATATATAGCTGATTTCTTGTGCCGTGACCTAAACACCAACTTCGCGCCACAGTCATCGTTAGATTCACGCAACCGAAACAGAAACAGCGTCAAGAAGAAATTTAATTATAAATTATCTAGCAGTCGCACGCGAATACCACAGGGTGCTCCATGTATACGAATGTCTAACGCATCGTTTGAAATAATAAAACACGGGAGCAAAAATTTGGTTTTATAGTCTTTTAATGACACCTTGATGAATGCTCCGCCTAACATTATATTTTTCATGGCCTTAGTTTCGCTTCTTAGTCTTCGTGAAATAGAAATGGGCTGATAACGTGCTTCAATGAATCAGGAATGAGAAATGACGATGGAAAGGAACCTACCCGTAATGCTTTTTGTGTTGTTAAGGCCTCACAGAAAATCTTTGTTGAATATCACCTCAACTGAACGAGATGTATGGGGCGTTGCAGCACGTACCAGCCTTTGAAGCCTGGAAGCTGTCCCTGGGTTTGAGCGTCTGAGACAGGGGTGCCAGGGTTGTCCGGGGCAGCACGTCGTTGTTGAGGTTGACCCTCTCCACGGCGTACGTGAAGGCTCGCTCCTCTTCGTCCGATGGCCCCGCGTCGAAGAGTCCTCCTGCGAGGGAGTGGATAGGAGAGCCTCAGATTAGGCAGCGTGATCCTCAAAAGATCTTCGCAAGCAGACAATGACACATTGAAGCTGCGTGGATGCGGTTGAATCCTGACGCAGAATGTGAACTAGTTTATACAGCATTCGTTGATCCAACTCCACCAAATGGAATGTGTAGCCAATGTATGCCTCATATCAGAGGCCATCGTAATCAACCAACCGATATCCCCATTCTCCCGACAGCTGTGTCGGTTTGTTGAAGAAACAGAGAAAGAACGATTCGCGAGAACCGTGCAAACTATAGCCAGGGGACGGGCATAAGAACGAATGAACTTCGGCATTAACTACAAAGAGACCGCTGCGCTACAACCAAGCGGTCAAAGCTCCGCCTGCCCCACCTTCTAAAACTTCCTGATGAGCGACGCTACGGTGATTTACGCCGCTTGACATAGGGGCCGCTTTTAAGAGCGTTAGCTCTTACTCATCATCTTTCGAGATTTCATGGGGTCTGCTACCACCCTGAGATCACAGCGCCATCTGTGCCAGCAACTATAGAACAGCATATCTCGCATGGAGACTTGTAGCGCCATCTAAAATAGCATTGTACAAACATCCACCTGCCGCGTGCCAATGATGACGTCTCGGTGCAATATGGTGGATAGGGATGGATCTATGTGAGAATGACGTCAGGGGACTAAATAGCGGAATAGTTTAGGTTCTTCGAATTGAAGATGCCGGCCATTAAAGTTGGTTGTGCCCTTTCATTCCTTTCCCCTCTCACCACCAAAAAATATCCTACAACGGGAGGAAAACAGTCCCGTTACGTAGCCGCTATATGTGTATACATTCGTTCCGCTATATATACTCCGACAACAACGGGCACCCATCCGGGGACAGTTGTGTGCCGAATTTGGTACGCAAATAAAACCCTATGGTTTCTGGAATAAAAATAATACAATTACAAATTAGTTAAACATTGTATACATGCAATTACTAATTGAAGCGTTACCATATCGCGCCGGAAGCCGAATTCTAGGCCCTATGTGCTTTTTTCTGCGGTAATGTCAACTTTGATTTGTCTGTAAATTTAACCCTTTCGTCTATCTTCCCTTCGGTGCAGGAAGGTAGTGGTGCCTTTCAAAGTAATAAAGCCCTCCTAAGCGCGCTTCCCTTATATCAATGGTCTGTAGACCGTCTATAGGCTTCTATAGACTCTAGTGGCTTCCAATAGATATTTATTTTGTCTACTCAGTCTGAAGAGAAAAGTGTACCAAGAGTTTATGACCATAAATCGATAAGTTGTGTACAGACTGCCTACGGTATTTCTTGCCTATATGCAAGCCTATAGGTTTTGCCTGTAGAAAAGCTCTAAACTTTATAGATACAAACCTGTGTACAACTATGACTGTTTAAATGTTTGTAACGGTTTTCGCCTTGCGGTTACTGGCAGCCTTATCGAATTCCAGTTCCACTTGATCAACGACGTCGTTGTTACCAGTGTAAAAAGAAAACTAAACGAAGGTGGGCAGAATGAGTCGAGCTTGGCTCTAAGCCAGAAATGCTTTAAATGAGGCTAGTTGGCCGTTCTTAATTGCATAGGGGTGCGCTAACTTCGGAAGAGTCAAAGCAATATTACACCACAAGGAAGTCACAGATAAGCGCAGCCATGAAGTAGGCTGGCTTTTGGTCCCTGCATGGCGCGACGGGACTTATAAACCTCGGCCAGGTGTTAAGATCTCGTGCTCGAGTACACTCGCCCTTTTCGCCCTCGCCATTTAGAAGCCCTGCGTATCTTCCTTCATCTGCCTTGCAACTCTGGCCCGTCTTCTGCGATGTCAAAGTGTGTTAAGCCTCGCTCCGCTCGCTCCTGTTCCTGCGTTCTGCAGGCGGACTAATTACTTGGCCTGTAACACGAGACAACCTAACTGCTCAGACAAAATGCAAACAAATCACCTTGTACTCTTAAATACTGCCGCTGTAGACGCCTCCAGCTCGACTCGCGCGTTGCATATCACACTGCCATATAAACAGCGCCACAAGAAATTCAACAGAAATTTATTTTCCGTTGAAACTTTACTTAGCCAGCTGGGGGGTTAAAGGGATCCTTACGAGTTTTCAGTGCTGTGGTGCGGAGTTTAAAATTTATAATCATAATGTTAACTGCTGTACACAGGCCTCTCCCGCATCCCTCAAATTAATAGTGTGGACGAGCCAGCTGATGGAACCTCACCTGTACAAAGGTTCTAATTTCAGCCTCATTTCTGCCACCCCCTGCTGCACTTTCTATCTCTAAGTGTCTAGTACGTTGCTGCAATGAAGCATCGGTTAGCTTTCGTTCACATTAGAGGCCTTTGCAGTATCCATTTCCTCTTGCATTCGGCTTCCCGTTTGTTCTCTTATCGGCACTGCTCTGTTCGTGTCTCTTACATTTACGCTTATCGTTTTCTTTTGCGCAGCTCACGGCGTTGTCGTGCATTTAAGTTCAGCCCTTTAGCTAGACTCCGCGTGTGTGCTCCACAGTGCTGCTTAGACGCAGCTGTCATGCACTTTTCTCTGGATAGATATTGGGAAACTACCATTTGTGATCCGAAATTAGCTGCCAGATGCATTCTATCCCAATCCTATTCTTATTTCTCACATTCCTGGTGTGGATGTGCCGTCATTAAATTGCCCAGGCAGATGTAATCCTTTTGAACTTCTAACGCTTGAGTTCTTATCGTTAACTGCTGCTCCCTTCTGAGACTGTTGAACATTACTTTAGCTTTCTCTATATTGATTTTTAGACCAATCGCTGTGCTTTTCATTTCAAGGTGATTGATCATACAGGTACTTTGCACTTCTTCCCCGAGTTACTTAGCAGGGCAATGTTAGGAACAAACTGCAGATTTCTAAAGTATTCCCACTTATCTTTTATCCCGAACTTTTGCCAAGCCTGTTAACACTTCTTCTAAACGCGCTCGGAACAGTACTGGAGATATAGATTGTACACCCTGACAGCCCTCCTTATTGGGATTTAATTACTTTCTCTATGGAGGAGTATGGCGGCTGTGCTGTCGCTATAGATATTTTCTAGTTCAATTGCATATGCATTTCATATAACCTGGTTTCGAAATGCCTGCATGACTGCTGAGGTTTAGGCTGAGTCAAATGTTTTCTCGTCATCTATGAAGACTATCTCTTACCTTTGGTTTATCTATCGCCTGATTGATAGTGGGCTATTGCGCATTGTCGAAAAGCATTTACGAAACTTAGCCTCGTCCTTCGGTTGAGTGCAGTCTATGATTTCTCTCATTTTAATAGCGATTATCTTAGCAAATATCACCTGGGCAACGAGCAGTATGCCGACCGGTCTGTAATGTTCAAATCCCTGACCTCCCCTCTCTTACTGGTTAGTGTAACGTGGTCATGTTTCGAAGATTCCGGCACGCTCGAGATCATGAGGCATGGCGTGTACAGGGTGGCCAATTTTCCAGCCGAATCTCCCGGCCGGTTCTTCAGCAGATCTAGTGTTACTTGAGTCTCAACAGCTGCCTTGACCTTTTTCTTTGCTTCTAAGGCAGTCTTTGCCTCCACTTTTGTTGCCGGTCAAGATTTCCTTGGCTAGTTTAATTGTCTTTTAAATATTGGTAATGACATTGCCCTCCTTGTTTCTTAGCGCGTACATCTGATTTTGCCTATGCCTCCTTTCCTCTTGGCAGGCTTTAGGTTACCCCCTTACTATAGAACTTGCTCGATTCTATGCATGAAATACTTCCTTATATCGGCTACATTGCCCTTGATCTTAGTTTTCAGACTTCTTCCAGTTGTATTATATCTTTGGGGTTAGACCCTTTAACACTTTTGGCCTTGATTTCACACTTTTTTATTTTCATATTTTGATGCTTTCATGCTTTTGACGTTGTAGTCACTACAATTCACCTCACTAATCACTTCCACAGTACCAGAATACACGGAAATTAACAAGTCCATTTCACATTTATCTCATCATTCCTCCTATTCCGCACTCACTTCTGGTTATCCCGTTCACTCTAGAGGCCTGCTTTCATGATCCATATATTACTTATTTCTATGAATGCTATTATTAACTTTTCTTTACTTATCCTAAAAACTATGCCCTAGTCACTCACTATCTTCTCTCCAGCCTGCTTCTGCTTACCTTGGCATTGAAGCCTACCATCATTATAGTGCACTGCGTTTGGCCTTACTCATTACCAGTTCGATGTCTAAATTAATCGAAACTTTTGACTGTCTGGTCAGCAGAGATAATGTATTCGCATACACCTGTGCAAGTTCCAATTTGCGCCCATTATTAGCCTTATTTACACTAACTTCCGGCCACTTCTTAATGCTATAGAATTCATGTCTGTTTCCCGCTAACGGTATTGATCATGAATGATACACCTAGTTATTCACCGCTAACAAGGATAGCATAGTACGTGCCCACCCTTTAGCAGTGTATATGTTTCATCTGTCGTCCTAACCTCATATGCCCTGTGGCGTCACTTTAAATGCCCGCTATTTCTTCAAGCAGCAATTCTAAGCAGGTCTTCGTAGAAAAGGTTCTAGCGTCAAAAATTGCGAGGGTCCGTTTCCAATGTCAGCCTGACCGGAGCCTGAGAATGTTGACATGTTCGGCTGCGTCTGACCCACCCACGTCTGACCACCGCCCTGGTCAATTATTGGGAAGTAATTACGCATTAGCATTCTCACAAGCGTTTCCAAATCCCAACAACAGAAAGAAATATGCTTTCACAATAGCTTACTAGCTGAAGAGAAATTCGTCGTGCTGCGCTGCTGTTCGAACCCGTAACCATGGCCTTTCCGGGTCAGTAGCTCGATCTACTCAGCTAATCAAGATAGTTAGCAGATGGTGGATCGAGAGCAAATTGATCAAGAATTCGAAATGAGAACTGTATTGATTGAACGCTTAGGGGAATCCTCCAAGGTCGAACAAGCGGGTAATTGCTCATTACCATCGACGCTAGCGCAGCCACAGGGCTTCAAAGGAAACGTATACAGCTTTCTCAGACACTTCGTAGATGAAAAAAAGTTGCTCTGTATCCCAAGAAGCTTTGATTCTGTCTTGAGTTTCTGCTTGCGTCTTTTAACGGCGCAATCTATTACCCTTCGCAGTTCATCTTGCGAAACTGAAACTCGGTAATTGCTTCACAGTGCCTTCGCCTATTAGGCCTGGCAAGTTGGTATGTAATGTAAGGTCACGCAAAATAAGTGGTACTATTTCCTTTAAATCATAACCCGATTCTAGTTTGGAATGAAAAATAGTAACGCACTGCTAACCGAGTGGAAACTGTCAGGGCAGGCTGCTGCAAGGACTGGTCTCCCCCCCAAAAAAAGCAGAGATGATAGAGGGGAGGTAATGCCAGGAGCTCAACTTGATGAAGGCATGTTTTTTCTTTGCACAGCGGGAAGAGACAGGGGCAATTAGAAATTGAAAATAGAGGCGAGTTTAAAAACCGAAGTGTAACTGCACTTTGCACATGGCAAAGTTATAGCCTAGATAGATGGATGTTAGATGCGTCGACTTTGAAACAGGAAGGTAGCGAGTGTCAGCATGGCCAATCTGTAGAACAAATCTGTCCAATGTACAAGCGCTGTCTAAAACTTCTTCCTTTCTAAAAAGAAAAAAAAGTATTGCGTCCAACTGTACGCATGCAGTTCTGATTTTGAGTTCTGATTTGACATATTTGTTCGATTACCCCATGGTCAGCTTAACCCTGCCACTTTTACAGATGACGGAAAACTATTCATCACTGCTCAGTTACAAGGATTATTCTCATGACGATGACGTGTTCTTTATAGAGTATATGGAAAACTGTCTTGTCGAATTTAACAGCGCTGATGTGTCTTTCCCTTGGAATCGGTTCAAGGTAATGTGCCACTACTGCATCAACAAATTAATACCTACAAAGAAAAAAAAAGTTCACAAGCGTACACCTTGAATGACACGCGGTGTTATTCATATTAAACTTAAAATAAGAAGGTTAAAGAAGAGACATGGGAACCCAAATAAAATAAGAGAAGCGCAGATATCTCTTGATCAAAAAGTGTACGCAGCAAAAGAGTACTATTACAATACTTCACTGCCTAACTTCATCAAAAATGACCCTGAGAAATTTTGGAAGCATATGAAAGAAAAAAAGAAGCCAATTTCACAAATAATGATTGATGGCACCTCGATAACTAAGGATGAAGACATAGCACAGCATTTTCATGAGTATTTCCAAAGCTTCTTTTCAGTGTCAAATGTTTGCGTGACGAATTTTCTGGAAAGACAGGTATATGATGTGGATTTTATTTCTTATGCTCGAATAGTCAATATGCTAGTAAACCTGAAAGCAAAAACTTCTTGTGGCCCTGACGAAATACCAAACATCTTTCTAAAATGATACCCAAAATTTATCGCCAGATTTTTTGTGAAACTTTTTTCTGTTTCCCTCTTGAGGGGACAGCTGCCGGATGACTGGAGGGTGGCCCGCGTTGTTCCTATATTCAATAAAGGGGATAGCTGAAAATAACAAAATTGTCCCCTATTTCTTTGACCTCACAATGCCGCAAACTCCTGGAGCACATTTTGGCCAACTGTATCAAGGAATTTCAAGCTGCACACAATGTGGTCACGGAGTTCCAACATGGCTTCAGGAAGGGTATTCCACTGTGACACAGTTGGTATCAGTGATTCATTGTTTTGCTTTATCCCTTGACAATAATGGCCAAATGGATGTAATATTTTGAGACTTCACTAAAGCGTTCGATAAGGTTCCTCACGACAAATTAATAAATAAACTTAAAGCTATTGACATACCTGATAATTTTGTAAACTGGATTATTGCGTGCCTGACTAAACGAACTCAATACGTCACAATAAGTGCACATAGCTCGGCCACTCTTCCAGTCACGTCAGGGGTACCGCAAAGTAGTGTTCTGGGTCCCCTACTATTCCTACTGTACATTAACGACATCGTTAATGTCATATCTCCCAGTGTGAAAATTAGGCTTTTTGCCGATGATTGTGTTGTATAACGAAATAACCTGTCCACACTACCAGACTGTCCTTGAAACAAACTTAAACAGGATATTGAATTGGTGCAATGAATGGGGGATGCTTCTCAACGCTGGAAAATCAGTAGGCCTTCGTGTCACTCGTAAAAGAAACACTTATTTTTTCTTATACTATAGGTTCTTCTCCACTAGGGGAAGCTATCAACTACAAATATTTGGGTGTTACCTTGACAGCAACATTGTCGTGGAACACACATATTAATAATATTTGTTCTTCTGCTTACCGCAAACTGTTCTTTTTGAGGCACAAACAAAAAACCTCCCTACTAATTTGAAAAAACTCTGTTACTTTTCATTTGTTCGACCAAAGCTCGAGTATGCATGTATTTAGTGGGATCCTCACACTAAGTCAAATATCAGTCACCTTGAAAGAATACAAAGAAAGGCAGTTAGGTTTATATTTAATAAATTCGCAGGGCTTCACTCCCCTTCTAAAATTATGGCAGACAATTGTATACCCACTCTTGAATCACGTCAAAAGCAGTTAAGACTTGAATTCTTTTCCATCCTTCTTAACAACAAACTTCAAATGAATAAATCACCTTATATAACGCCTGCATTAACGCGGCTCACAAGACATCATCCTGACTCACTCACACCCTATTATGCTCGAACTGATACGTTTAAATTTTCCTTTTTTCCTCGGACAGTATCGGACTAGAACCATGGTTTGCTGACTGCAGTGTGACTAAAAATTGTATAAATGTGTACTTGTTTGTTCCTGTTTTGTTCATTATTATCTGTATATATACTAACGCCCCTCTGCTTGGGCCCAAGGGTGTGCAGTATGTAGTAAATAAATAAATAAATAAATAAATAAATAAATAAATAAATAAATAAATAAATAAATAAATAAATAAATAAATAAATTTGTCACAGCCCTGTTTATCTGCCAACCGTTGTTTAATAACGCGTATCGGAAATAAACTGGCATTGCCTTTTTTTTATCTCTAAGCCAAGGCGCTTGTGGCTGAGTGAGTTTGCTTCTCTCGACGCATGGATCGATACTGCTCAATTCCAATAAAATATGTTCAGTTATTTGTATATATTTGCAGTACTCAGCAAATAGCATAACCAGCAGTATATGTCACATATTCTTGAGGGTTGCTTTTAGTTTACCTTTCACAACTTTAAATAGGAAACCACCACACACAATCCTATTCCTGTCTGATTATACCATCAATCGTGCTTTACTGCTAAGTTTTGCAATGCACATAACACGGTGCTGACTGAACCAGACTGCTCTCTTATGCACATTTTGCTCTTTACTGGTATTAAAAAAACTAAAGATTTCATATCATATTGTGATATTAAAAAAAAAAAACGTGGAGCAGGTTTAAGCTTCGCCATCAAAAGTAGAACGCGATCGCAGCGCCGCTTGGCTGACTACGCGATGGATGGAAACTTTCCTCCAGACAGACGACGCCTTATGTCAAAGTAGTATCGCATCGCCACGTGGCGGCACACTCGGCAGCCCCGCGGCTCCTCTATACCTCCCTTTCTTTCCCCGATTACTGATGCTCGAATCACAGTTTACACATCGGGACATCGCACATACACACGCATCAAACCGTTCATGTACGATGACCTATCACAGAAATCGAATTAATCGGCTTGAATTACGCAATCACTAATTACCGTAGTAATAAAACCATGCACTCATGCGTACAAGTCATTAAGACAGCACTGACAGTAAAGGACCACAACATATTCATCAGCGAAAAGAGCTACTACTGGGGCTAGTTGGAAATACATCCTTGAAGGTATTTTTGAGCGCTACCAAAATACGGAAAAGGAGGAAAACACAGGACGAAGTGCTTTCTAACAACTGTTTATTCTCTGAAGAAACCTGACTATAAACATATATTAACGTCATATCATACACAGAAGAGGGAAGAGCGCATTGCGCTGACACGAGTGATACGAAAGGAAAGGAAAAAGAAGAAAAAGAAAAAAGAAACAAGGGAAAGAAAAGAAGAAAAGCAAAGAAAAAGAAGAAAAAGAAAAAAAAGAGAAAGGGGGAAAAGGACACGCCGTGCGCTGACACGAGTCTGCGCCGTGCCCACTTCCCTCTTCTGTGTAAGATATGACGTTAATATGTGTATATTGTCAGATTTCTTCAGATAATAAAAAGTTGTTGGAAAGCGCTTCGTCTTGTGCGTTCGTCGTTTTACGTATTTTAACTGCGCTCAACAATACCTTGAATGATAGTCATAAGGTCGACCTCTATCCCACTGAATGGATAGCGTGCCCTTCTCCCAATTCAAGGGTCATGGGTCGAATCCCACCTAATTCACCCCAGTTTACTTTTCACCGCAATTACTTTACTTTGCAAGACATCTTTGCTTTGCAACACATATTTGGCATTCAGGTCGCGATTCCAAAAATCACTATTTCAGTACGTCTCTACGAGACTTTTTAAAGAACGAACCAGAAAAGTTCTGGAAGTACATAAGCAGAAAAATGGCAGTTGTGTCCAAGATATCAGTCAACAGTTCCATAATAACAGTCCAGAGAGCCACTGCGCAGCATTTTAATACATATTTTCAAAGCGTCTTTTCAAATTCCAGTTCATGTACCCCTACTGTCGCACTGTTTCATGACATCACAATCAATTTTGTTTGTTACGCTGGAATATTTTCTATGCTACTGAACTTGGAAATCAACAAAGCATGTGGGTCTGACCGCATTCCAAACATTTTTCTACGAAGATATGCCGAATCAGTTGCAAAGTTTTTGTATGTACTCATTCAAGCATCCTTGCGAACTAGGAAATTTCCAGGTGACTGGAAGGCCGCCCGAATGGTCCCTGTACGTTAGAAAGGAGATCGCTTAATGCTATCGAACTACCGCCCAGTCTCTCTTATTTTATCTTGCTGTAAATTAATTGAACACGTTATTGCTGATCGCATAAATCAATTTCCAAATCGGCACTCCACTCAATCGAAATATCTGCATGGTATTCGTAAAGGATATTCAACAGTAACCCAATTAGTAACAATCGTTCATTCGCTTGCATTGACCCTAGACAGTAATGAGCAAGTTAATCTAATGTTCTTAGTATTTATCAAGGCTTTTGACAATGTCCGTCATGATAAATTAATTCTAAGGCTCAAATCTATTGACCTTCCTAAGATATTAGTTACCTGAATTTCAGACTTTAACTAACCGTAAGAAGTATGTTTCAATTCACGGGGAGGAATCGCACGCCCTTGCAGTCACTTCTGGAGTGCCTCAGGAGAGTGTACTTGGACTTTTATCATTTATGCTGTATATTAATTACATCTTCAGCACAACTGTTCCGGGATTAGAGATTCGTTCGTTTGCAGATTATTGCTTGCTATGCCGAGACATAACATGTTCTAATCACCAGATTGGCCTAAATACCTCTCTAATATCCTGCATGGTGCCAGAAATGAGACTTGGCCTTAAACAAAGAAAAAACAAACTTATTTGCGTGACACGTAAAAAAAAGTATTTCTGACGACAGTTATCATCTTGGACAAACACCACTACATGAATTTTTCAACTTTAAATACCTAGGTGTAACATTAACCAACAATCTGTCTTTGAAATGACATGTGGGAAATACCCGCTCGTCCGCCTTTCGCAAGCTATGCTTTTGGAAAGTAAACTTTCCAAATCCCCCGCTCAGATTGAACAGCTTGCGTATAACTCACTAATCCGGCCTATCCTCGAATATGCATGCGTGGTGTGGGATGCTTATACTAATACCAATATTAAGAAAATTGATGGAATCCAAAGAAATGCCGTAACATTTATTCATTATAAATTTTCACCATATGATTCTCCGTCTGAGCTAATGAAACCTAACTGTATTCACTGTGATCAAATGGTGTAAATAGAAGCTCAACCCTATGGCAAAGAGCTGTTAAATTATTACGCCCTTCAGTATTGCCAGCCGAAAACGTAGACCGGAAAATTAAAAACGCCACAGATATCAAGCGTGACATAAGGTGTTCGTCCTGTTGTTAATGTAGGTATTCAAATACTCCTGCAATTCTAAGTAAAAACCTGGCTTCCTATAGGCAAGACCCACAGTTACAGAGTGTTGACTTTGTTTTTCTTCCGGAACTGGTCTGTGTCCAATTTGCAGCACAGAGATGATAATCACCATTTTAATTGATCCTAAGAAACTAGAGCATAGGCTAATGTTCTGCCGTGCTACATAGCGCGTAACAGCTCTTGATTGCCACGGGGGCAGTAGCTGCTCTTGAGCGCATTAGTAAAAATTACTTTCTTCCGCTTGGTAGGAGACCGATCCCTTCGCATGCTCTACGATTATGTCAAGACTTTCAGCAGCTCCATCACGAATGCCGTTTTCTTCGATTAAAGAAAGTTCCATGTTCTCAATTCTTTCTTGGTAAAGTTCTGCCTCAGCTGAAGTGCCAATTACGAAGCAAAACAAATAAATAAAAATGAACTGAACGGCAATTCCATGACTTCAAGATGTAATGCAAGGCGACTGATAGGTTTTTCTTTCATTCTGGTGTCGAGAGCGGGAAAGAAAATGAGCTTTGCCCTTAAAGTATAAACACACCAGAGTGCTTGCGCACAGGCAGTCGGATGGCCAAACGCTGCAGGCACATGGTTGTGACCTTTATCAAGGTGTTGAAGTTGCCTTGATGCAAAGTTCAATAATTTTAAAAGCCGGACCGGCGTACTTAATGCGCTTGCATTCCTTTTAAGCCATAAAACCAATTGAAGAAGAATGTTATATGTTCGTGTTTAAATAAATTATTGCGTTAATGCTCTTAAAGTTGTGTTTTCTTTTCGAAAGTTTTCGAGATGCGTTTGAGTGCTTATATTAGGTATAATTAATCACTATTTTGGTGATATATTTAAATTTTCAAGAAAGAGTGAAAAGTTTCGTGCAACCGTTCACTCATAAAAAGTGGGGAAAAGGGGCGACCGTACGATGTGATGCAAGATATCTGCTTTCGCAGTGTTCCCCTTGCACATTTATCGTCATCCGATTACGTCTTTTATTATGATGATGCGATCTGTTTTGTTGTACTGCTAAGCAGGCGTCTGGTGGGAGGAGTATTGTTGGTGAGAAATGCACGTTTACGCAAGGGGTAAACAACAGCGCTGCACACAGTCGTGTTCGACCTTGTGTTTGCGACGGATGGTCTATGCCTCTCGACTAGCGAATGCGTTGCGACAGCCTGGAGTGCGGAATAGCGGCGGCTGAGATGACTCTGGGGAGAGCGATACTCAAAGATGTGAGAGGCTGAAGGGGAAAAGATTGGATGATCCAGTGGTGCGTGCAGCTGAATCAGAATGAATGCGTAGAAATCGTGAGGTGCAAACGGAGGAGGGTGGACGGAAGAGGTGGCTGATTTGTGGTATTAAATTTTACGATCACTAGTTATTTTTGATGCGTTAGCATTAGTATCGCTGTCTTCTCAAACGTTACGGCCGTTAGAAGTCTGAAGCCTCTGGATCAAGGGGGTGAAAACGAACTGGAATCAAAAGGCGCGTTCGCTGTTCCACATATCGGTGGACACCTCAACCGCGCATTAAGGGAAAGTTGAAGGAGATTACGAAATAAGAGATAGAGAATGAAAATCAGTTTTGAGGGGAAAGAAGGGGCAGTGACTCACTTCTCGGTAGACACCTCAACTGCGAACTTAGAAGAAAGTTGAAGGAGGTGGTAAAATACGGGAGAAAGAATGAAAATCACTTTTCAGGGAAGAGAAGGTGCAGTGACTCACTTCTCGGTCGACACCTCAACCGTGCCGTCAAAAGAAAAGTGAATAGGAGGGCGAAGGTAAATACGTTAGCCTTCGTATGGTCATACGGTCATGAGCCTGCACCTGCATACTGCATGATTACAAATAACCATGAAATTTTAACACTTAAGCATAACCTCGAAATCTTGGCCGTTGTTTATAGTCCCCTCAATGGCAGGTATGAAGAGTTTATTGATTTTTTTTTCAAACTTTTTCGAATACTCGTGCGCAAATAATTCTCAGTTAATTCTTGGCGGTAATTTTAATTTGAACGTGCCAGACGCTAACGCAGGAGCTATGGGTTTGTGACAGGACTCACTTCAACCGGTTTCACAACTGTGATCACAACACCAACCCGTGTCACAGTGTCCACATCCTCTACTCTTGGTCTGTTAATCACAAACATTGAAACAGCCGTGTCCCCCGCTGGTACGATCACTGCAGATATAAGTGACCATTGCCCGGTTTTAATGTTTTATCTTTCACCCTAAATGTCGATCAAAAATCGCCCCGACGCTTTTCGGGCAAGACATTAGAACACATGACTGGTCGTTTATATTTAGGAAGCGAAATTCGAATGATGCATACACAGGCTTCATTCAAAGATTTATAAAAAATATACTGTGCGCACTTTCCCTTCAGAACATTTCACCAATCAAAGAAGATAAAAAAGCCATGGGTGACTCCGTCATGATAAGAAAGAAAAACTATCTGTATCACGCATTTTTGAATATGCGCGCACACTGAATGCGTTACAAGAATTGAAAGCTGCTCGAAATAATTAATCAGTGAACTTCTACGTGCAAATACTGCCTAGTTTGAACACCTGTTTCTTGACGTAACGAAGAAAAAACCAGAAGCCGCCTGGAAAGCGATTAACAGTCTTAGGTCGTCAAACTAGAAATTCCGCGCCTGATAAGATAATATTCAATAACCGTGAACTTTCTGGCGAAGAACTGACTGATCACTTCAATAAAGCATTTGTAGAAAGCATCACGTCAGATGACAGTCTACTGTTTGCGGCACCTTCAATCAATAGCCCAGTTAACATTTATGCAACTTAACAATAGCAACGCTTTTGACATTAATAATTTGCAAATAAAACTAATGAAGCATGTCTTACAGTTCATTGTTCCTGTGCTCACATACATTTTGAATTTAATTATTATTAATTAGGATGGTGAGTTTCCTTTGGAAATGAAAAAATCAAAGGCGGCGACCGAAATGATGTTAAGAATTACAGGCCAATACCTGTAATACCGGTGTTCTTGAAGAGACTAGAAAAATTATTGCCATCTAGATTAAAACACTTTTTTACAAGATAAAGTTTTTTCTGACGCGCAGTATGGATTTAGAAAAGGGAGATCTACTGGAAATGCTTTGGTAACGCTGAAAGAAAACATCCCGGAAAATATAGAAGATAATCTTTTCACCCTCGGCCTATTCATCGATTTTTCTAAGGCGCTTCACTTCCTCAGCCATGACATTCTTTTACACAAATTACATCTACACGGAGTATGAGGAACACCCCTTCATCTCATTCGATTTTATTTACGCGACAGAAGCCACTGCATGTTAGTAATAAGCGGTCCTCTTTTCTACCCATTAAAGCTGGAGTGCCACGTGGCGGTATTTTAGCACCCTTTCTCTTTAATGTATATATTATTGACATTGTAACCATTGGTTCAAAGGACCCGCTGCGGTGGTTCAGCAGTTAGGGCGCTCGGCTGCTGACCCGAAAGACGCGGGTTCGATCCCGGTCGTGGCAGCGGAATTTCTATGAAGGCAAAATTCTAGATGCCCGTGTACTGTGCGACGTCAATGCACGTTATAGAACCCCAGGTGGTCGAAATATCCGGAGCCCTTCACGACGGCGTCCCTCATAGCCTGAGTCACTTTGGGACGTTAAACCCCCATAAACCATAAAAACCATTGATTCAGAGGCTCAATTTATTATTTTCGCCGATGACAGTAACATTTTGTTATCTGGCCTTGATGAAAATAAACTTATATGTTGTAATGACCTGCTCGAAAAATTAGTTTCGTGTTTTTTTGGCAGCGAAACAAAAAAGTGAACCTACAAGATATTGTTCAGTCCGAAGAGGAAGAAAGTGCTGTTGTTAAGAAACAAAATTGTAGGACTCACTTTACCAGAAACATTAACGTGGGATTCACACATTGACAACATATGCACAAAACTTTGCAGAACAACCTCCGCCTTATCGCGATGCCGTTCTTTTCTCCCAATTCGTGCTAAACTTCAAATACACCACGCCCTGTTCTCGTCATGCATTAATTATTGCAATTTAATGGGGCTAGCAGCTACTGAAGGGAACATTAAAAAGATCCACATGTTACAAAAAAAGATTTTGCGCAACATAGCTAACATTGACTACTTTTCTTCTACTGAACAATATTTCCGTCGGAACAATATCGTCCCCATACAAAATTTGTATGAATTTCGCATGTTGCGCTCATTTTATGTTTCATCGGGCGCTTTCAGACAGTTTATTTCTGCAATCGCATCCCTTCAACATAGCAGCAAAAATGCATTTACTCACAGCACTGATTCATGATAAATTCCCCGTTTCCGCGCCAATTACAAGCTTTAGTCCCTTGAGCACAACCTCCCGTTAATTTTAAATAAACATTCGCAATTTACCAATCCCTGCCTTAATAAGTTGAGACAGCACTTTGTATCCGTATAGATGACCTGGTGAATAACTGTTTTCGAAATGTTCCAAATATTTTTTATATATTTTTTTCAAAACACAACCATTGTAACCACATTCTATAAACCTTTTCCTTTGGACTATTTTTCTACCTCAATTTGGGCTTGTGTTATTTATTTTGATTTTAAATGTCTTTAAAATCATCCATATGCATGTTTCATTTTCAGTTTTACATTACTGGAAAACCGTATACACGTTCAACTTGTAACCACATTTTACACGTCTATCTGTTCTGTGTGTTCAAGTATTTATTTTTTATGTTCGTTTATTTTTTCTATTTTCAATATTTGTGTGACTTGTGACTTACCCTGCCTTGTAATGCGCTGGGCCCTGGACCTCGTCAAGCTCATAAAATCAGCTTTTAGCTCAGGTGTCCCACCAGAATTATTTTTATGGAAATAAATGAATTGAATTTAATTGGATCACGGCGTCGGTAGCTGTCTAAACCACCATCGAAAAGAATTGGCGGCTACTGGACACCAGATTGTATATGATTCAACCACGTGCAAAGAAAACACATCGTGAAATCTAAGCTTTTTTTCTTTGTTGTTGGTGTGAGCGAATTCAACTTTCCCGGCCGCGGCGGTCGAATTTCGGTGGAGGCGAAGTTCTAGAGGCCCGTGTACTGTGCGATGTCAGTGCACGTTTAAGAACCGCAGGTGGTCGAAATTTCCGCAGCCCTTCACTACGGCGTCCCTCATAGCCTGAGTCACTTTGGGACGTTAACCCCCCATAAACCATAAACCATAAACCCAATTCAGCTTGTCAGCACACCACCGCATCAATCTGATTGATCTTATGTCTTTTTTTTTTCATCAGCACGGGACTATCCCAGAGTATGATCGAACATACCCTTTGCTGAACGTGTGTGTTTGATTGTGTAAATATATGTCTTAAAATAAATTATACAAAACAAAACGTGCTCAACGCTGATTTGGTCAATTGATTAGGGATAAATAACGGGTAACGCTGCGAAACGCCAGCATAAAAAAGAACTCGGGTTATACGGTATGTCCTCTATCTTTCTTGGGAATGCGGTCAAGACAAAGTGGTTACGGCATTCACATCACATTTGACGCCTCAATAGTTTGGTTAGATTTAAAAGTAGCCAAGGAAAGGAGTAATTTGTTGTGACATTTTATGCATGAAGATGCACCACTGCGCTAACTGAGCTCATCAGCGACTGGTAACGTAAGCCATGAAAAACGATGCACTCAGAACAAGGAGGTCTGAAATCAAGACTTCAAGGGGCCTGTTATAACGTCGGTATAGATATGCACTTAACCAGTTATAAGTCCAGTTATAAGTTGTTTTGGGATCATAACTATCGTTGAAAATTGTTTTGAACCCGCAGAATAATTACTGATGCCGGTTTTCTGCACGATGTCTTGAGTAGCGTAGTGTGCACTCAAAATGTTTTTAAAAATAAAACAGCTCTGTCTACAATTAGATTTGTAAAATGTCCGTGCACTGACATGTACTACGTTTCTGGTCCGACATTACCTCCCTGATCCGAAAGGTGCGATCCGATAGGTTGGCTTGGGTGGAAGCTTGAAATACTGACGACCGCTTTTTCGGTAAAACGAATCTCCGGATAATATCAAAAAGGGTAATTTGCGACAGTTTTATGTCATTTGCGGCAATCTCTTCTATGTCGATTTTCTCTAAAAAGAAAGCATTTCTGTTCGCTACGGTTAGGAAAATATTCCATCAATATGTTCAGTTATGTATAAACTCCTTCTTTAGAACCATTAGTAAGCCCTTTATTGCATTCATTAAGTTTTTCTGATAGTTGGGCAGATGTCACTTCTTCATATCTCCTCTAAGTTACTAGTGGGGGAATGTCACATTCCAGCGACTTAGGCGTTCGTTCTTATTTTTCGCAGTGTGCTTTTGCAACCACGAAGAAGGTTGATACAGACAACAACTTGCTCTCAGCCTCAATAGTACTTTTGTATATACAAGTACTGTCGGCCGCAAAAGTCTACGGGATCTGCGGCGCGTGGCGGAGCGAAGCAAAACTGCTTTGCTGCTCCATCTGCAGATGGCGCAGCAATGCAGTTTTGCTGAACTCTGACACGCATCGCATATCTAGCAAACTTTTGCGGCCGACATTAAAGCTGAGCCGCTATGAAGACTGCAAATTTCATGCCGAAATATAGGCATATTTTTGCTATTTGCACAGCATGACCAAACACTGCCGAAGCTAGTGACGATTAGGCACCCTGCAGCGTCTCCTCCTTTCGCTCCAGCTAGTTTCATATTTCGAAAGTTTAATATTCTCCTGTTTCCGGCTAGCCTTTCTTTTAAGCGTTTTCATCCCTCGAAAGGTTTCCCTAAATAGCAATATAGTTAAGCGTGATAAAAAAAGAACTGAATAGAGATAGAAGCGCTCAGCTTCAGTTAAGTTTTGAAAATGTCAGTGGTGGTCATGGGGTGGTGGTTAAAAACTGAAAATGTCAGTGGTGGTCATGGGGTGGTGGTTAAAAACACAGGATGGTAAAGAACATGCCTGCTATGTTCTGAGCAACTACTTTCACATTGCGCACAAAATTCTGCGCTGGTACAGGGATTTCTCTTCCAATTATATAGCATGCAAACAATTTTCTGCAGTACAACTTCTGATCCGTGTGCTAAAAATTGAGTCTTGGAGTCGTGCACGGTAGACATGATAGAAAGAGGGCAGAGGCTCACGTGTAGCAAATGCTATCTGCGCAATAATGGCAGTGCACCGATTACAATTTACTTTTGGAGTTCTTTAAGGAAGCCCGTTTAGTATTTCATGAGTATTAACTCTAGGGTTGTGCAGTTTGAAATGAGCAATATAACGTTTGCAAAAGAAAATTTTATTTATTTCACACTCCCTCCCTATTTTCTACTAAATTGACGATGATTATAGATTCTTACGGCGCAAAGTCATCTACGGCCAAAGAGCGCCATCGCACAAGGTATTTTCCATTTCTGAAGGTGAAATCAAAGGCCCATTTCCCAATCCTTTCACCCCAAAGAAGCCGAGCACCAGACCAGGGGAAACTTCTACCCATCCTATCATCGGTGGGTACTCGGCGCCACAGGGGATCGAAGCCCGCACCTCCCGCATGCGAGGAGGATGCTCAACTACTTCGCTACCGCTGCGGTGGCATTTTCTACTAATTTAGGCAAATGAGTATATGTGTTGCATACGGGTATAAGAGATTGAAGCGCTGCTGCATTTTTTCTGAAGTTGTGCTAGCTTGATAGTGCTAGCAGAGAGCTTTGAAGACCATGGATACCCAACGCCCCTGTCATTTTATTGTAAGCACAACAACGCAGACTGATGGGCAAGTTGGTTTGACATATTAGGCTAAATCCGCGCGCATGCACAACGATTACGGAAGTCTCATCTTCCCTCGTCATTGTCCAAATGCGCTGTGTTTTTGGCCTTATTATGTCGAAAATAATTCGGAAAAGTGCGAGGTATGGCAGCACCTCAGAAAAAAAAATTATCTACAGAAATAAGTGCTTTGATTTGAGCTATTTGGTTCATAGATAAGGCTGATTCTGAACATGGCGCAAAAAAGTACAAGAACAAAGAAGGCACAAGGAAAGAAGGCGCCTGTCCTGTTGTTTTCTTGTGCCTACGTTATCAACCTTATCTACCCAAGCGTGGTAGTTGAGATGACCTGGTCACTGAAGATGTGCTGTGTGACAGGTATGTTCTTAAATGGTCCATTTATATATCCTAGTCAGTCTATACCTGGTGCTCTTAGCTTAGGCGTTAGAGAGTAAATTCATAAATTACAACCCTTCCTTTGATTGTCGTTGAACTTAGGTGTAGATCATATTTGTTTTTGTACCACTTGCGTATTACATGCGTTCGAATACCTCATAACCAAATCAGAAATAAAATTAACGTCTCGCAAGTCCTCGTCATCACAACGAACAATTTTGACTACCGAACGTAACCAGGAGCACTACTAAAGACCTCCGCTTTGCCTTCGATTTTAACCCCTTTAACTCATAATTCGAAAAGATAAATAAGTAACTTCACCTATCAGTATTAGAACCAACAATATGTGTCTGATTACCAGGCCTTTGGTAAACTAACACTTACAACAAGTGCGCCGCTCATTCTGTACATTTCGACCTTTGCTACGACAACACGCATCGTTTTACCTGAAACTACTGTCCTCAATCCAAACAATTTGAAAAACGGGTAGCTGCGCTATTTTTTGGTTTGTGCATATGTGACCCGCTAATCCTTTCTAATCGAACATATCCGCAAAAATGGATCACTCCCGTGCTGCGCATGAACTAAGTGAGGGGACCGGGGCTGACGGCAGCACTCTTAACTTCAGGAATTCCAAGAAGACAATGCATGCACACCCTCAAATGTAGTTGCCCATACTAGAAGTCTTGCAGGAAAAGCATTCTTAAATGCATGAATGTATGACCAGATGTGGTGTTTTCGTGCTTTTGCGCACGACTGCTGAGCCGAAGGTCCTGGGGTCGAATCTCGGCCGTGTTGGCTATCATTCTGCGGAGGTGAAACGCAAACGAGGCATGCGTGATGTACAGTGCCAGTGGAAGTCGAAGCACTCGAAGCTGTCAGCATTAATCCGCAGCACTCTACTACGGCCTCCTTCACAGAACCTTGTTAGTCTCTTGGTATTCAACTGTACACAACTTACGTTGTGGAGTGATGAAAGAACAAATAAATAAATGATTGTATTCAGTAAACCACATGAGATTTTATACTTCATTGTTGCCTGCAATAATAGATGTAGTGTTGATCGCGGAGTAGAGAAGCGCAGAATATTCATCACGTAAAATAGCAAAAGCAGCCTTGTCACTCATCTTTTAGAGACACGAAACACTGCATACGGTGCCATCTGATAGCAGCTAGTTGTGATTCAGTGCACTCTGCAATTTTTCCGAGACAAAATTTCCTCACTCAGTGCATTCAACAACTGCTCTTCGATTTTTCTCATTGCAGCCCCAACCAGCAAGCGCTCGTTGAATATGAGCTCATCCATCGAATTGCTGACGTTTTAAGCAGGTGTGATGCACCCCTATTTTCACTTGCTACCTTAAACGCGCTATCTTTTCTCACCAATATGACAAACAACCGCATCTCTCATCACACGTTCGAGCATTCTTTGGGGAAGCAACCTCATACCTATCGACATTTAATACCCTCAAGCGAACGGATCGACCCCGACAGGATCGTATTCAAACCGAATCACTAGCGCCAAAGCAATGCGTTCAACTACCACTGGAAATGCCTGTGCGGAGTGGCTTGAATAAATACCACGTCTAAGGACCAATTTCGGCTGCTGGCCGCCCTTCAGCGCTCGATGATTTCGTCATAAGCAGCAGCCGGTCATTGCAACCAAGTAGACGTTCAATTCCTGGATCGTTTCTCATGTAGGTGTGTTTACATGCGTCGGCAAGCTTCCAAGCGCGAGAGGCGAGTTCGTTTTCTTCATAATTGCGCGACACCAACTCAGCACACGCACTATACAAGACCTGAGATATTGTACAGCCCATGAAAGAACGTCGCTATTCATATAGGCTTGCGACAGTCTTGCAGTCAGCCAGCTGATTAAGGCATCTTTCTAGTTATTCTCTTGAAGGAGCGCTCCAATCTATTACGAGTTCCAGAATGTTTCGTTTCATAAGATGCACTCGTTACTTTCATATCAAGAAACCGTACTCACTGGCAGAATTATGGAAACAATCATGAAATGTGAAAAATTGGGGCATTCAATATTCATGGCTTGTTTTAGGATGGCGCTATATTTCTGCTAGTCAACACATACCAGTGAAAGGTTTGATCTAAAAAAAATTCATATTTACCAACAACAGAATACCAACTGCTACACTTATGAATCAAGTGAAGAGCTGCAATTATAGCTAAATAGCAGGGTAGGCACGAAAAACAAAGGTTGACGACAGCCGTTAGTGCAGTGCTTAAATCAGTCTGCTAACTATCCACTCCTTTTCCCACCCTTGTAAAATGCTAGAA
Source organism: Amblyomma americanum (assembly GCF_052857255.1). Classification (NCBI taxonomy): domain Eukaryota; kingdom Metazoa; phylum Arthropoda; class Arachnida; order Ixodida; family Ixodidae; genus Amblyomma; species Amblyomma americanum. Next base: position 89,416,187 of record NC_135503.1, read on the forward strand.
ACCACTAAGGACGTACGTTTTGAAGCGATAGCTTCACTACGCCATGTAAAGAAAAGGTGACTGGGTCGAGCCGGTGTCGTTAATGCGCATGCGCCCAGCAACAGGTGCGCCGCTCGTGACGTCAGAGTTGCGTCGCTGCCGCTGCGGCCGCCGACGCCACAGCACGGTGCTCCGCAGCCTTGATGCGCCGAGAAACAGGCGCGCCGTGCGTGAAGTCACAGTTGCGCCGTCACTGCTGCCGCCGACTGCGCAGCCTCGCTGCGCGCGTCGCGCATGCGCAGTACCTACAGGTGCGCTGCGCATGCGCAACTGGGCAACAGATACGCGTCATTGCTCGGCCACTTTATAAACAGAGGGTACACACTAAACACGAATGACACGAGATGGGAGGTATATCCGTGTTCGTCCGCTTTAAAACACCGCATCGCCAGACGAGAACACCGGTAAAACGGTGCACATGATATCATAAACACCGAAGCAACACCAGCTAAAACTGACGGTGTGCTAACGAGGTCCGCAATCGTTCATCAGCCGTCTCTAACGGAGTGGTCGTCGCCATTCAGAACCTTCCGGACGGTGTAGAAAAAAACACCGTAAGGCAACTAAGACGGAGAGAGGTCGAATTCCTCCTGCTGTTCAAAAGAACGCGCCAGTGGAACTTTGTACATTTATCTGTTTCGCTTAGTTCCGAAACGAAGCAGCAAGTTTTGGTTGCGGTTGAGATGCAATCGACAGCAGGCGGCGCAAAGGATCAGAAGACGGCGAGAGTCGTGACTCGTGAGTGCGGACACTGTGACCGAAGCGGCGTAGGCGCTAGGCCTAGCAGCGCCAGCGGGGCCGTCTCGGATTGCGTCGCAGAATTGAGCACGGCGGGTTGTCTGGAGCCTATCTTGGAACAGATATCGTGAGCGGCGACTGTGTTTTGCCGCTGCTGCTTTTCGATGCGCGACGGAGAAAGGAAAGATGGATGCTTAACCGAGTTCACCGAAGTGGATATCGTAAACGACGGCTGAGCTTGCCCCTCGCTCTGGTTTGCGAATGGCGGTATGGCGCCGTTGTGAGCGAATTGAGACAAGCGCGGGCTTTGCCGCGCCCTTGGCCAGCGGGAGAGAAATTTCTACCTCGACGCTGCTGCCCGGAAGGATATTTTTGAATCCCTGCCGTCTCACATCCGTCTAGCCGTCATGGTAAGTGATTTTGCGTCTTAAATATCGTTGTACGATAAAGACGTGAGCAGGCTTGTGTGGAGCGCTGAAGCACTGTGCTGCGGAATGGAGCAAAACATTAGCGCAGTTTTCTTAACGACGCGCTGCCAGTGTATGGGTTGTTTTATGACTGTGCGCCAGCGCTTGAGCACCTGCATTGCCGGTCAATCCCACTGCCTGCGTTATAAGTTCACCTTCATTCCGCAAAGAACCGCACGAGCGCTCTCTAGTACAAGTCTGCGTGCGTCTGCACTGAAGTACACCTTGCAAGCCGCTGTATGTTTTGGCATTGTTATTTTAGTGCCCTCCGAAGCATTTGTGTCATTTTAGTTACGATATGTGCAGCATTTTTGGCCACTCTTATTTCATGCATGTTCGCAGAACGAGGTATGCGGCATCGCTATTAACATAAAAAAATCAGGTCGCTTTTTCTAAAAGGCCATGGTTCACCACAAAAAACATAATTTTGTTTATCGTGCGCGGCGCAGCAAGTTTATGAATGTGCTCAAAGCTTCTGAAGTGCATACTTGTATTCTGCCGTCATAGATTCGGAACAGCTGCCACATTTAGAATTCCAATCTGATTATTTGTTGCTTTCAGTCAATGGCGCAATCTCTTTATCCCTGGAACACGAGTGAAAGCGAGAAAGCAACGGCTGTCAGTTCTTGCCTTATGTTCTGCTGTTCGTTGCGGCATAACTTCGATGGGGGCAGTATAAACGTGCTGTCACTATTTGTGAAAATATAACAGCTGCTTTAATTTCAAAGCATCACATACTTCATTGCCTTGCTCACCTATCATTATTGGAGTCAGTAATTCTAACGACATACATTTTATTCAAAATGATTTGTTTGGTATCAAACCCGACAGGGCATTGTGCTATACAGGTTCTAATCTATGAAGAACTCCAAGGTTGCATCAGTTTAATCTACAAGCAGTACTAAACAGTTCAGAGTAAAGTCGCTAACAAAGATGCCCCCTGCAACACTTCTGGTATTTTTGTGCAAATTATTGGTGGACATAGGCAGGAACTGAAAGTTTTGTACGAAAATAGCAGCTCAGTATTTATCTAAGCATTTGATGACTACCTTTTAGGCACAGAATTTACTCAAATTTAGTCATTGATGTCACGAGCTTTAGCAAAGCGTGGGTTTAGTGATTATTTATTTTAGAATGGGGCTGGCACAAAGCCCTGGTGTTTCGTTATCTTGCAAAGAGGCGGGATGCAAACAGTGACAGTAGGGAGCTGCTGACCCCCAAGGGATTTTTGTTAAAATTCAGGCATAGTTACTTGTGCAATTAAAAAAAAGACAATATTAGGAATAAGGAGCCAGTGTAACTGCTGCAACTATGCTCAGTTCTGAAAGTAGAGTAGTTTCATGACTAAAGCAGATACAGCATACTGACACGCTGCTATTTTGGGATTTGCATTGCTACTGTCTCATTTTCACGTGTGTTCACTACCACTCTTTTCAACTAACCAATAATCCAATGTTTAGACGGTGGTGGTTTCTTTAGACTTTACGAAATTCTGGAGAGGCGATCACCATTATTTGTTTTTGCGACTATGGTTTTTTTTTCATTTTATTGACAAATGGTAATGAGGTCCGGATATGGTGAAGCTATTTTTTATTTTAGTTGGAAAAGAGTGTTTTGTGTTGTAGTCTTCGATGGCATCCAATCAATGTGGAGTGCTACTTCACAAGCTGTGTATAATGGCGATATACACTTTGCACAACACATACCAGTTTTGTATTTTTAGGTCTTCATTATACACACGCAAATATGATTCATGGGGAGTACTGATTGTTGCATCCCGGGCTGTTATAGGTGCTCAAAATGTGATTCCCTAGAGAACATTTGCTTCTTCGATGCTCAGCAAAAATTCCTGTAGTCACCATATGTATCAAATGTCACGGATAAAGCAAAAGTGATAGATTTCGTGTGCAGCTGTACCTTTCGAATACGCACTTTGTATCATGCTCCCTTATGAGCAATGGCTCGCCATTGTTTCTTTAGCCACTAGTTCGATTACAGTTAGGCTGTTGCTGCACTGGTTGCAGTTAAATGAGATTGAGCAGCTCAGTTGTCTTATAGCTAGAATATGGTTTTCAAATCTTTGGCAGGGAGGCCATTGCAGCATTTTGTTTAACTTTTGAATAGTTGTGGTGGCCCACTAAATGTGATCATGGCTCTAATGGACAAATCATATGTACATTTGCACCTCTGTAATATGGACACTTTGGTTTCCGAGCAAAATTCCCGCAAAGTGATTCATCCATATTAACGAATCATGAATGAAAAAGTTTTGATACAAAACTTGTCACCAAGGTCTCCTGCACATAGTGGTCGGCAATGAAGTTGAAGCTAGACAGTGTTGATAGCTCCAAGTACATTAGCGTGGTTACCATTATCTTTAAAAATCGGTCAGTGACATGTTTGAACCTCGCATTTCTTTGACTTTGTTCTTGAAAAAATTGGGTTGAACATGGTTTTTCTATGCAAAATTTCTCACTCTGAGGAGGGGAGACCACCCCCTCATGAATTGATCCCTAATATAGTGTAGTCATAATGTGCATTGTACTGAAATGCGACAGTATCTTTTTGCACTTCTACAAATTTCAGAAATGTCAGTGATATTTCGTTTTTAATTTTTCAGGAAAAGCACTTACAGCATGCCTCCTCAGCTATAAAGGCGCAGTTTTCCTGTTCATTGGCCATCACCCTGTAATGAAAACCTCATCGCTTCTGTGGGGATTCTGCGATTTTCAGCCTTCTGGGTGTTCCGTTTGGAAAATATAAAGAAGGCACTCTGTCTGCTGACCTTTCTTGATAGTGCTTTTAGATATTTGGCTTAAAATAAACCACGCTTCGATGCTTTTGAGCTCATCAGTTTTTAAAAACCACTTCATATTTCCTTCACAGCTGCCTCTTCTATCTGCCTGTACATGTTTTACATGTCTAGTTTTTTAGTACTGTTTGCAATACTGGTAGTGGAACACAAACTGTGCTGCTATAACCTATCAATGTTAACATGATACAGTTGACCAGAGCGAAGAAAAAGGAATGTATAGCCTTTGTCAAAAAGTACAGAGCCAAAGGGTTTCGCTTCTAAGCCGTGCAATAAGGCCTCTGAGCATCAATGAATGTCGAACATTCACGGTGGTTAGGGCAAGATTTTCTGTATCTTCAAGAGATCTGGAATGCTAGCGATGCATAACAAGGCTCAGAAGCGAATTCCTTGGGCTCTAAACTTCGACAAATGCTGTACTCGCATTATGTGACAGCATGGGAAGACAAGACAAACAGGAACATTTCGTTGACCCTAAGAATCATCACCCCACTGGTTTCTTGTCCCTGCATGGGCTAGTCATGGTTTTTATCTTTTTGCATCTAGCTCGGACAGCTTCCTGGGAGCACTGTCAGAATTTTGTAATTTTTTTGTTTTTTAATAACTTCACGTTCTGCCACATGACACATTTGCTAGCATGTATACATTTTCTTTAATTAGAAAAAAATAATGGTGATAATCAATTTGGAGAGCAATTAAGTTTTCAAGCAAATATGTGCTTAGACACAGCTCTTCAGAAATTCAATTACTTATTTAATCACAAACTTACTAGTCCTTAGTCTGATCAGTTGTCATTGGAACTTTTCTGGAATTTTTCTTCACTTCATCCTAAAGTGAAGGTGATGAATGCCTTTCTCGCGATCAAAGAGAATGCCTGTGTCCTTAGCGCTTTGACCTTAGCACATGTGTTTTTCTTTGCTTGTAGTGCGCACAGTCACGTAATACCAGGTTGACTAATTCCTTGTGTTTCAGCATTACTCATTACTTGTTAGCTAGATTGAAAAGAATTTGTGCATGTGTTTCGGTATTCTAACTTTTTCCATATAAGTTACGAGTGCTCCATTTTATTTCGACAGGCTCCTTCAAACGGGTGGCTAACATATCTTTTGGGGCACATAAACTTTCTCTAGAGCATAGTTCTCCATATGTTGAGGGTAAAGTTTTGTTTTGTGTTCTTTTTATGTGATTGTGTTAAATTGAATATCTTGTATACGTTTTCTAAGGTTATGTTCATCCTATGTGTTTCTCAAGAACAAACACAAACATTAGAGGTTGAATACCTGTGATATTTTACTGTAGATTTAGTGGGCTGCTTTAGGATGTCTGTTTAGTCTTTCTTTTACTGTAGTTTGTAATCTGCATCTTGAAGTTAGCCACTTGGAATTAGCCACTGGGAATTGTCTGGTGCATAATATTTTTTTTTAGCTAATCTTATCTGACAGCACCAGTTAGCCTGAAGTGTAGCGAAGAAGTTTTCAAGTCAACTCTGCATTGTTTTTCAAGATTTGCTATTGTATAGTTATGATTACTTTTAGGTGCTGATTTCAAGTTAGTCCCTATCTCTAATACCTGTCAAAGAATTGTGGTTTCAAATGTTGTTTATTGTACTCCATTTAAAAAATACAATTGTAATCTACAGGTCTTTGTGACCTTTTCTTTACTCTACCCAGGCTCTTCAATTTCTTTTCAATTGGATAAGCCTCACATGTTAAGCAGCCTTTAATGCTGCTGGTGTTAATATTTAAGATATGTGTGTAGGTTAGTAACTGACATTTGTGATAATTCAGGGCTATTTGTAGCGGTGGTCTGTGTAATTCAGTATTTTCGAACATCCAATGGAATGAATATAAGTCGCATGCACAAGTTAAATAGCGAACAGTGTTTTGAGGACGTGCTAGTAACAATGTTCTGTAAAGTGCTTAAAACTGCAGTCTCGAAAAAAAAATGTCCAACAAACTTACACAGCTACCTTGCACTATGAAGGTAAAATCCAAGAACTATATTTTTGTTCAAAAATAAAACCATAGAGCACAAGCTATATGCAATGTTTTTGTGTAATCCTTACTGCGAATCCTGCTTTTATCGGCTTTGACACAGACAGACAGAAAAACTTTATTCAGCAAGTGAGTTTTAGACCCAGCTGGGTCCCTGGGCCACTGCGCGGTCCCGCACTGCATCAAGTAGGTCATGCCCGGACATGACGTCGGCAGCCCGAGTCACCGCAGCAAGCTGCGATGTCGGGTCTGCAGACATAAGCAGGACCTCCCAGTCCTCCCAGCTCGAGATGGCGTGCTGTCCCCGCGGGGGAGGGTCAGCAGGGCAGCCGAAAAGGATATGGGAGAGTGTGGCGTGGGGGTCACCGTATAGGGAGCATGCCGGGGATGTGCCGCAATAGTGGGATAAAAGCTGAGGGGATGACAGAGAGTGGCTCTGGAGGCGTCTGAAGAGGATCTGTTGGGAGTGCGTAAGAGAGGGGTGGGGAGGAGGGTAAGTCCAACGGTCCAAACGGGGTATTTGCGTGAGCTCCACAAAGGTGTGCGCCCGCTCCCTCGAGGATCCTGGATCGAGACTGTCCTGAGCCCGGCAAATCAGACCTCGGGCCAATTTATCGGCAGCCTCGTTTCCAGGGTTCCCAGAGTGAGCCGGTACCCACTGAAGCTCTACCCTGTGCGGTAAATTTTGGGTAGGGGTGTTCAACAATTGCCAGGCAAGGGCGTGAATCCTGCCCCTGGCAAAGGTGGACAGAGCCGTTTTGGAGTCGCTGAAGATGTATTGGGCGTCCGAATGTGCAAGGGCTAGGGCGATGGCGGTCTCCTCTGCCTCCTCAGGCGTAGAGCCCGAGGGAAGACGGTGAGTTAGGGGGTGAGGTAGAGTTGGATTGTAGGCACCTGCTACCGCTTCATTCGCTGTACATGCGGCGTCTACCCGAACGGCATCGTGGGCTTGCCCATAATACTTATGGAGGGCATTAGCGCGAGCTACGCGGCGAGGGATGTGATATTTGGGATGGACGTTTCGAGGAAGGGGTTTCACAACGAGAGGTGTATGGATGTGTCGAGGGATGGGTATAAATGTTGACTGGTTAGCGGGTATGTTGATGCGAAGGGAGGAGAGTATATGGCGGTCAGTGGCGCTCGTGGCAAGTCTAAGGTGCTGTGTCTAGTTCCCGAATGGTGTTATGCATGCCTAGTGCAAGAAGTTTGGCTGTGCTAGTGCTACGAGGTAGGTTTAGGGCTGCCATAGTCGCAACGCGGATCATTGTGTTCACGCGTTCGGTTTCCGTGCGGTTCAGTTTGAGATATGGGGTTGCGTATAGAATGCGGCTATGAGGACTTATAGACTGGATGAAAATAGTGCTCGAAAAATATTTTCAATGTGCGAGCGGATCACAGAATTAAAAATTTTCTTTAAAAAGGTCCATTACGGACTGCAAAAATAAGTAACAGTAATGAACGGATTTTAAGGATACAATACAGAAATGCATTCTTTTTAAAAACTTCTAAAGGCAGAAAGATGGCAAACATTATTTGTCCAATGTGGAGCTGCCTGCAAGTGACTTCTGCACCATTCAGGTTCTTTAACTTCAGGGATTCGGTTTCTGGACCACAGTGAAGAGATGGTATACTTTTACGAGAAGAAAAATATGTGTTGCAGGAATTTGGCACGTAGATCCGTTACCACGGTCTTGTTTTCAGTTTCATTGCCTGTCGTCTCCCCAACTCTGCTTTTCTTGCCCATTGCGAACCACCCCGTCAAGATACTTTCGGCTAGCGCCGGAGCCATGGTTTGTGTATTTTTTACAGAAGTGCCATATACACAGCGGAGTCAGATTAAAGACGTTTCCTTGCCGCCACCGCTGGTCTCGTTTTGTTTCCGCGATGTACGGCAGTACGGTGCGACGTGACCGCGACGTCGTGTGTATGCATGGCGCCACGATCGTGTAACGCAGGCATCCAGGAGGAGGTGAAAGCAGCGGTCCGATGCACTTTGTATCCAGCATTCTTGCCCTGCTCCTTACAGTACTACTTAGTAACTGCATGGACGGAACGGGGCTGGTTGTTATATCTCAAAATTGAAGTTCGATTGGGCTTTGTTCATGATTACAAAGCGCATTAGAACCTGATTATTGTGATTAGCTAGCATCGTTCCGCCTATATAGTTAGCAGTTCTAGTAGCCCTGTAAGAAAGAGCAAAAATGCAATATAGAAAAACGGACCGATGTCATCACCTCCTAGATGCCGGCGTTGCAAAAAACGGCGCCTGCATAAACACGACCCCGCAGCCACCACTCAGCGTATCGCCGCGGTTGAAACCTCCCATTGCAAACCGGAAGTGCATCGTATTTTTTGGTGTAAAAATCTACACCAAATATACTCCCATTGTCAACCGCAAGTGCTTCGTATTTTTTGGTGCAAAAATTTACACCCAATCTGCTCCCTTCACCAACCGTAAGTCCTCCGTATTTTTTGGAGCTGAAATCTACCCCAAGTCTAACGGTGTATATCGAACCTCGATTTGGGAGGACGCTAGAGGACAAGCCAAAAACACCTATCTGGGTTGATTTGTGTTTAGTGTGTACGAAACGCTCGTTCTTCAGATGAACGACGGGTGAAGAAGCGGAAAGTCCGTGTGTGTACTGCGACCGACATCAACGTGCTATCGACATCAACGTACTATCTACGCGCATAACTGCGCATGCAGAGCTGCATGTGTACAATGCAGAGGTGACACGGCGGGCGTATAATAGTCGTTTTGCATGGGCGACGAGAAAGAGAGTCCGGCCGCTGCTCAGTGGCGGTATCGACAGGAGAAGATGTATTTCTCGCTACGTATAACCTGACATAGCCGAGCTAAGCTACTGCCAATTTTTTTTTTCCTGTTCGGTGAATTCGAAATAGAGGGAATTGCCGAGCGTTAGCTCTTCTTTTGACCCCTGATTATCCCGACACTTACGAAAAAGAAAAGTGGGAAGGGAAGTACAGCCTACTCCTTGTTGCTTGTTAACCATTAGAGGAGATCCAAAATAGAATGAAAATTTAACAGGCTAAGAAACCTTCAAAGACACGTATCGGAAGATATCACTGTGGGTGAAGTTGCAGAAATAAAATTTCGGCGCAATTTAGCCGCATTTGTGCAACGGACTTCCAAACTGTTGAATTGAATTTGAATTCATTAATTCAAGCAATTTTCCACGATCTCATATACTGCTGTCGTCAGCCATCTCGAATGGTGCGCTCTCTCACTGGAGATGCTCTGCCACACGTCACTCAGTTCCTACGGCACGCTAGCACCGTGAGTTCAGAACACGTTCCTCAAAAGCGGCTAATGAACCTCGCGGAAGCTCACAATAACGACATACTTCTACCCGTGTCTCAGCCGCTCGCTTCCAGGAGGCGCCTAACGAGCGGACCCCAGCGGCAAGTGTCGACGGTAAATAGGCGACAAACAGAAAATGTCTGCAAAAACTCAGGTGTAACTTTTTGAGTCCTTGGTATTTTAATTCTTATTTTTAGCGCAGCTTAAGCTTCCAAAATAAACTCCTGAAATATTCAAGTGCCTCCAGCCGATCGCAAAACCGCCGAGCTCATAAAAAGACTCGGGAGATCTTTATAGCAAAAGTAAAGACCTTTTAAAAACCAAACACATGATACACGTCAAAAAGACCTTGGAGGCAGCGGGAAAAAAGGTTTAGGTCTATCGCCGCGATAAAACCTTAGACTCTAAGACGTGGTCTTCTAGGCCTCGTAAAATCAGACAGGCTGCAATCTACCGGGCAGGAAGTCGTCTGTGTACTGGCTGTTTTAGCACCGAGCGGGGAACTATTAATGCTACCGCAATCAACATTAGATGACCCGGGGCAAGTGGCTCTGCCCGCTTCCAAGAAGCGTGCCCCGAAATTTCAACAGCCGGGCATTACAGCCCCGAACGCCCAAGATGAAAACTGTCCCCGAGCCCATCACCAAGCCTTTTCACCACACTCCTAAAGGCTTTCGTAACCTGTCCGAGGATAGGCGTCGTGGATAAACACATGCTCGTGTCGAGAAACGAGTGATCCAAATAAGGGTAGGGTAAACAACTTGCCAAGACCACTAAGGCTGCGGCGGAACGACATTGGGTTTTCTACAGCACCGCAGCTAAGAAGGAAAATATTACTTTCTTGTCCCTATAAAGCGCCACTGTTTACGCTCGTAATTGGCGTTGCAAGAAAATATAACCTCACCACATGTACAGGCTGGTCACGCTTATTGGAAGCTGGCAGAGCGTGACCACCACTCTTTGCGCAGCGCTGCCGCCGTCAGCCAGCGAGGATGGGCGGCACGAGGCGCATGCGCGGAAAGAGCAGCTGGCCGAGCCTATTGCGCATGCGCCTTCACCGCCGCTTCTCTGCAGGTGGCGGCGGCAGCGCTCCGCAAAGCGTGGCGGTCACGCGATCCTTGTTTCCCTCTATGTGTGCAGCTGCCTGCACAATCAGCGTCAGTATGACGGTCATCGGCTTCATGTCAGCGGACCAAGACCGATAAATATTTCATTTTTTTTACACTCAGTTTTTTTTTTTTTAAAGGTGGCGGTGAAAGACACGAGAACCTAGCGGGCCGGTATTGTAATCAATTGTGTACAGCATTCATCATAATACGGAAGCAGAAAAGGGATTTAATTAGAGAATGTTAGGGCCAAACATGATAATCTTTGTATTAATTCTGATGTACGAGTTTCTTCGCGCCGTGCATTTAGCTGTCTTCCAAAAAAGCTGTGTCTCTATCTAAATATGGGTAACAGACTGTTTGTTCTTTAAACAGGCCAAGCATGCCACAATGTGGCATTTTCAGGGGTTAGAGTAGATACCTCATAACAGTTGGGAAAAAGTGAATTCGGGCTGCGTTTTTATGGAGGAAAACCGCTAAGGCGCCCGTGTGCTGTGCGATGTCAGTGCACGTTAAAGATCCCCAGGTGGTCGAAATTATTCCGGAGCCCTCCACTACGGCACCTCTCTCTTCCTTTCTTCTTTCACTTCCTCCTTTACCCTTCCCTTACGGCGCGGTTCAGGTGTCCAACGAATATGGGACAGATACTGCGCCATTTCCTTTCGTCCCCAAAACCAATTATAAATTATATGCTCCCGTAAGGGAAGACACCACTGCACGTCCAAAGATTCCGCCCTCTTCTTCCAAGTAGATGTAACAGCGACTGCTTCGCGGAATGCCATGCGATGCCGGTTGGCGCTGCTAAAACAGCCTGCACCACTTTAGTACAGGTGTATTACGGCCCAAGTAACGAAGGCCAACCTGAAGTCATTCTGAATTCACTGCAGTTACAGGTCACCGTTTTCACTGGCAATATACTAAGACTCCACTTTCTGAAATTCCGTTCCGTTTATTGCTCCATAAAAAATAAATAAATATGGGGCGACGCTACGTTCCGCCTTTAGGACATGACGCGATAGCGTCTTCTGGTCCTCTCTGATTACACACTTACTCATTAGCATACCGTCGTAATGTGCCACTTTCCGTGAAAGACCACACGAGGCGCATACAAATCACCGCTTGTTCCCAGGCCGTCCAAGCGTGTCTTGTGTGTCCTATTCGGTAGTGTGTCTGGCTCCCAACAGAAATTCTTGCGATCTTTCTATAAGCCGAATTATTAATTTCTAAAGTTATATTATCCGAGACATGCAGCGTCGTTTCATTCGCATTGCTTGTCATGTTTTGAGCACATTTCATATCAGCGTTCTGAGTATGAAATTTTACTTGCGAGGTCATGTGGCTGTGACGTCATGAGCATATAGACCGATAAGAATTTTCACGGGACAAAGCCAGCGCTTCTGCCAGACGTGCTCTTTAGCCCTGTCTAGTCACAACTGGATGGTTTGCGGCAAAACAATTTGTTAAGCAAATTATCGCCGTTCTATAGGGGACCACCACACGATATTAAAAGATTACAGCAAGATGCACTTGGAAGAATGGTGCGTCGAAAAATTTCAAAATCTGTAACTTAAAACAGCGAGCATAATATGAATAAACTCGATATTAGGAATGTGAATTAAACACTACATAAGAAGACATATGTGCAAAGTATTCTGCCTACAAACATGAATAAAATATGTCTCATTGCAGCAACGCCAACAAGTAAAGTAATAACCCTTGGACAGCGCAATACAGAGGACCAAAGTGACGTATACCAAAAATAACATAAATTCGTCAACTCGCGTTCGTTTATATTGCTTGTGGGTGTATACGCATCATCTATGAAAGCTATGCCAACATTTGCTGTCCGTGCAGCGTTCGGAAAAATGGAATTTTCACACATCCCGATTTCTACCGTGCAGTGCCGCATTCCGGCGCTTTGAATACGGTAATGAAATAATTTAATGAGTGCTTCAATGACAGAGAAGTGTAAAATTGTTAAAAAGGAACACTAATCAATGCAGTGAATATTATTTGTCTAAACTTGCCTTCAGCTCATTTTTTCACAATGTGCAGATGACCCACTTTCATTTAAAAGGTTGTTTTCCAACTGTTTTTTTTCTTAAATATCAAAGAACTTAATATATAACGCCCCAGATTTAAATATCTCTCTTTTATCAATGTGCTTAACGTTTAATAGACGCTCTCTTTGACATGATAAAACTTTCGCAATTGTTTATTGCGTACATAGTAAATATAAATGCCACAGCCTTATGTGAAAACGACAGACTTCTTCGCAAATTTTTCGAAAATTTGTGCGCTGGTTTTTAAAAAAAACAATTGTGTTTTTTTACAGAGAAAGCTGTAATAGCTGCATATAGGCCACTCAGAACAAGTTTTCTAAGAGGCACAACGGAAGCCGTAACGCGTTCACCATGAGTGAGTTAAAGCAGGGAACGAGCGCAGCCGGTTGCTAAACGCCGGTCGAGTTGAGCGTGTCGACCAAGAGCAGAAGGAAAGCTGGTTTAGTGATAGTTTAAAGATTTAGGCATAGGTTTTTTGTTATCAATCACCAAATTCAACCTCGACTAGCTTAAATCAGTCATTGTTTCACAATTGTCTGTACTAGACACCGTGGCCAATCCCCCACTGTGGGTATGTGACGTCCAACAGATAACAGCGAGAAGCCATGGCCTTGCGGCTGAGCATCGGCCTAGCATTCAGGAGCAGCTGGGTTCAACCCCTAGTGCCACCAGGTACACACCGGCTTTTTGGTTGGTAATAGGTTTCCCTCGGCCCGGTGCTTGGACCAAACCGCTGTGTTGACGACCCACTGATTCGTTCCGCCGTGAACAACTCGCCTTGCGCGGTACAGCCCAGTTGTGCCTAATTTTGCCGCTGTAGCAGCTGCTTTAGCAGCATTGGCATGGCGAAGAGGACAAGGAGGAGAGGAAAGACAGATAACCGCGTCGTGGCGGTCGGCAGAAAGCTCCGAGTGAAAGGAGAAAAAGAGTGAAAGTGGTGCCGCAGCTTGCCGAGGTTCCGGCGGCTCGCTCGTCGCGAAGGCATGGCAGACGGAGAGGCTGGAGCGGTGTTTGAACAAAGTGAAGATGATGATCACTAGACACCGCAGTGGAGCATGACAGCAGCCGCAGCAGGTACATGAGCCTCGCGAACGTCGCAACGAGTCAGCGGTTGAGCTCAATGCCGCATTGACGAGGTGCGAAGAGGAGGAGACCATGTCGAATGCTTGCGAAAAGTGTACGCCGTGGGATTCTCGTCGATTCGCAATTCCGGCTGAAGTGGACATTCTCCACTCCAACGGGAAACTCGAAAATGTGTTAATAGCCGAGCTGACTCAAAGCGGCAGAATCCAGTGCCCAAACGAGTTCGAAACAGAGAGGCTGAGACAGGTACCAAAGTGTTCTAGAAACAAACGGGCTAAATTTAAGTAGCTAAATACTCGAAAAGAGAGCGAATCCAAGTAGCTAAACGTGCGCGAAACCGAAAATCAAAGCCAACTAGCTATTTGCGTGTCAGGCTGGCTCGTCGCGTGCTTAAAATGTCTGTAAATATGCTTGAGCCACCGTTACCCACCTCGTTGCACGCATCCGCCAGACCGACCTTTACTGCCGGAAACGCCGCTAATTTCAGCCAGCTTTCGCTGATAATAGCGCCGAGACGGAAAGCTTTGTTCTAATTTTTTTATAGCCTCCTTATATGTCTCTTTAAAAATTTGCGTTTTGCTGTACTAGTGACTGGTACATTCTGATTTATATTTGGCCAGATGCATCGCTTTGTAAGCACTTGCCTGCTGTCCAATATTAATTTTTTAAGAAGATGAAATCAACTGAGTACAATCGCAAGCATATGTAATAAATATTATTTAACCACCTTATTTAAGCTGCCATTATTATTTGAGCTGCCATTGCAATTGTACAGGTACTAAATAACAGAAAGCACAGACTATTAGGTTTGGGTACATTGTGTTTGATAGGTAACTGTGATGAATATGGCTACTTAAATATGCTAAGAATGCCCCGTTTTCGAGGAAGCATTTGAAGAAAGGAATTCTACAGAATCCTTGAAATCTGTCAGATTTAAGCTAGCCGACTGAAACTGTGCAGTAGTGTCACTGAGGAGCTTTACACAGTCAATAAAAGGAACAACTATGAACATAGTATTTAAAATCCCTTAGAGAATACTGTATTTGCAATGAGCAGCCATTTAAATCAATATTTCTGGCAAAGGACAATCAGCCGACCAAGAAGAGGCACCAAACTATTTTGTCAAAGTAAAATTGCGCATCGCATATAATGTTGCATCTATCGAAAAAATCCGCAACGCACATGAGTGTTGCCTTTTTTTTTGGGGGGGGGGGGAGGGGAGGGGGAGGTGCTTTAGATAAAGGGAGAAAAAAGATGCTATCCACAAGACTGTTGCCTACTTGCGATCGCCTACTTCAGAGAGAATGCAGCTGTAGTTAGCGCGAAACATTGCCCACCTAATTACCTAGGTAGATTTTTCAAAAGGTGCAGGTGTAACTATCCTAAAACCGTGTTTCTTTAGGTGTCGTCGAAAATTATTGCAGCGTAAAATTTTCCTCAGTAGGATGCATTGTCATGGCGCTTGTTTTTAATATCGAATACGTCGAGATGGATAATGTGATACAAAAGACGACATAAGATAGACAACTCGGGACGGGCGCAGGAGTCCAACTCAAGCTCTTAATTCGACGAACAAGGCGATGATTTCTTCAAGGATCAAGCTTTTCCTTAAAAGGGAGTAAAAAGCCTCGTACATAAGCGGTTACTACTAATGACGAAATGAGCAAGGAGGCTTGACAGCACCCTTGTTCAGTTGGACACTCCCGCCGGTCCGGTCCTGTCTATCTTGTGTACGTCTACTTTACTATATCCCTTTTCTTACATCTATCTCTATGGAAAGCTTTTCTGTTTGATGTCATACATGTGTTGGGAACTTGAGAGTATTAGAGCGATTGACGGAGTTTTCTTTCCACATCACGATTTCGGTTTGCTGTTTCCTCGATGGGGTTAGTAGATTGTCTCATGCAGAGATCAAGCGCGTTAAGCGTCTAAGCACCAGTGAGGGATTATTATTTTCACAACTCGAAATATTGTTTACTGCTTTCCTTGTTGCACTATAATATACTGTTCAATAATATCAGTGTACTGTTCAAAAAAACACCATGTAAACTGTGGCATGATATGATTCGAAATTAGACTGCTCCGAAGGTTTTCAGCCTTTTCACCGATGTTTCTTACTGAGTTGTACACATTATGTTAAAGTGGTGGTTTGTCAGCGATATATTTATACGTAATTAGAGCGTGTGCTGTTCTCGCTCATGATATCTGTAAACTTTGCGTTCGCAATTTTATATATCATGATTATACAGTTGCGATTAAACAACTAAATCCGTAGTCACGATCATCTAGATTTTTGCCCTTAAAGGCCAAGATATTTTGGATTACGCTACATTTGACATCTGCATCGGTAGTTTTTACTCGAACGTATATCAGACGACGTGAACGAACGCAGTGAAGCTTTTGGAGCGGGTATAAAGAGTTGCAATCAGGAGCAGAAGCTAAGAGGTGGCATAATTCCAATTTAATGCATTTCGTAGAATTCTATCAGCAGTGTATCTTTTCCTAAGTAATACGCAAAATTTCCTGCTTAATCCAAGTAGTTAGCTTTCAATGGGGCGAAAGCCAGCGAAAACCACCTCCCGTTAAGACGGAGCTTTTAATTATAGCGGCGTAGATCCACAGGTGAAGATCATAAGTGCTCCCCTATCACTTATAGCTAGGAGCATCAAATGAATGTCACACGGAACTTCTGGGTCGCACAAGCGACTATCTTTGCGTCAATCGTCACCGTCTTGCATTCGTAATTAACTACGCTTTACAAGCCGAAAAATTTGTGGCGAGTACCTCGTAACACGAGCGCACTACGACGATTCTGCCAACGTTAACGCGCTGGAAATACCACCAGCTGGAAGTTGAGCGCACACATATGTAAGCGAACTTCATTAGCTAAAAACTACAATAACTGTACTTGTTAATTATCAAATTAACGTCGACAGTTTCTCTCTCACTTCATATGGACCTGGAAGCCTAACATAGCTACAGGAAGAATTTATGTACATGGAGGATCGTTTGCTTTCTTTTATCCTCGGTGTTTTATTTCAAACACTCTTTATATAGTATATCGTTGGCGTTATTCTAATTTCCAATGAAAGACATAAAGGAAAAATTCTAGAAACAAAGGTCGTCGCAACATTAATATAAAAAGCTTCAATTGTGCTGCTTATACAAAATCAGAGCCAGTTAGTGGGGTACCAAAGAAAGCAAAAGCTAAACCCAAAATCTAAAAAATATATTTATTTTATTATTTTCGTACCGCAACCGCTACCGCAGCCGATGGACTGCAGGGAGAGGCCATGTTGCAATGGAGTTCCTTATATGCCCTCATGCTATTCTTGTTGCCACCTTACTTGCTGAACGTCAACAGTGCAGCTATTTTTTTAGAAGCTGACAGATGAGCTCTGCGATTACAACTAGCGCCCCCTCTCGATTTATCAGCGCACCGAGCCAGGAGTTCCAATCGCGTGAGACATCGCTACGGTGGCGGCGGGCTATAAATGTCCTCACGGCCAGCGAAAGCCGAGTCGTCAGCGTAGGAAAGGATTCCGATTGCGGCTGAAGATGAGCATCATCTGTTGCTGCCGCTCAAAGGACCGCAGTTTTTTTTGGGCACGGTCGGAATTCGATATTCTGCTTCTGGGACCAAAATGGAGCAAGAGGGCAAATATGGAAGCCGTATAAAAACAGCGAGGCGCCGAAAAAAAATTGGGGGGGCGGGGGTCGAGCGGGAGGGGGAGTAACACGCCTAGAAGGGATTGCGCGGAACCTCTACATCGTCAGCGTGGTGTGGCCTTGACACTAGAACGTATCCACAGAAATAGACGCAAAATTGAACACCCCCTGCTTCGACTAGGGTTTAAATATGCTTGAAGATAATTATTTCGCGTGGTACGTTAGGTTTAACTATCCAAGGTACACGTTGTATATGAGAGGCGCCCTAGGGAAGGGCTACAGATTAACTTTACTACCAGAGGTTCCTTAACGTCCACCGACATGTCGAAGCACGTGGGCGTTGCATTTCTATGTAATAGGAATGATGCCGCTGTGTACCGGATTCGATCCCGTGGTCTGGGCCATAGCCATTAAGCGGCCATCATGAAGAGATTTTTTTAGCGCCTTAATCGTAGAAATGGTAGCACGGAGAGCATGCGCATTTAAGTTTCATAGCAATAGCCTTCGCCATGGTGCCGGCTACGATAGGAGATGTGCCGATATCGAAGCAGTCATACCAGAGGGCGCCACCTCTCCAGAAATTCGTTCGCATGCAGCGGTTGTTAATGCACGTACGGATCATAATGGCTCTCTTCACGGCTCTCTTCTGTCTTCACCCGGGCGAAGACAACTTCTCTTGACGAGACGTTGGCGAGCACCCTGAGAATTCCCCTCCCCTGTTCACTTTGTGATCATCAAGAACCATCGGACCAACCTCTCTCCACTCTGGACTCTTCACGGTTAGTTAAACTGTAGACAGAGTATGCTTAGGCGGGAGGCCAACGCTTCTGCTTAAGCGTCAGTACAAGACCAAATGATTCTCGAAAATAAAGTCTCTCCAGGGTCCATTATTTCTAGAAAAATAAAGAATTAAATTGAATTGAACGTAGAGATTATGCCGTACTTAGAGTGAGCATGCCCCCACGTGACCACCGAGATTTGATAAGCGCTGCCGACGACAGCCGGCGAGAATACGCGTCAGCGGCGCATGCGCAGTAAGCACGGCTGCCTGCTCTTTCCGTGCATGTCACTGATGCCGCATATTCTCACCGGTTGGTGGCATCAGCGAAGCGTGATGGCCACGTGCTATGGCCACGTGCTGGAGTGTTTCCACATATTATGACACATACCACACATTCTGCATTTAAATGGCGCCACGTGCAGTTGTTCTTAATTGCTGGCTGTCCTTGTACACAAGTTACGTCGATTCTGCACAGTGTAAACCATCTACCTTACCTGTGCGCAGGGAACTAAACCAACACGATCCCATATGCAGGAGCCAATGGCGAGCCATCTGAGTCTAATTAACACATCCTATTGTGATTGGCTACAATACAGCTTAGTTCCTTGGCTTAGGTGTGAATTGGAAGTTTTACCTTTTCTTATTGATTGGAAAAGCTTCCGCGCCCAACCGTTATCTCCTATTTTTCTAAAGCGCTATTGCCGCGCGGAGTTCAAGCCAATCTTCGAATTCGCGTTTAAAATCCTTGGACCCAGATCTGGAGCTCCGGCTTCCATCCCGCCTACCGTGACGTGAAACAACTTCGCTGTGTCGCGTGTGGGTTGGTGTAGCATTCCCAAATCATTAATCCTTGTTAATCGTCATGGCTCATAGCCCTGCATGTGCCATATGTGTGTGCACATGACGAGACCATAGCCCACATTCTTTGTGAATGCCCTGCCTACAGCGCCGAAAGGCAGTCGCTCTGCCGTGCAATGGAGCGTATAGATCCGCGCCCACTGAAGGAAATGAAGATTCTCGGCCACTGGCCGCAGTGATAGTCGGCGGCGAAGGCCTCCAAGGCACTGCTCTGCTTCTTGAAGGCTTCTTACCTACACGATAGGCTCTGAGTGTACCGAACGCTGTGACTTCGCATAGTGAATTCAATTTCCTGCTACTCTCTTTTCTCCTTCTTCTTTTAATCCCCTCACTCCTTTCACCCCGCGCAGAGTATAAAACCGGTTAACTATTCTTCGAGTTAACCTCCCTGCCTTTCCTCCTCCTCCTCCTCCTCCTCCTCCTCCTCCTCCTCCTCCTCTAAGTTATCAGTGCTCCTGCGCTAATTAGAAGGTTCAACAGTGTTTTGCTTAGTCGTGTTCACGGCCACGGAATTACGAGAAACTCGATCAGTGAAGTTCAATTCGTAGGAAATATATTTATCAAAAAGGAAAAACTTGAAAATTATTTGCCAAAATATATCAATTTGAGAGCAAGTGCTTCTGACAGTTGCATATGAACAATAACCTTACCTAAGAGGCAACGTAAACAGAACTTTATTTTCAGCGCGTGTGGCACTGTACCAATCAGCTCGCTAGGCGAGACTTAAGTCGTTCAGTGTTTGTTTTTTTGGCCGAGAGAGGTTTTCGCATGCCTTATAATACTTTACGAAAACTATGAGCAAAACCAAGGTTAAATTAAAGGTTCAGGAGTAGCTCCACGTTTCAAAAAGTCCCGCATTCTTGGGTAACAATTATGATTGCGAGGCAACTGTGGAATATTGTAGGTACAATTAGAGAAATATTGAAAGTAATGGTCCGTAATTCCGATGTGTTGCAAATTTTTTCTTTTAAACTTTGCCCATCGGTCGCATCAGGTACTTACAGGACTGAAATAAAAACAAATGGGGAAGTTTTTTGATGGTTAGTAGGAAAAAATATGTAACACGGCCTCGTGGTGATCTGTGGATATTTTTATTATTACCGTGGAACCTCAGGATTCATAAGAAAACTGCGTTCGCGAACAACTTCCGCCTAAAAACGTTTCCTGTCCAGAATTTCTGCGTATTTTTCTGTGTTTGTGCGATGTTGGTTGTTTAGTGCAAGCAGGCCAAACTAAGCAACTTATAAAAATTCTCAGCCAGATAACTACGGACACCGCTAACCGTCCTTTATACAGACCGAGCAGCTTGTATTTTCTGCATCTAATAATTTTTGCACGAAACGCAATACCTGTAAATCTCTCTTCGAGATGATATATGCGCGATCCGAGAAACCTCAAGCCTTGCCTCCTAGCTGCGTAAATCTTATTTATAAAGAGGACGAGTGTGTATCTGATTTGCCTAGTTCAAGCACTGCATCGCTATTAGTGGCTTTAGAATTCGAATTCCTCCTGCAACAATACTATCATTTTTGTCGATGTAGGCAAAAAAATTGAGCTTGTCTTCCCACCATTTACTTCCATGGTAGAGGCAATTTTGTCTAGATTTCTAGAATGCCTCATCCAGTGAGGCTTCTATAAAGTCACACCGCGTGACCACAGTCATAATTCACTAGTGCCAAGCAGGAGACAAGTTGCCGGTTGATGCAGGTTGACAAGCAACAAAATCTACTTTGGATGAAAGGCAAAGTCGAGCAATCGTGTTGAATCAAATCCCTCGTCAAGTTGAGGTTATTTTAACGTGCTGCTGTATTTTTTTTAGCCCACAGTTCGGATGATCTTCTATAATGAGACCTGCTGCCGCAGCAAAGCGAAGGTGACCGCTGTTTCTTGAAGAGTCTTCTGAATGCGCTGTTCTGCGCAGATCACCTTGAGATATTGGGGCCGGTGGGCTTTTTTTTTGATGCTCTAGACGCCACTATTTTGTTTCTACTTGTTTTATATATACAAGAAAAGGCCATTATACTTCAAGTAATTAACTATTTCATCAACTACCTGTTTGCCCAAAGAACGTTGAGCCGAGGAGGGCAAGACAAATTATTGTACTCGTAAAAGTATCAGAGACCTAATAATGGCACGACGACACATTTGAATAGTACTGGAGTTAGTTATTTACTTCAAAATAAAATAAGCAAAGTTTGAGGAGTAACCTGACGCCTCTAGACGTTGACTGAAAGTCTGAGTTTCCCCCTCAGTACGTGTTCATTTTGTTGTGTGTTGTCGAACAGCTCATCTCCTTGGTGGTTGCTACCTGGCAGATTCACCATGCCGGTTGACGTGGTTATTCTCTATTGCGATGAGGAGGTCGAAAGCGTGCTGATATTCGACCTGAACGTGTAAAACTACGCCTCTAATGGTATATAGTGCTTGTTCATAAAGCAGCGAAGCCCAGTGGCCAAACGAGTCAGAAACCGAGAAGCTAAGCAAATTACCTAAACGTGTTCAAAACAAACAGCCCAAAACAAAGTTTCTAAACTCGTGCGATTTTTAAAAGCAAATCCGTGTACTTGTTGTCTGTCAAGTTGGCTCGTCGCGTGCAGAAAATCTTGTAAATATGCTTGTGCCAGCGCTGTCGTCCTCGTTGCATGCATGCGTCAGGCTGACTTAACCTGCCGGAAACGCCGCTAATTCCAACCAGCTTTCGCTGATTAAAGCGCATAGCTGGTGAGCTTAGCGGAAAAATGTCGTTTGTCACGTGTCCTACGCACAGGACGGAAGAAATATGTTAATTTTAGTGCTCTTTCCAAAGCAGCACAGATAATTGGCCCAACATTGGAACCGTATTGGCAAAAGCCGGCCCTACAAAGGACCAAGATGAAACCACCCGGTTGCAGTATTGAGCCGATTATTTGTGCTGCTTGGAAATTGTCTTCGGCAAGCGCTTGTATGATACCCTTGCTATGGACTTTGCTTTCAAGTGATACTCTGTAAGCGTTTTGTTTACACTCGTATATCTGCTACAGCTTTGCCATAATCTCTGAGCATATTCCTGTTTTGTTGACATCAGTCTTCGAGCTTACCATTGAGTTATTCCTACCACGCTCCCTATCGGTCCCTATATTTCAGCACCAGAGTTCTTCACCACGCTAAAAAAGAGTGTTACTCTTTTAGCGGGCATGTATAAAAGAATGGCGTGCTGTGTCTTCACAGTAATCATCGGACATGGAGTGTACGAGAGCGGGAACAGAGTCGCCAGTCGCCAGTCCCCTCTGCAGTCTCCACATTGAGCACAATCTGACAAACATGGCCAATTGCTGCGCTCTTGCTTCCCGCATTTTGAAATAATTTCGAGTATCCAGTGACATCAGTGAGGCTGAGGAGTACGTACAGCGTCGCGCTATTCGCGAAAAGGTGGCGTGTCCTTTTACTTGAAGGGGCTCGCTAAGAACGCTCTCTGTACTACCCTAAATTACTAGTCACAACTCCGTAACAACAATTCTATCTATAGCTGTACCCCCAGTGTGGTGTGTTGACCATTGGCGGCTGGGGTACAGCCAGAAAGCCGCTTCTCTACCAGCACACCAAGATTCGGCGGTAAGCATGAGTGACCAAAGCAACGTTCCAGAACAATAGTCTGCTGACAAAAAAAAAACCTGCATCGTTAAAAACGGTGCGCACCACGCGAGCAAAAGCGCTTGTTCAAGAGTCGAGGAGCCAACTCGCCGAGTTCGGAAGAGACGACCAGGATTAGAGCCAAGGACCATGAAATGGCATTGCATAGCAGACTCTGGATTTCGTCGGAAAGGAATGATCCGAATGTGAGAGCACTACAGTTCTAGGCAAAAGTTTCTTGAATGCTCGTCATTGATACCCGGAAGTGATTCGCAGCATATTCCTTTCTTTACCTTACTTCAGAAGGTTTTTGACGGTTACTTTCACTACATTTCAAGTGAAAAAGTAAAGAATGCGATGGCGGAGAGAGAAGCGTCAGAATAAAGGCAGTTATGCCTAATAATCAAAACGTGTTGTTTTCCTAGCACCGGTTGGCCTCATGTGGAGCTGAACCGAAAGGAATTTTTTCAAAACAATTTCATTAAATTTGAGCTTGATACTGCTTGCGTATTTCAACTCAGAAACATTCATACGTGTTTGTGCTGACGATATTTACCGGGGTGTTCAATTTCCACGCTGATATTCATGAAACTTAGCACAAAGATAAATCCCGCTCGCTACTGTCTTTCGTCGCCTCATTATTGCGATCTTTTTTTTCCTTATTCACTGAAAAATACAAGGTAATTTTTTTAAACGCCTACAGATTTCTAGCTTTTACACTGTGAGATATACGTCGGTGCAATTTCTGCAGGCGGATTGTACACCAAGGCGGACATTACGTGCGCGACAGAACTGAGTAATTAGACGATTACTTAACAAAAAGTACCTAATCAACCCGTTTATTTTTATTTTAGGATTAAAGATTATATCGCGAAATTGAAGCCAGCGAACAGAAAGACGAACTCAGTTTTTAAATATTGTTTTCGGGAATGTGGTTCGAAGTATCGAAAATTAAAACAAGGGTTTCAAAGCTCGCTGAGTAGGTTTTCCGCATTGCATGTTTATAAAATGGTATCGCTGAGCGTATTAACGTCGCGGAGATCTTGGTAAGTGCTTCTTAAGAGTAAAATACAGAAATGGCGCCTGTATTTGTTACACTATAAGTGCAAGCGACAGCATTTTTTTAATGTGCGAAGCAGGAAAGCCAACTGAACGACTTTTGAAAAGTATATGTTTGAAGTTTGATGTTTGGAACCACATTGCCGATAACAAAAAATTTAAAATTGGGCTCTTTGATTTTGACCGAATTCACTTTCACAACATAATCTTGCTTATCCCCCTCCCCCCAAAGAAAAAAAAAGCTTTATTAGTGAATTTAAGGTAGTGAAATGTCTTTTAGCTGAGCTATTTCACGTATACGACGCCCACCTTATTGTGGAATCCTCCTTCACAAACCACACCGACGTATCTCTCAGAGTTTAAAAAATAGAAATCAATAAACGTTAACAAGTATCAGCCGATATTTTCCTTCAATTGTCCATTTTACGTTGCTGCCTGTACGCTTGTGCAACGTTAGATGCTCAACCACTCATGGCAATATACCGGCGCACCAATCTGTAAATAATAGGTAACAGTCTGAAAATGTGAAATAGAGTGAACCTTCACCTTCCCTATAGGACACCCGGCGAGCAGCTTTTATGACGCAATTAAGTCCTGTATTTTTCTGCAAAATTTAATCGAAAAACAATACGCAGACTCCTGTTTTTCTTCTGTGCACCCGCGAGCTTGTTGTTTCTATGGAAGCGAGGGCCGGGCACTGTTATCTTTCTTTGTTTATTTTGAACGATTCTCTCTTTGTCCACTCAGGAAAACCCATAGCTAAGCCTTTGATTCGAATAAACATTGGTGAAGAAGCGAAACACGCTAGGGGATGACTCAGGAAAGAAAACTGTTCCTCGCTTCCAACGGGTTGTTCAGTGCACTTCTTCATATTTCAGGCATGTGCCCGCACACCTTCATTGTCTAACGGAGTATTTTTAAGCGTTAAGCGTTATAGCATTTAAGGCTCCCGTTGTGCAGAAAAATCCGGCACCGTCGTTGACGTCGTCGCTGTGAGCGAAAATTTCCAGAAAAGCAAGCTAGGTTTGTAACGTTGGTCGCGTGACCTTATTGCGCCATCATAGCATGCTCTCCCCGATTTGCGGACAAACTGACTACCACGGCAAGGAGCTGTTAAATAAATGACTATTCACGAGTAGTTCCCTAGATTAGCAACCTGCCTAGCACAAGCCACACCAGTAGCAGCGCTTGCAATCGCAGGGTATTCGTTTAACCGCTGCACCACGGTGCTAAGAGTATTATGATGCTCCCATGGATCTATGAGTGTAAAGTCATGAACGACCAGTTCCACACATATGGGCGTTAACCTATCAAAGCTACCACATCATACCCTTAATGCTGATCTCAAGTGCCCCAAGTTTTTCTTAGGGCTTGGTCTCAAACGTTTCGCCCGCCTTAAACAGAATATAAGGCGCGGCGAAAATGCAATTGGTACGAAATACTACTGCCAGTCAAGTAGCTGACGCTTTATTTATCCAAGGCTATCTAAAGGCATTTGTCGTAACCATGTCTTAACCACGCCGTTCCGTGGTCCACCTGTGTCGATAATACTGCTCGCATTCTTTCTAATACAGTTCACGAAACATAAGATATTTTCTTCGTTGCACCACAATTTTAAGAACTTTCTCAACACTTAAAGGCCAGCAGTTAAGTTAACTTTTTTTTAATTATTAAACAATTTTTCCCTCGTATTTTTGCTAGTCGCAGTAATGTATGTCCTCACAACCGGGGCGCTGTTGACGAGAAAAGCTACTTAAAAGAATAAGACGATAACTGCTAACAAGCGGGTACCAATTTTTCCTCGAAAAATATCTTCATATACGAAAAAAAATCACTTCATGTTTTACAAGCTGTATTCAAACCGAATCCTTGTGGGCGAGCATCGCGAATTTGGCCTTAAGCCTTGCCCCAATCGGCCAATTATCACAGCAAAGCGTGTCACGTTGATACCTTGTACAAGTGCCACACACTGCCTAATTTAGGCAGTAAACCATGAGTCATACCTGCATGTATACAATATTTACTCTCTCTCTTTTACCACTCTCTACATCGCTTTCCTTGAGGTATAGTTAACGCACTCATCATAACTGGGACGGTTATTGCCGATTATCCTTTCGTTCCCTTCCTCCCCTCCCCCCGCTCGCTAGAGAATATCCGCAGTCAGCTCTTCTTGAATATCGCTTATAGTGAGAAAAAGCGATGACTGCCGCATAACACAAAAGGAAAGGGCACAAGTCACCATCACAATGGTCGTCATTCGCCACCCTTCATGCCCTGTAAGTTCACTGTGTATGTCCATGCATAGGAAGCCAGTAGCTATGACTAAGACTGAAGAGCCAATAAGTATCTTCTAGATCTAAAAATCTGCTCGGGATTTGCGCGAAATCACAGCACAGCTAACATCGTGAGCAACGGTAGCTTTAACTGTCTGCACGCGAACTCACGCTGAACGCTACTCTAAGGTGACTTAGCCAAGACCGACCCAAAGAACGCCGCTAACAGTATATGTGGCCCGTAGAATAACCTATGCGGTTCCTGTAAAGCCTTCCGTACCTAAAACTACTATATTAGTAAAGAGATATATTGGCAATTTTTTCTTCGGGTTCTTAGAGCCCTCAGTGGTGAACTCTTTCCATCCTTGAACAGGAAGCTAAGTTTGAAAGGTATCGTTCATTGCTTTGCTGGCATCGATCCATCGAGAAACAACTACAAAACAAACATTGCCCAGTTTTAAGATTCCGATTCCGGCCAGTTGCTACACGACCACGGTAGAAGCCGCGTGTCATCTGAGCAATGGACAGAGTTCCACCATTTACGTGAGTTGACGCAGCGAGGTTAGATTTCCCACACGTAAACATCGCTAAAAGAGCAAAATGGGACAAATGAAGAGAAGGCATGTATTGTCGAGCAGAGAGCAAGATTAATCCCACTGAATAAGGCGAGTTATTGAAGCGGCGACCTTGCTTGGCCTCGACGCAGCAGCGAGATGTAAGCAAACAATCGGCTCTTCGGTTTCTGACAAACAAGTGTATCGGGTCTCCGATGTTCGCGATCGAGAGGAGAAACTTTTTTTGATCATGTTCGAGCCTCAGTCGCCCTTTAAATGGGCACTATTTGCGATCGAACGAATGACATCGTGAAAACTTGGCGCCGGTCACGCGACTGATCAATTTTTTTTCAGCGTTTCCTTTCTTTTACTGCGCTTCGCGAAAAAATTATTAACACGAAAGTTAATACGAAAGTGTCAGTGGAAGTTACACTAGGTGTCTCACCTAAGGTGTTCTGTGGTTTTTGAAAATCACCTTTTTGAGTTAAAAAAGCGCTAGCTCTGTTCGGCATAGCACTGTCAGCGATGGAACGATTGAGAATACAGCTAAGTCGAGCTAACTTGCATTTAACTAACATTGGAATGCATTAAAAGTGATACTCTTAGTCTCTTTATTTTTTTTTAGAGTCATTATAGCTCTCGTCAGTAATATTTATATAAGTTTTTAGGTTTCCAAATTCGCAGTCAACATCGGCGCTGTGACGCAAAAAATTAAGCCTTCATCGCGCCATAATAAATGCGCTTTCTAAAATCTGGCAGCAAAGCAACCCCTACATGCACGTAACTCGTAAAAATGGAGAAAAAGTTTGGGGGCACAGCGTCTAGAGCAACTTTGGTTTCGAAATTCTATAAAGTGATATGGATATTGAAAGCGATGGGATACACGCCTCTCAATAATAAGAAGACTAGTAGCGGTAGTTAAAAGTTAACTATTCCGAATTACTTCACCAGCCTGCAAGACAGCCCTCCTTAGCTGCATTCTGATGCGCTACACAGCTTACAGTGCTATGTAGTAAAAGCACTCTTATAAAGCAAACAGCCTTTATTTAAAAACAGCTGAATATCTTAGGTGAAACGCCCGGTATAACATCAGTTGGTCGAAACTGATCCGGTGGTGTCCGCTACGACATCTCTCATAGCCCAGGCGCACCTTTGGTACCTTACACCCTACATACTGTAGGGTAATGTAGCGTATTGTACCGTACGTACCATACCGTACCGTACCAGCTACACCATAGCATACCATACCATATCATACCATGCCATACCATACCATACCACACCATACCCACCATACCATACCATACCGACAAAAAGTGCGAACAGCGCCTACCTGGAGGCGCAGCATTGAAAAGTTCCCACTGTACAAATTACCGTTTAGGCGCTAGCTCGCTACAACTTCCTTGCATAAATGGGAGTAATCGTTACTCATGCGCACTCCACGTTCATGGTCAATAAAAGTTCTTTACAGCACACGAAACAACGAAAGCAAACAGCAAATTTACCCCGTTCTCCTGCGGCGCCATCCTTTTGTTTCGCAACAGCAGCTTAGGCAATATTAATTATAATTTCGCGAAGCCACCCGCACAGAAACCAGCTTCGCATCGCTTCCGGAACGTCGCTGGTTTACAAAAAAGGGGCCCGTTGTTTTCGTCATCGCGGAGCTAACTGCTTCCCGGTCGTGAAAGCATTCCCGTGTTTCGCCAGGGCGCAACCCAACGCAGAGCCTGGCGCTTCGTGTTCTCGCATCCTCAAGTTGTGCCCGCGAACAGCAGCGAGGCGAAACGTTGACGATGGGGAGAGTTCGCGGCAGTCGCGCTCCTGGGCATACCGGCGCGCGCAGGGGGCCGGCTGTCTTCATCAATCGCAGCCGACGGAGAACTGCGCAGCGCCTTTGTTTGCGCCCTTACCTGCATCTTGCTTGCTATACTCGCGCGAGCGACTAAGAAAACCGTTCGCTCGTTCGCAGTCCCCGCTGCCTCTACACTCAGGTAGGCGAGCTGCGAACTCACCCTTGAAGGGGGTACATTTATTTCGGAGCACAGTCTGCAGCAATGAGCTTGGAGGAAGGCGCCGTGGAGACAACTGTAGATGCTAGGAAGAGGTACGCCGTGTTTTTTTAATACATTACAAGTATACAGCAGCTGCAACCTATTGAATGCAATTTCAGGTTTACTAAAGCATGGCGGCGTGCCCAGTGAACGAATAAAAATATGTCTCCGTTCGTGCTATAATGAACCAGCTAGCATTAAGCAACACTTCGCACCCAGAAATTATGGAAAATAATTTTTCGACGCGAAATAGTTTATCAATGCAATTTTTTCATATATCGTTACATTTTGCTGCAACAATTGATTTAACCGCTGATATTCCCTCGGCAGGCTTGATTTTTTTTTTTTTGCTATGAAGAGCTTTGTTGCCATGTTTTATTTGCTCCTCTTAGGAAGTTTTAACTGCTCGATGGGAGCGAAGGAAAAAACTTTAAAAGAAAGCTTTTGCCATGGATCGAAAGAATGGACCATTACCTTCAATATTTTCATAACAGTACCTCGCAATATTCCAATATTCAAATTCTTTGTCCAAGATTCCTAGACGGCAGTTTGACAATGCAGTAAGAAGGGGGCTTGTACACGCACCAGTGATGTATCGCGTGCACAACTGTAATATTCAAAAACCAGTGGCAAGAATTGCCACAAGCATTCGATGCCCGTCGGCTCGCGGTAGAGATGCGAGAAATCCTCAGCATAGTTATTCACAAATTTTTGTAATATAAAGCCTATTTCCACGCTATAGAGCCTTATTTGCTTTGCTTCTAGGACATACTCCGTGGTTTGTGATGCGTTGCCAGCATTTGAAACCCCTTGAAGGCAAGAGAAACTGTCGTTTTAACCCTCCCGAAAGTTAACATTTCTGCTGATGCTGCTAGAACTCCGCTACGTGGTTCAATGGGCGGTGCGATAAATAAATTTGCCAAATGGGTAGAAATTTTCAACTTCTCAGTTCAATTTTCTCTAGAGCCCGCAGGTCTTTTTGTCTCATGACGATAAGTTATAGCAAAATATGCAGTACAAACTCGAGAAAATTACGTTTTTTTATGTGTCGGCGTCGAAATTGCATGCGAATCGCGTGTCTGAAGGTTTTGGCTAATCGCGAATTCCGCGCGTTTACGACATCGCAGCGCGACTGTCTTAGTGTCATCACACAGAGGAAAGTTCAGAAAATGACAGTTTTCGTTACTTGCAATGCCTCATTTTTCTACCCGCAAGCTAAAACAAACGAGATGATAAATGAGGCATACAGAGAAATCAGCTCTGTAATTACAGATTGATTTTCACGGCTTTCACTTTTTCTTCGATTACTACCATCCATCCATTGGGAATTTAATAAAGCGTGACATTACAATGATGCTATTGTTTCCAAACATGAATCCTGAGACATGGAGGAGTGCAATAGAACTATTTATTTTTCTATCCTTGCGTTGTACGGTTTTGAAGATCTTTTTTGTAACAAATCTTCGTGTAAATATGCATGCTGGCGTTCAACTTTTATTAGTATTGGTACTGCGCATCTTCAAAAACAATCACTGCATTTTTTTGCGTAAAAAAGCGCATCGTAAGCATGCTGATATACAAAACTTGTGTAATATTTTCTAATAATATGAGTACCGCCTCAGGCATGACTTTACAGTGGTGCCATAAGAATTACTCAAAAACTCCATCAGCTCCACCAGCTCCACAACCAGCTCCAAAACTCCACTAAAATGCGGTTCCGAAATGAGCACACAAGGTTACACATATCGCCCAAGTTTGGTCAGACTTCATGCGTAAATACGGAAACAGTTTTAATGACCAACTCCCTTCTTAACAGCAAAGCTTTTCGACTCGAGTTACAAAAAAGGTGGTTGTCCAACTGACGGCATTTAGGTTCGGGGAAAAACGCCAACTAGAGCTACAAGCTACCACTCCGCACTGCGCTGGATGACGGAAGAGGCACCGACTATCGGTGCTAACTGCCGCTACAAAATGCGCTGCGAGCCCATTGCGACCGAATGGTAAGCATCAAGAAACTATAAGTAGTTTTACTTGTTCAGAAGGTCTTTAACCTATACAAGCCTAGCGTCCTATAGCTTTTTTGCTGAGTTGCTTTGAAATTTTATTGTGTGAAAGCTTTATCCCGCTAGGGTACGTTCAATCTGCCCTTGTACTCTGCAAGCGCTGCATTGTTTGCGATGTCTGCGTTCAGAAAGATCCGCCAGCCTTCAATGAAAGCCGAGAGCAGGTCTGACCACCTTGCTGCTGCGCAAGAATAACCAATAAGTTGGGCGCACACGTAACCAAACCACCGTGCGTGACGAGAAATGTTATTTCAAAGTCGATGTGTAATACCTGAAGCATTACGACTCGTACCAGGTAGCGCATTTGCCTAATATCCTACATTGTATGGGGTGCTTCGACTGCCGCAAGGAACTCAATGCACCTCGATAGTAAGAACACGCCACTTCCGGCTCCCTGCAGCTATATTTCTCAGCTGCCTGAATTGCCACACCGTCGTCAACCTGGCATCCTCAGCTATAAATATTGCGGCACCTTTCTGCGCACCACTGCGCGGCACTCCGTCGATCAATGTAAGGTTATCTTGACGCAGTGAAGGCCGGAAAAGTGGCGGCAAAATGGCTAACTATTTATGAAAAGAATGGGCATTACGCACTTTCATATTGTACTCATAATGGAAGTGAATGAGGCCTGTCACGTCTGTGTATAGCAGCAGTTAAGTGGCTGGAACTTCTAACCAATCGTGTGGTCCCGATAAAAGAATATTTGTCTCCGTGACTGGTCCTCCCCGCAGTCGGCTGAAGATTATACCACGCCTGATAAAGTGAGGGACACCACACAGGGCAGAGGGTGTTCAGATTATCAGTGTTTTTTTTTACCTCAGGAGTCGCCGCATGTGAAATTGTCCACGCAAACAAATAAACAATAATGATCACTAAAATCGTCAGGATCAAAATATAAGCATTAAATTGAATACTTCTATGAATTGGTCGCCTAAACTGCATACGAGATAGCCTTCTAAAATTTATCGAGAAAAAAACGCATTTTGACCACCGACGCTAGCGTCGATCACGAAGCGGTGTCCTCTCAATATAGCCACTCACTGAGAGGACAACGCCGCGTGCACGTTCTTTAGTGTTCTGTAGACGAGTACGGCTGGTTGTGTGCACGTAACATTAAATCTAAGGAATGCTTCTGAATTATTCGCGTCATAAAGTAAACAAGGATTGTGCACTCATCAGCTGACATATAGGAGTTGATTTACAAGGAGAGTTTGAAACTTTAACGTGAAGGCTCTGGGAGATACTCTATTCTGACTTTGGTCTTAAGATCATTTATACATTCTTAATAAAAATGAAACTAAAAAATTTTCTTTTGCTTTTACTTTCACATCGGCGAAGGAAGATGTGTAAGATTTAATTTGTGTATCATTTATGGGCTTGACTAAGGTTGCTGCGATGTGCTCAGCATAAACAATAGTGAATGCGCCTATAAGACAGACAACCATGCTTCTTGTCGCCACCTTGTGTAGAATATCTAAGGGGAGTGACCAAAGAAAAAAAAAATGTCCTCTCTATGCAGCAGTGATCTTTCATGATTGAACTCTATATTCGACCCACAATTGCAATCTCAGGTTCTTTTTCTCTGAAGAAGCTTGAAAACTCCATCAATTTAGAAACAGCGAGACAATTTCGGTTCTTCAAAATTCTTGAAGTTTCGTACATGATCTCTTTTTGCATCATTTAACCCGCCAATCTCCTGAAAAAAATTGAAAATTTTTGCGATTTGAACATTACTGCTGTGTTGCAAAGCCACAGCTCCACTCTCCTTTACAATATAAAATACGACATGGCTCAGAATACATGCGTGAAATAAAGAATTTTTTCACCCTGTTACCTGAAATTGTTTATGAGAAAAACCCACAACTCATTACATTTCAATTACGAAATAATTACTCATTAGTAGTGACATGAGCACATTTAATGGCCATAAAAGAAAACTATGCAGCTTTTGCCTCATTCTATTGGTCCTATTCAGGCGGGATCGGCTCGTTTTTGTACACTTTAATTTATAAAAATGAGAGGCACTACCCAACTTTTCCGTCTAACTGAAGCTTAGGGCACTGCAAAAGAAATGTTTAAAAATAATGATTAGAAATGTGGTAGCAATACAGCAATGTTTCATATGCACCCATGCCACTATAATAAAATATCCATATGCTAAAAATTTTGGCAGTGTCCTTGATGTCTTGTGTCCATTTCTCTGTCCGTCTGTTTCGTAGGCTCGAAACATGACTCATAGTGCTACAAACCACCAACTAGGCCGCCTGGCTACACTTAGCGAATAAATAAGAACAGCACCAACTGATAACTAAACCATAGCGGCTGAAACCTTCGTCCCGATAGGCAGGCTGGTGAGCATCGTGCTAGTGTTAACAGTGCTGCGAGCAACAGTCATGCTTGCGTGCACTAAGTGCGCGTGCAGTCAAACTAATCCCTTTCCCTCCCAAGGTGCGTGAAAAAGTGGAGATGAAGCATGGGGTGGATGCTGGCGTGCAATAATAGCGCATTGCGTGACTGTAATTGCCGACTTATAGTACAGTTTTTGCTCCGAAAGTTGTTTAGACATTTTTTTCGCACATTTCCAAAAACAGTGCTATCTACAATATTAACGGCTTGTGATATTCACGGACTTTTTTGTTGTTTTTTTTTTTGAAAACAACTTCCGATTTTTGCGAATATTTTCAATATGCGAATTTTTGGGGAAAGTTTTGGGGAGAGGGGAGGAGGGAAGTGTACGACGTTCGTGTGTAGTTGCAAATAACGTAGACTTTATCTTACCCTAAGTTGTATAGAGTAAGCAGTATACATAGAAGTAATAAACGCAGAAATGTCGTATTAAGCGCTATTGTGGCAGAAAAAAGTCGTACAGTCACGAGAAATGCAAAACTCTCGAAGTTTAATGATCCGAGGTTGAAACAGAAACTTGAGTTGAACTTCAGTTCTAAAGAGTTGGTAATATTATCAGGTTGCACTGCGCTAATCGAGAGGACCACTCTTCATTATTTGCATGCCTACGACAGCGATGGAACTGCCACTTGGCCATCGAGGCAGCCAGATTATGACGCCCTAGTGCCCTTTATGCATGGTTTCGTGTTGACAGCTGCTTGTTCCGGTTCACATAGCTGTCACGGCTCTCACGTATAGCGGAAAAACTTACTTAACCAAGTTACGGCCCAAGGCTACGACAGGCTGAGCAGACAGTGCTGTGCCTTGGTTGAGAGCGCGTAAAAGAATTTTGATGTTTCCGGTCTCAAACTATGTTACTATGTTACTTATTTTGACAAAAAATGCCTAAAAACTCACTGTAACGATACTGAATTTCTAATATATACCCTTGTTTCACAGCGTTCCTCGTTCCAGCACCTAACTTTTCTACAAAGTACTATAAATTGTACTGGATAGCGAGCTGGTTGTGACATGCATGCCAGAAGCACTGGCCTTTTTCTGTCGGACTCGAATTTCAAAAAATGAATTTGGCGTACTTTATGAACGTTTTTCGGTTGAAACTGAAAAGGCTAATCCCCTGAGAATACGGCGTGCTGTCTGCAGCCCTTTTCGCAAATGAACAGAACACATTACAAATAATTTGTTTAGTTCTAATTAAAACAAACTCCCGTGAAAAAAAAACAACACTTTTCTGGTGCACGGAGGAAAAAAATGGCTGTGGATTAGCTCTGGTTAAACCTAAAGTGAGGCGATAGCTACATCTGGCCGAGTGGAACTCGCTCAGTCGATTTGCAAAGCCAGTCTTTCGCCGCTCCGTTTCGCTGGGCGTTCCTTCTTCATCTTCGTCCCACTTGACACGGCGCATGCGCACAGCTGTCGCAGCTCGGTTTCGCCGGCCACCTCCCCCCATCTCTATTGCCCCCCCCCCCCCCTCCCCCACTAGGTTTCGCCGGCGCGACTCCGGAATCTGCTCCGCATCACGTGACCAACCATGTGGCTGGCCACGTGGTGCGGAGCAGATTCCGGAGGCGCGCCGGCGAAACCGAGTGGGGGGGGGGGGGGGGGTCACGTGACCAATGGCGGCCATTGTGGCCACGCTGAAAGCTCGAAGAGGTGGCGTAGTGTAGCTGTCGTTACAAAAAAAAAAACATACTATTTCGACAACTGGTAGATGTGCGGTGTTATTGCGATTCGCGCCATAGGACTAGTCGGTAAGCTACGGCTAATAAATTCCCAGCGCCACCCGTAGTTGTACCTTGTTGCTCGTCCGGGTGCGAAGCGCGTGTCGCACATGGCGGCGTTGACTCTTCCGCGCGCTTGGGTCAATGCGAAGCTTCAGAGAGCTGCAAAACATATGTTCCGCGAGTTGGGCTCCCGGCACCAGCTTTAATTACCAACAAAAGGCAGAGCTAACTCAAGCAAGCTTCCCTACGCTGTCATGGAGGGAGTAAGACAGGCTAGATTAATTCAACCGCAGTTTCCAGGAAACATAACTAAGAATTATTAAACAATTACAGCTATTCTTGTTTCTGGCACCGGTCAAAGAGATTTGGTCGTTTTATGTTTTCTTTAACAGTTTTACGATAAAAATTTATGTAGTGTCGCCTTCTTGCGGATTCTTCGAACAGTATTTATTCTGTAGTAACAACCACGTGACAACGTTCAAAATTTGTTCCGCTATTTTTTAATGAACGGTTTATGGTAACTAAAGCTCACGTATTTCCAAAATATTTGACGACAAGCAATTAAAATAGATCTGTCTGTCTGTCTGTTGTTGCCTGGAAGAAAGAAAAGGAACACAGGCCTGCTCACTGGCTCAAGCCGAGCCACAATCGCTACCACGTGCAGATAGGAGAGTTGAAAGATGGGATAGAAAGACAGAATAGTAAAAACGCGCTAAAGACAAGACCGATCCCGGAGGTAGTGCAATACCGGGCCAACCGGTGGTGGGAGTGAAGCATCCTTCAAACTTTTCGCCACATTTCCAAAAATAAGTCCAATTGGTCCCGTAACAAGGTATGGCCATCGGCCATACCATGCTGAATACGCCTGTTCTCGTCCAATTAAAAGGGATTTCATGTACAGCTCTCAAAGGAAGTCGATTTGTTCCTTTTGTACAAGATTCTTACGTTTGTCCAGAGGATCCTCTTCGAAACCATTATAAAATTCGTCAGTTCTCTATTGTGTTTACAATTTTCAGTTTAGATTACTCAAAACAGAAAAACAAGACCGAAGATTTTGACAAGAAAATATATTTCAATTCTACTGTTTCGTTATTAGTTTAATTCATACCCAGCAATTCTGAACAAAAGAAGTTTTCAGCTGGAAACCGTTTACGAACGCAATTTTTTAATATAACTTGAGATTTCGCTGTAAAAATCAATATATCCGCAGATCACCCGACGAAAGTGTTTTTTTGTTCTATTCTAGTTCTTGATATCGTCAAAAGCGTTCCCCACTGTTCGATGCGATCGCTGGAAACACTTTAAAATAAAAATTTTACTTTCAATACTTCCATAACAATGTCTCATGTTTTCCGAATTTTCAAAATTTTTGCCTGAGAAAGCTGGACTTGTTTCTACTCGAAATATGTGGCCTCAACAGTAAGCAACAGTAATCAGATGAACACATCAGTGATCGACTTTGGGTAAAATCTTCCATCGGAGTATTATGCTTGTCAATTACCCGGGGATTTCAGCAAGATTAAGCCTTTTAATTGCATTAGCAGAATAGGCCTCTATCGGCGAAAAACTGCTGCCCGCCGGTCTTCATGAAGCCTTAACCTTCCGGGCACCCTCCGGGCGCCGTCCGGTGGTGCACATTACGGCATCCACCGCTTAAATGCATCCATCACCAACGATCCTCCAACCACCTCTAATTTCCAGAATAATGGACGTTCCAGGGCCTGACATCGAAAACAAGTTCAGAGATGCGCCCAATGTAAAAGCCAAATGTGCTATCAGCGTCAAACGAAACGCGAACAAAACAACTGAAACTAGAGTACAAACAATCGAAAATGTTACCTTCTGGAGAGTAAATACAAGCATGCTAAATCAAATCTTTCAAAAAGCTGTCGTCGCGCCTTCGATGCGAAAAATAATATTCTTCGCTCCTGGTGTTTCATTGGAACCTGATTGTACAAATAATACTGCTACCACAAATTTCTCGCATCACATCGTATCATCCCCTGTGTCCATCTTTTTCCGGTGCTGGTGCTCAGTAGAGTGCCAGTTTCTGAAAGTATCACAGCATTAATACCTTTATAATCGCGTTTCCAATGGAGCAAAACGAACACATATGCTCGTAAGCTGCCGGCTTTAAGTGCGTTTCCTAGACTTATGTCATACGAAGTGCTGAAGGGATTATCTTGGACTGTTTGTTGCGGGATGGCTCAGTTCGGCATTCGCGCGTTTGTTTGTTTGTTTTTCGTGTAACTAGGCCCTCTTCTCCACAAAAGGAGCCTTACCCACAAAAATCATTTTACCCAATTGTGTATGGCGACTAACCACGCTCTTTTAATTTGGCTCTAGAGCCACTGATTCATGAATATGATGACGCAAGACAAGGACTGTGAAAACTTTTTCAACGAATCCAACCTTTACTATCCTACTTCCGCCACCTTCGCCGCTCTGAACAAGGAGGGCGCTGGGGAAACCTCTCAAGGTTCGGTTACACTACACATAAATGCCCACGAAAGCTGAAGTTTGGACAGGCAAGGCTGTAGCTCAACTGGTAAAGCACCGAATGCAAAATGCAGAGGTCATGGGTTCAGATGATCCACGCTGTCGTGTGGTGCTTTTTTTCTTCTGCTTTTTAATCAATTATCTTTCGGCTATAAAATAATTACTCTATTATTCACCCTTCGAAGAACACAAAGTAAAAAAAAGAGACATCCGATATTCTCCTTGGTTATATTCACTGCTGACTTCCGGCATGTACTTCATAACAAGCCTCTCCTTTCCCTTCCCGTGTCTGCTCGCTAACCACATTGGTGTTAGCTTAAGAAAATGAGGGGCTTGTTATTTCATACTTAAGAAGAAACCGAACAGCCACCGAAACCAAGGTGAGCATCAGCAAATGTGTGTTAGTTTGATAGTATTGATGAATAAAAAATTAGTACTGCTGTATATATACCTCAAATTTGAATATAAACAAGAAAAGACAACCACATGGCACCAGGGTGATCCAAGCCAACGACCTCCGTATGCCCCGTGCTGTGCTCTACCAACTGACGTCCGGCAGCGGCTTTCCAATCTTACCATATCGGAGGGTATGTACATTGCGTGCGGCGTAAAATTCAGAATCTTGCTCGACGCCACCCTCGTCTATCGGGAACTTGCGCTGAGGTTTGCGGTGCCGATTGCAGAGCCATAACACACTGCCTAGCGAGAAGAGCAAGCTGTTTTGGGTAGTACTCTTAGTACTTTTCCGCGCCACCTTCAGGCGCTTATTGGCGTGAGCCTCCGCGCTCTGTCGAAGGCGCACGTGCCGTGCGTCAGCTATCTGGGCTGCGCCGATAGTAGCTAGGCAATGAATGCTGTCAGCCAAACGCGGATATCTAATCGCACAGAATGTGTTCTCGCGTTTGCGGCGGCCCAAGCGGCTGACAAAAGCAGTTTTGAGTCACCGAATGGAACAATTGCAGTGCCACCTTGGCAGCGGATGTTCCCCACAGCGGAGGAGATCGAACACTCTATAATGCGGCAAGTGCTGCGTGGAACCTGGGCTGCGTATCTCCTAACCATTCATGAGAGCTGGGTGGCTTCTAAATTACAAGAACGAAATTGCTAGTGCCATTCGTTTTCTGCCGTTAGATGTTCCCACCAGCACTCTTATGATACCTAGCGTTCGGACACAAGCTGTAAAGAATAATTCTACATTTGGAAGTAAGTTATTCACAGGAGAAACGGGGGCCTATGCAAGTTTTGGCAAAGCTGATATTGCGATGCCTCTGGGGCACCATCGCGTGTTGAAACCTAAGAAAAGCTTGGCCAATTACCGTTATGCTAAAACGAAATTCCAGCCATATAACCTTGGAATGTGCAAAAAACATTATTTTCTTAATCATAAAATATTTCAAGCAAACGCAAATGAATGCTTCGATTAATCGATGACTTCAGCATTCGGTGTCACTGAAATGCTTCAGGAAACTTCCTGCTTTGGAAATGAAGGATCGTTAAGAGAATAACTTTGCATATTAAAGAGATCATTTCTGAACACTCCCTAATGCACATATTAACGACAGGCTAATGTTGCCGTCTTCAGCCTGTTGACTGTTATTTTAAGAGGCCATAGAGGGCTAGCATTAGAATAGAAAAGTAGGGGTTAGAACAAATTATGAAAAATGGAAACAAAAGCTGAATATGTAAATTGGATGTTTAAAAGTGCTTAGAATAGTGCGAAAACTCGTAACCATGCTCTGAAACATTTATGCTGAAATCACAGCCAGGATAAAAAGATAATAACTTTTCTCAAATGTCGGCGTGTCCAGTGCTACTACCAAAACTGTAATTTTGGCAACATATTCAAGACACTTTTCTCCAGGAAAAGACGCATTAGTATTTGTTGAAAATGTTGCATTGAACCCTCTCCACCCTAATGATGTCCACTCATTTCAAGGTTGAGCAGTTCTAGTATTACTATGAATTACCATAGTTTCACATGCCGTAGTATCTAAAATTTACCTTTATATTTAGAAGTATATCTGAAAGTAAAGGTTGCACTACAGAGATCAGTTCGCTACCTCACATAGTTTGACGCTATGCGTGAAGCATGCTTTGTTTTAAGTTTAAATTGCGCCATATGGCACCTCGCATGAAGAAAATGTGCCGTTTCATTAGCTTGGTGTAGCGCGAAACTTCTCGCTTGCTTGATTTTAGAAACAGCTGAGCACCGCAGCTGACTAGTTGTCAGCCCGCAAAGCAGCATACGTGGTAGTCGTGCTGAACACCATGTTTGCGCGCTGATAACTTAAAATTTTGATCGATTTAACTGCCGAAATGAAAGATTTGCAACATCAGGTACGGTCTAATTCTTGGGGAAAATGAAGTGTTGGTCAAGCTGGCATTTTTGTTTATCTTGACTGATCATAAATTTGAATGATATTGAGTTAATATGAATTTCTATTCTCACCAATGATCCTACATAAGCTAGTTCAGTAAATGCCTTGTGTTGCAGCTTGGAGCAGGATACGTGAGAAATCGCAAGGCGCACCTTTTAATGAAGCTAGTAATCTGTAAATGGTTACGTGGTATGAGCAGGTTGCAAAAAATCTCCATACTGCACGAAAGAACAAGGAGGAATGGAACACTGTAGGCTAGTCGCCGAAATACGTCTCGCTTTGCTAAGAACAGCCAACGTGCTAATTTGAATCGTGTTCTGAAGCGATGTTCGCAGCACACCTGTGAAATCGCATGAGAGCAACAATTCTAGGCACTCCTATCACTTCATCTTGGGCACTCAATTACTAACCGAAGCATGTCAGTAGACCATAGGTGAAGGCCTGAAATTCTCTTTGAATACAAAATATGAAAATACAACAAAGCTGCTCAAATCCCCGCTATTCTCTTTTACCACTCGCTCTTATATTTGTTTGTAAAGCATGACAAAGACTCACTGGTGCGCTCATTTTGATTATAGTACGGGAGGTTGATAAAAATTTAAAAGCGGTTATTTCACTAGCACGTAATTTTTTTTTCTGTTTCATCTATCGAAATAAAAGATCCAATAGAAGCATACACATAGAGGCACAGTGCTATCGATAATCTGTCTAATATTGTTCAAGCCAGTTGGTTTGCACCTTGAGCAATCCGCCATCCGTTTTGAGGACATCGACTCGGTGTGCCAAAAGGAAGCATTCGTAAGTTGGAAAATAAAGGTCAAAAGTGGCTCATAATAACCGTCAACTTGGGATGGTCTGCAATTATTGGTCAAATACTGCCGACAAGACAGCGTCAGCGCTGCCTCGGCCATACGTGACTCGTGTTGTAAGCATAGATTTGAACAGTAAGAATCGCGCTCTAGCTTTTTCCGGAACAGTGTCAAAAATGCTGCGCCTGAGGACGCAGTCTCCGCGAGGATTCAGTGATGTACAGTCTCTAGTTGGTGTCGAGAACTTTACACGCAAAACATGACGACATCGGTATTGCTTTAAAAAACGGCTTTGGCACCATGTGGATCATAAAAAGCTTCTAGGTTCAACTTACAGCCGCAGTAGCTGTATTTCAAATCAGATGGAGTGAATGAAACGCCTTTGTTTAAGTATTTCGTAGCTTGAAGAACATGAAGCGATCAATTGGAAACCAGAGCAGTGGAAGGGGTTTCTCATCCAGCGGATACTTAGCCAAATTAAAAGAAAAAGTTATTTATTCATTTCATTGTTTGTAAAAAAATCATTAGAGAAATAAAAAAAAAAACCTCGGTTACCCATTCGTACAAGGAAATTGAGCTTACGGCATCAAGGTCAAACGACATTCGACAAAATTAAGCTGTGCGCGCGATGGCGCTGCTATTTCAGGGTATGGCAAACAAGCATTATATGATCCCTATCTTTTACTAAGTTATTGTGTGAGTTTGCTAATATTGCAATGACTCCACATCGATATCATGTATGATCGCCAAAAACACTGTCAATTTATCTTGTAGCCGTATACACAAACCGAAATCGAAATACATTCCATTGATAGAATTTTTCACCGCGTCAGAAAAAAGCCTGTCTAGGCCAAAGACTGCCAGTGGCAGTCGCAGATGAATTTACATGTAAGCGAAACTGCACTTTGAAATTCGCTGTTCCTTCTATTTTTTTTCTCTCTTTTTACACGATTTCTTCAGTATGGCCGTCCAAACGAAGCCAATTTCAAAGGTTATGCCACGACGTATAAAATTTCCTTGTATAAAAGAAAGTAAAAAATCAAAACGTTTTATCAACAAAAGAAATTGCTCGCACAACGCAATGTACAGGAAATTTTGGGGTGCTTTTTCTTGCAGAAAATAGAATACAAATTGCATACATTGCTAAAGCGCAACAAATTATGCACTCGCCTACTAGAATGGAATACCAATGAAAGCTTTCAAAATTACCCCTCTTTCCGGGCCGGAACAAGCTTTCGGCCGTTTTCCTATCCTATAGCCCCTGGGCCGCCGCGGTGGCTCAGTGGTTATGGAGCTCGACCACTGATCAGAAAGGCGCGGGTTCGATCCCGGCCGATTAAGACGGAATGCTAGAGACCCGTGTACTGTGTGATGTCAGTGCACGTTAAAGAGCCCCGGATGGTCGAAATTTCTCGAGCCCTTCACTGCGATGTCCCTCATAGCCTGAGTAGCTTTGGGGCGTAAAACCTGCATGAACCAAACCAAACCTATAGCCCCTCGGCGAGCGTCTCAGTGTTTGTAATTTAACCTTCTCCGAATTCAGTGGATCGTTGAGTTGAACGAAAAAAAAAAATGAGGGACAAAGACTATTCTCTCCTTATCTATTATACTTGTAATGTTCCTAAACTGAGACTTGCAGTTTAGTGCGGAACACTCGTTTTTAGCTATGCCACCTCAGCTTTCTTAACGAAGAGGCTGAAGTATTAAAACTTCCGATGTTGCCCGCTTGCCTTCAAACGACTCCCATTCTAATTTCTTCTTCCCGATCTCAGTCAGTAAGACATTGCAACATTACAGGAATTATGTACTATTATGCACATTAAGCACTTGTCCCGTCTTCGATCTCCAAGTTAACTGGACCTCTTTCCTTCCCTCTTCCAATCTGTCAGACTACATACTATTTCCACTGCTTTTCCCGTCAAAAATTTCCTGTATCCAGTAATTAACCGCCTTTGTCTTGGCCACTCCCCCGTAGTGGGTATGTGTCAGCAACGTCTGAGGCCTTCCTTCCTTCCTTCCTTCCTACTCTGAAACAATTGTCTGCGGCTTAGTTAGCTTTATTTAATCACGCATCAACCTGCACAGTTGTTGGTAAAAAACATTAAGGCTGGTGACGTGCCACCAGAACCGCAGGTAGCTGCGCTCGGCGCTGTGGTTACGAACACGCCGATACCAAATGTGCCAAGTGTGTTCGCAATGCACGGCGCCGCGCTAGCCGAGCAGTGAGATTTTCGCCTCGGGTGACGTCACTGTGCTAATCTTTATTACTTGCGACTGTGCTTCAAAATTCAATTTTCTTCAACACCCAGCGCTACCTTCTAATCACAAATCAGGTGCAGTTCTTAATGCGCCAATTTACACATCTCTTTTCCTTAATGCAGTATTTTACAGGTGGTCCGTTATTCAGGATTAACTCCCTGTTCGTGAAGCAAGGAAATGGTTCACCGATAAACCCATATGTAAAGTAAGAGGATCTGAAGTCGAAATTAGAAAGTACTATTATGACTTGCCAGACAGAACTTATGCACTGCTTTCACAAAGATTACGTGCTCTGAGAAGGTAAGCGAACAAAGAGTCCAGAAACGAAAACGACTAGAGTCGGTCGTGGTGTGCAAACTTTCCTAAATTGCATTTGAACAATGCGTGAAGAATTTGCATAGAGAGCGGGTGCGAAACAAATTGCACCATTGATTTCAGTGCGTGATTTGTTGCTTACTACGTTTGAGCATTAGGGTTTCGCCGGGCCTACAATGTTTGCAAGTTAGATGGGAAATGTTTTTATTTCTTTGTTTTCATCGAAAAGCTGACAAAACGCATTTTGTGGTGCTTCTCGCACGCGCACGTTTTAGGTTGTGAAGTAATAAAGTCCTAAAAAATCCACAGCAGTTTCAATAACCTAGCAAACGAAATGAACTACATCAAAACGACGAAGCTTGTCTACAGTGTATATGCTAGAGCAAGAAGTGCCTTTATTATCAACGTTTTCTTAAATAGTAAAGCTATTTTGAAAAAAAAAACAGTTTGATATACGTATTAAAAGGCAGTATGCACAGAAGCTCGCTTTTGTCGTCAACACGATGATTGCCCTCAAGTAAGCTGCGCTTACCAAAGTGTACTTTTTCTGCCAATCCACTATTATTGCACTGTTTTCATAACTTAACTTTCACCTTACAATTTACATGTGAGCAATTCAGTCCTTAATACAAGGAAATAATCACTCACTGACATCCGCACAAGTGCAGTCATACGGCTGCAATGGAAAGCTATGCAGCCTCCACAGAATCTTTGGAGTTTAAGCAGAATTCATCCTGGTCCGATGTTCGAATTCACGACCACCGCTTTACCATGGCATTCGCTATACCAACTGAGCTAACGCGACGAGTAGAATATGACAGGTTGAGGCGGAATTATTGTTTTAGCAGCTCCCACAAGGTGCAACACTTTCATAATATAAGAGGAACTCCTCATTAGCACCCACCCAAGCGCAGCAATACGGCTGCAGAGACACGCCGTACAGGTTCCATGTATAGCTTTGTGTGCCATTATGCGCAGTGCTTCGGCATGTCGCACTAATAAAGAATTCATGTTTCTTAATAAAAAAAAAGTAACACTCACATTCATTCTGTGTGGCAGACGCAGTTTTATACAGCATTAGGTTCTGGTTTTTTACTAGCGTGGAACTTGACGTAATGCTCGTGCCACACTGTCGTTTAAGGCTATTTTGAATGTTTTTACCTGAAAACACAACAAAGTTTGTATTGAGAGAAAAAGGTTATTATTGCATCGAAGGATTGGGGAATTACTTTTGCAGACTTTTGACTAAAACAAGCTTACAAAGCTGCCGAAAATTTTCACCAAGACTATTTCCGTACTGATGCTGCAAGTCAAAACCCTGTAAGCCTTTCTTTGATAAAAGTCTTGTAATAGGAAAAAGTAGAGAAAAGTTAACGCGCGAAATCATTGAAGCCGAAAAGATAAATAGGTCAGGATGCTCGTGTGTAAGCACACCTTCCATTCTCCTCTAAGATAAAGAGCTCGTTTTTTTAAGAAATCGATACTGTTCGCACGTGTGATTACTGTTTTCTGGTGTATAAATGTGATGCTTCAGGAGAATAAAATTTGTTGGAAGTTAGCGCTCGTGGTGTTCGTCTCTCATCTCTTGTGTCCTCGTCTTTTGCTGCGCTACAGTGTATTGGTACAAAGAAACGTCGGGCTGAAAATTCGATGCGCCACGCACCAACGAAGCGTTTGACTTTTTTTAGGTCACTTTAAAGCAGACTAACATGTAGAAAAGTTCTCTTGTCACAGCGCCTGTGCGCTATTGTCATGGCAAAACTGGCTGTGCGCTACTGTTATGGCAAACCTGTCTATTGTCTGTCTTCTTAACGAGAAATTTAAACAAGGGAATTACTTTCAACTACGAGCGCTTTCTTGAAAACTAACATCAAAAGAAAGCACACAATTTCTAAGAGCGGGAGGCAATTTTCACA
This sequence comes from Amblyomma americanum, assembly GCF_052857255.1. Classification (NCBI taxonomy): domain Eukaryota; kingdom Metazoa; phylum Arthropoda; class Arachnida; order Ixodida; family Ixodidae; genus Amblyomma; species Amblyomma americanum. The sequence goes on from NC_135503.1 coordinate 89,461,034, forward strand.
ATATAACTTACCGATGCGAACTGTAGGCGGCACGCCATGGTAACCAACGTACGCTGCGGCGCTTTGTTTTCCAAGGAAAAGCACCAACGCAAAAAAGCAAAGCAAGGCCCTAGTCGTAGGCATCCACATCGGGAAAGCGTTAATCCCCTCGTTCTATTCACTCTCAAAGGTCGCGCACGTAGCACAGCTTCTGAGCGCACGTAGACTTTACACTGTCGAACAAAAAAAAAAACGCTGAATAAATGACTCTACGTGAGGCGGTGATAGGACGCCCAATTTAAGGATCAATCCTTGGGGGCGTCGGTCCAGTTTTCGTAACTTCCCTTGAGGGAGAAGGAGCTTTTTTGTTGTTCTCAACAGACTTTCGCTTAGTCTTTGTTAAAATACTGCTTCATTGCTGACGTACGCCGTGAGGCGTAACGTGGGCTGCTTTGCTTCGCCTACTTCCATCAAAGGCGCATTCTTCTCCTCGATAGCGGTTTGCCTTCGCAACCCTGGCGCATTCCCCGAGGGCCGGAAGGTGAGGAGGAGCACAAAGGGATGCCGCCAGCAGGTTTGAAACTCTGCTTTCGTTGCTCCGCTTGCTTTTTGTTTCGTTTTCGTCGCACACGCGGTTTCCTTTCGTGCCAGGCCCACTTTCTCAAGTCCAGTTCCGCACTAACGCTTTGTCGCGCACAAGCATCGTCTCACTGTCCCGTTGGAGATGCGCGCTCGTAGTTTGAAGACATTGTTGCCAGTCGCAGATGCGCACAAGCGATGGCACTGAGGTTACACCGCACAATGATGGCTGAGGCGAACGCGCCTAATTTCGAAGTGCGCTCCAAACAAACAGCAAAATTTCAGAAAGAGTATATCTTCAAGGCACGGCACCAAGAATCATGGAACGCGTCTGCGCTCCACGCACAATGCAACCATGGAGGGATATCATACAGGACGTCAGAGGTGAATGGGGTGCAGTCAAGTCATTGACGAGCCAGAGAACGCCCTCCTAGGCGAGCCGGTGTTGAAGCCTCCCGCCGGTCGCTTGCGCGGAGTCGAGCAGATGCCCGTGGTACAGATGAGCTCAACGGTCGCCAAGCCGCTGGGGCGATTCGCAGAATCGCGGTCCTTGAATCACGCGCAGCAGCTTTCGGGAGACCCACGGCCGGGGAGCGCGCAAGCACCGTCACGCACAGACTCGCGCTCATACAGGCATGCACACGCAAGCACCGCCGCGCGCCCATCGGAAGGGGGTGAGGAGGTGCAGCGCGAAACGCTTTCGAACCGGGCGTCGTGGCCCTGCTCGCCTGGCGGGGTGGGAGGAGGGGGCGCGAAAGCGGAGAGGAGAGGGTTCGGGGCCCGCGAGTGGGCCCTCTTTTTTAGAAAGAAGACGGCTGCCATCTTTGATGCGGCAGCGGAGCGACCCCGCGCTACACGCCGCAACCTGGCTCCATCACTAAAAATACCGCTGCTTCTCGTCGTGGCGGCGGTTATGAACGCCTCCCGTGTGTGCGTGTGTCTCCGCTGTTCGCGTCCCCACCCCTCCCTTCCACCTCGTCGCAGCGCAGCAACCTCCGCTCTCGCCACGGTGCGTTCCGCCCGCAGCGACCAGGGCACCGGGCGCGAAGCAAAATATGTCCCCCGCTGCCTGCTGTTGCTCCTTCTTCGAGGATGACAGAAAACAAAAACGAGAGCGGAGGAGGTGGGAACTGCATACTAGGCGCCGGAGGAGGCCTTGGAGCCGGCCGGAAGAGGTTGAAAGATTAGGCTGCTGCTTGTTCCTTCGTGTTCATTTCACCAGTGCTTGTTATTGCGGCCGTGGCATTGAATAATCTATGACATGGTATATGGGCAATTTCCGGAGCCCTTCATTACGGCGTCCCTCATAGCCTCAGTCGCTTTGGGACGTTAAACCCCCATAAACATATTAATAGTTTTGATTGTTTTTTGCACTGCCTTCAATATCGCTGGTTCGAGTTCGGTTCTCTTTTCTTGAATTGAGGTAAAATTCAAGACCATGGCATGCCGGCTTTAACCATACCCAACAACTTTGGACAAAACTAGTTTTGAACGAGAAAGAGTTTATGAGCGCATCTTATTTCATATATTGCAAAATTTCACTATAAAATTAAAATTATCCGCAGATCTGCCGTCAGCAGCCTTGCAATTTTTGCTATTAATGTTTTCGCTATTGTCAAGTGCAATCCGAATAGGTCTTCAATGTTAGCCTGAACTGCTAGAAACGAGCGAAGGAAACACTGTAAGAGAAAGATTTTGCGGGATATCGGAAGAATGGACCATTACGTTCAATATTTTTTTACCAGTAGCTTAGATTTTTCCAATATTAAAAATTTTCGCCGAAGAATGTTCGGCATGGTCCGAAAGCCGCACTATTGGCTATGAGGAACGCCGTAGTGCAAAGTTTACTACGTGATGATCACCAAATGATGGTGAGCGTAGTCAAGGCGCTGTTCAACGGGTTTTCCTCTCTTCACCTGAAACATGCTCGTGTGTACGTTGTTTGGTATAGATACTTTTATTGTGACTGACCTCCTGATTAATTTGAATCGACTAAGCTTTTTGACGTACTTTGGTTTCGCAGAGCACAAGGGCGTTTTGGTGTTCTCCCTCCACCGAACAAGTACTGTTTCTTGGACATCGCTTTTAACTATGAGGAAACTGTGGAATACTGAAAGATACCGCTATGACCGTTGTAATGTAACCGCGCATGCTTCCGATTCGCAGCTGATGTTTTAACTTTTCTCTTGCGCTCGCCTAGAGTTATGTCTGCCACAGAAAACCAATGGGGTGCGTTTTTGACGATGATTAGCAGAAAACCATGTGTCCCGAGAAAGTATCTGATAATATTAATTACTATGGGGTTGTCGTATGATGTGCGAAAAATGTGGGCTCATGGTTCATAAACAAATTTCCTTTTAAAAAAGTCGCTTTTCGAGAATTTCTCGCCATGACCAGACCGCCGGAATGAGCATGAGAACGTCATAGACACTGAAAACTCAACACAACTGTGGGCAAGCAAAGAGTGAACAAAATAACAAGATGGAGAAGCTCGGTGTTATGTAACATAATGAAGACAGTAGAAATTAGAAAATCTGGCAAGGGTTCTCAGTGGGGATGCTGCAAAGAAATAATAGAATGGTTCAGACATGATACTGTTGCACAGTTCGGGAGCGTGCGGTGACAAAAAGCTTACTGGGACTTGGGAGCCAAGTGCATGCGGTAGGCAACAGCGCGACGCGACGTGAAATTCGCTAAGCGAGCTCTCTCATTCGTGATTAGCCAAGCATCGCATACGGTTTGCCAAGTGCCGTTGAGGTCGGAACGACTCGGTTGGCAGCAGAAAGGAACGATGTGGCAAGAGCTGCAACTTGCTGCAAAACACTCTGTTGCACTTATGATCGCTCCCGCTTCGCAACTCGGTTTAAGGGCAAACAGCGCAAGACTATTATAAAACGGTGGCACCGCCATATTTAGAGCCAGTTGCACGGAGAGCAGAGTTCCATTCGAAAATTTTTCAACCAGTTTGCATTAAGCTGACGTTTAGGTTTTCATACAAGGCTGCAAACTATCGTAATGTATCCGTCCACAACTCATTTAATTATTATTATATTACAAGTCTAGAATTCTACAGGTAGGCTCCGACCAAAAGTGCATAATCGTCTGATGTTCTCATCATCTGATGCGCTTTACAACAGCATGCTTATGAACACCTTGCGATACTGAGTATATGCTTGCTGGTGTTTGTGAGCAATTGGCCACAAAGTGCTGGGTACAGCGTTCATATCGCCTGTGGGCTGAAGTGCAAACGCACGAAAATCATAGCCTTATCTCGCCGTCGAGTTCACCGAAATCGTCCAACAAGATTCATTCATCCTGAAAACTTCTTTTGTAAAAGCTCTCCCAAATTTAAACTAGAACTGTTCTTTCTAGCCCGTGATAGCTTTGCGGTCTTCTTGTGGCTAACCGTTCCGCTGCGCGTGGTCTCGTTGATTTTGGTGTTGCAGAAGCGTCAGACAGCTCAAGGCTAGCTGCGCTCCTCCTAGAACTGTAAGACAAAGATAATCAGCGCCGCTCGTTGTGCGATCCGCCAGACTACATTCATTCATCGGTGAGTGCTCCTTTAATTCCATCGAAAAAGGCGCTTCTCCAAAATTTCTCGGTAAGGAGGAGTCATAAATGCAGATATATGAAGTTTTCTTATCATTACTGAGGAGAAGAATTTGGCTTACAGTTCGCCGGCTGGGATAACGTTATACATTGCAGAAGCTTCGTTAAATCGGGCAACATGAAATGTTCTATTACCTAATATGGAAAGTATCGAAAGTAGCACAAAAATGTGGTACGCGTCCTATCCAGCTATGGTTTTAAAAGGTTTCCTTTTAGCCGAGTATAGAAAAGAAATTCTTCCCCAGCGTCTCACTTTTCTCCTCTTTTATTTAAAATACACCTTGAAATTCCTTAAAAATGTTTTATAGTATTGTGTACGGCAGCCGGGTGTGTAAAAAAGCGATTTCGAGTAAACATAAGCACGTTTTCGAAGATTTTTTTGTGCCATAAATTGGAAAAAAATAAAACTTTCTTCAAAATTGACATCAGGCTGTCGGGTTTACTGAGTAAGCATTTTGCGGATGTTGTGTGTCTGCAACCTGTATGATTTCGCTAGGTTTTTTCGAGGCGGATAGAGAAGTTATTTCGCAGGCCTTCTTTGAAAGGATTTAGCGAGAAACACAGTTTTTGAATCATATACGCGCGGAAAAATGCTTTCCCTGAAAATAAGGTGTGAATCCAAAACGAAATATCGGTAGGCAGGATGGGAGGGCAATGACAAACGGCCGTCATGCACCACGCTGCGCGTCGGTAAAAGCAAATTCCGGAAGCTCGTTTTTTTTACTTTCATATTGAACAAAACCTGGAGAAACAAAACAAGCCTATAGTTTGCTTTAAGCCGGTTGGTGGTAGTGGTGGTTAAACTTTATTGAATGCACTGGGGCGGGTTTTAGAGGAGAGTGGAGGGTTTCACAGCTCCCTTGCCTGGGTGGTAGTCCTCATTCCGGGACATCCTTGGCGGTAGCCGCTGCCTGCGCTCTTTGGACCAGAGGTCTCTGGGACATAAGGTCCAAGCAGCTAAACAGGGTCGCCTCCCAGGCCCCTCTCGTTGGCGGATTTACTCTCTTCATTTGCGGATTGTTCTTGCAGGCCCATACCATATGATATGCGTCTGCCCACCTCTTACAAAATGTACAGTACCCCGAAAAAGTTGGGTCTATGTGTATTAGAATCGCAGGGATTAGAAACGACCCTGTTGGCAGGCTTCTGAGGTGTCGCTCCTCAGTTCTATCCAGGCTCTTGACGTGCTCTGGGAACGTCTGCCCACAGAGGCACAGATATGTTGTAATGTCCGCATATGTGGTAAGCGGATTCGATACGGGAGTCCCGACAGAGTCTGGGAATTCAGTGCAACTCTGTGGGAGAGACGTTCGGGCGGCTGTGTGAGCAGCCTCGTTCTCTTCTATTCCCTGGTGTCTGGGCAAGCATATCAATTGTTTTGTTCCCTGCATTGAGCTATGTTGAGTGTTTGCTAAAATTCTGCCGGCAACCGGCGCTATTATTCCTCATATATATTTTCGACAGGCGTGTTGAGAATCATAAATTATGTGCGTGGCGTCGGAGTGAGTGGCTGCCAAGCGCTATCACCATTTTCTCGGCTAACGTAACTTTACTAGTTTTCACTGAGAGTCCATCTACCTGCTTTCCCTCGTGTAAGACCGCGACGGTGCAGATGCCCTCTTGCGTAGGGCCCGCAGCGTCTACACAATACGTGCCATTTTTGTTGCCGCAATACTTTTCTATCGCTTTAGCTCTGGCTTCTTTCCTACCTTGATTGTGCTCGGGAGGCATGTTTTTTGGTGCTGGTTTAACAAGTAGTGTATCTTTCCAGACCTTGGGAATGTCCCCTCTGTCTTCTGTTGTTGGTGGCAACGCAATGTGGGGATCCTCGAGGACTCGCCAACCAACTTTGGTCGTTGATAACCGCATTATTTGGCTTGTTTGGTGAGCTTAGAGTAGTTCTTCCAGCGTGTTATGCAATCCCTTGGTGCAGAAGGCGATCAGCCAACGCCTTGGAGGGGAGTCCAAGCGCCTTCTTGATGGCCGCTCTGACTATCACGTCTATTTTCTTCTTGTCGCTCTGCCGCAGTTTGAGGTAGGACACATCTTATGTTATTCGGCTAATGACGAAAGCCTGCACCAGGCGTAACGAGATGTCCTTTTCCACGAGTCCAGCGTGCTTGCCAGATACCGTGCCAATCATCCTACTGATTTGCTCGCACGTGGACTTTAGTTTGTTAATCGCTATGGCATTATTACCTTTGTTGTTGATTTGTAGCCCTAACACGCGGATGTTTTCTACGTCCGGGACTTGAGTTCCATCTATGTATATTTGAATTTTTCTTGCCGATTTTTCATCCCCCGTGACATAAAGGAGTTCTGATTTTGTCGGTGCACGCTTAAGACCACCCTCTTCGGCATACTTATGTACCGCTGACGCTGCCTCCTGCAAGGCGTCCTCTATATGTCCAACACTGCCACCCGGCGACCACAGAGTAATGTCGTCCGCGTAGATGGCATGTCTCTCGCCATATATCGCGTTGAGCCCCCCGGGGAGGCCCATCATGTCTATCTTGTAGAACAGAGGTGACATTACCGCGCCTTGAGGAGTGCCTCGTGTTTCTATCTCTATAGGTCCGAATTTACTCTCGTCTATCCTGAAGTAGGCGTTCCTGTCCACGACAAAGTCCTTGACGTACTGATAAGTCCGCTATTGGCAGTTTCACAAAAATTTTGTGTTCAAAATTTCTCTTCTTTTCGGCTGAAATATCCCCAAGAAACTCAAAGTCGTATTTGAAATAAAAATTTTCAGAAACATGTTTTTTTTTTCGTTTTGAAAAATTTAATTTCAGGTATATATTCCTTTTCATTTTCGTCTCCAGATCAAAGAGGCTGGCGTGTCTTATTTGTGAATATATGCGATGAACTACAGACTCGTTTGAATCAGATCAAATTTACTTTTCCTTTGCACAAAGTACAAGGATGGAGCAGCCGCAAAAAGCTACTGCTACCAGCAGCTTGACAAGGCGACTACCCAAACTCATGGCAGCAGCAAAGGCATAAGATAGAAAAATCTCATTATCAAAAAAACAAAGGAGCGTTACAAATATACTGTCATACGAAACAACAAATACAGTGTCACAACAAGGAAACATGGGACTGACAGGATAGAAAAGAAAATCACGCTGAGCTCACATTTCACATTCTTTCATTGTATACACCCCAAGAACACCTGTTTAAAATATCTTTTAGACAGCGTAGTAATATCGGCTTACTAATGACCATAATTGTTGAGGAGAACTGGCAGATTGAAGGTTAACGACTGAAGGGCATAGTTGTTTTTCGGGGTTGGTATATAGAAAACATATAGGTGACGTCTGTTATATGTCTGAACAGTTTGCTTCAGTGTGGCGATTTTGTAGAAACGGGTATTATTTTTTACAGCTGTAGTGTACGATACAGTAAGACGGTAGTTATAATAGTCACAAACCTTAATAACTGAAAATCGTTTAAAAAGTTCTCTATGGGAATCATATTTTACGTTAGCTATAATTCTTATTACTTTCTTTCGTAGCAACAATAATTTGTTTAGGTTCGTTTTGGTTGTAGTTCCCTACTCCAAATCAGCATACGTCACCTGGGGACGAATTAGTGACATACAGTATAGTAGCTTAATCTTGTGGGGTAACACATGGCTATATTTGTTTATTATGCCAATTGCTCTGCAAACTTTCTTGAAGGTGCCATCGACATGTTGATCCCAAGTTTTGTTACTGGACAAATGAATACCCAGAACCTTCATACTCTCTGCAATTTCAATCGAACTGTTACCAAGCGCTATTTTAGACTTGGAGACATGTTTTTTTGGCCGGAATAGGACTGCCTTAGCTTTTATGGATATACATACGGTCAATTTTGTTTCGTCAATGTTGCGAACAGCCGTAGTGACTCATTACCAACTGCTCCTATGCTTTGTGTTTTTTTTTTCCTGTGATAAACATGTGCCAACGTGTCATCGGCAGAACAGATCAAAAGAAACATGTTGGGTAGGAAACAAGCAATGCAAATCATGGACAAACAAGCGGAATAAAAGAGGCCCTAAAAAACTTTCCTGTGGAACTCCTGTTTTTATGTCTCTAATGTCTGAAACATAATTGCCAATTGATACAAACTGCTTACGTTGACTCAAATAAGACGCTAGTAACAGGTGCGAAACACCACGGACACCGTATGGTCTTAGTTTAAAAAGGGGGTTTTCATGCCGCAAGGAATCGAAAGCCTTAGAGAGGTGTATGTACACTCCAAGTGTTAAATTATTTTGTAAAATGCTTTTTATACTATTTCCTTTTGCATCAATAGCGCAGTTTCGGTAGAGCGATAGTTGCAAAACCCGTGCTGGAAATCATAAAGCACTGAATGTTTAGTGAAGAAGCTAGATAATCTCGAGTGTACGAGCTTTTCCAACGGCTTGGAAAAAATAGACAAAATTCAGATAGGTCTGTAGTTTTTCATTATATTTCTATTCCCACCTTTGAAGACTAAAGTCTCTTAAGCAGTTTTAATTGGCTTAGAAAAAAGACGGGTCGACAAAACTAGGTTGAACATATACGTTAATGGGGCTTTTATAATTCCAACCACGTACTTAATAGGCTTTATTTGCAAATTGTCAGCGTCGCACACATTGCTGATATTTAAATTCATTATCGTGGAAGCGACCTCGTCTTCACACGTTAGAAACAAAAACATGGTACTCTGGTTTAGTGAAATATCTGGCAGTGGGAGATCTGTTTCTTCCAAAAAAGCACTTGAAGTTGAAAACTGCCTTATGAAGAAGCCATTAAAAAAGGGTTGCTAGATTGGATTCTGAAACATTTACACCCTGATGAGATATGCCTTCTATTTCGTTAGAGCCACGGGTACGACACAACACAGCATCTAATTTCTTCCAGGTAAAATTAGAGCGCTGAGTATCATGTAAAGATAATTTAGAGTAGTAGGCTGATTTAGCTTCTTGGATTATGTTGATAAGCTTATTTATAAGAGATTTAAACTCAGTAAGAACACATTGATCTTTTGTTTTAAGAAACTGCTCGAAAAGACAATTTTTGTGATCAATTTTTTTTCAATAATATCCCTCGTTATCCAAGGCTTTCGGATTAGATTTGCCTGCTTGACAATCTTAAAACGAAACCTTTCAGTATTAGCAGTCTTTACTGTAGCTAAAGTTTCATTGGCATCCTCATCATCTGTTATGGTGTATAAATGTTCCCATGTAATGTTCTGCAAGGGCTTTTTAAAGCGCTTTAAATTCATCTCCGAAATATCTCGATGTGTTCGTCTTTCTATCTTCTTTTTAGTCGGGGTTGTTGTTTTCACAATCATATAAACAGGCAAGTGATCACCTATATCAGCATTTATAGTATCTGCAATTGTCAGTGAAGAAGAGTGCTTCATTACAAAGAAATCCAGCAAAGCCTACGACGTATCAGTGACTCGTCGCAGTTGTGTAAACAACTTCACATCCGTATATGCTAATGATACAACTTAATAATGTCTGTCTTGAACCACATTCAAGCAAGTTAACATTGAAACCAACAATAACGATAACCTTCAGGCTTTTTTGACGCAAAACACAAGAGTTTTTTAAAAAAAGGTACAAAATTGGTCAAAACTTCTATTAGGTGGTCTATACATACCAACGAACCATTGATCCTTGCAGTAAACCGCTACAGCTTCATAGCCATCTGTTACAGTGGTGAAGTTGTTTTCAACATAACACTGAAAGATTTCCTCACGAATCACCTCGCTTCATGTTTCGAGTAACAAAAAAATTAGAGTAGTCTTTTGGTGCATACATTTCTGAACCATCATTGCAACAAGTTTAAGTTAATATGATCACTGAAAAGGTGAAATTGAGGGTGTCAAAAACCTTTTAAAATCTTCAGTTCTCCTTTTCGCTGCGCGACAGTCAAGATTCAGAAAGGAAAGGTGCTCTATGCGTATTTTCTTTCTCTAAGAAAAAAAAGAGGGTACAAAAACCACGTTGAAATTAAATTGCATAATCTAGCTTACATATCGAATTCCTGAAGAGTCATTTCTGACCTTACGACAATCGCTGCATCTCCAACGTCTTTTTTCAAGAGAATTTTGCCATTCGCATGCCAGGCAAAGTGGAAATTGTTTACTGAGGCCCAATCTTTGGCTTTCCGCCGTAGCTCGCAGTTCTGTGTTGTCAGATTTTCCCTGACAAAGGAATCATTATTTCCTTCCGCCAGCTTTTTTTTTGTTTCTCAAGCTTTAGATCCCGTTCGGTTAGACGGGCGTACCTCACAGTGATTTTAGGTATTTTCGCTCGTTTAGCAGGTAGACGCTGGATGCAAGTGACGTCACTGGGTTGCAACAAGGCAACTCAGGTACAGGTGCAAGGTCGCCAACTTTCTGAAGCAAATCTTCACCTGGTATGACAGGAACAGCATGTAATTCTAGATTAAGACGCCTACAGCATCACTCTAGTTCATTAACATCTTACAGCAGCCGTCTCTGAATTTTAAGAAGCGCCCATTATCAACCTTATCAAGTCTTTTCTTAAGCAAATGTATTTCAATGTCTTGTGTGTCCAGACGAGTGATGTTATCATCGAACTTTTGCGACAGGTGTTCCACAGATCATACTATATTATGAACCGTATCTTTCAATGGCAGAAGTTAATGTGGTTTTTCATTTACCAGCGCGAGCTGGAGTGCCACATCGCCTGATGAAAAGTTTTGCTTCGGTATTTCAGCCTTACTGCTGCCGTTGTCTTTTCCCGATATGATTCGCACTTCCAGGTTTTGCGAACAGGCTCAGCTTTAGATCGAAGTGCTCGGTCTGTTACCTCGCAACACGTTATAGAATGAAAGACGCTAGCGCATGCTCTGCACGCAACATATGAGACATCTAAAACGCAGGTTTCAAGGCAGGTAGGACACACAAGGTCCGGCATTATCAGACTAGGCAAAATTAAGAGCAAAACTCCAAGTGTGTATTGGTGGCAGCAGCAGCGGAAGGTACAGGTTTTACACGCAGTATTACAGTGCATTACAACTTACCTGCGTAAAACTGCAATACTTTTCCGTGCACATTCAGGTAGCCGCCGCTGCTGCCAATGAAGGGAGGGTTGCTCTCCGCCAGGGCTTATCTAGAGCAGGCTCATCGTCAGGTGTCGCAGCCACGGTTCCGTGTGGCACGAGGCGTTGAATGTCTTTCCTTATACGCGGTTTGCCTGTAAGCAGATAGCAGCGGGGTCCTGCTTAAAGCAGCAATATTTGTCAGTCGACGTTCCGGTAGCCGCCGCCGCTGCCAACGAAGGGAGGGTTGCTCTTCGCCAGGCCTTACGTGGGGCAGGCTGGTGGTCAGGTGTCGCAGCCGTGGTTCCGTGCGGCACGAGACGTTGAATGTCTTTCCTTATACGCGGTTTGCCTGTAAGCAGATAGCAGCGGGGTCCTGCGTAAAGCAGCAATATTTGGCAGTGGACGTTCCGGTAGCCGCCGCCGCTGCCAACGAAGGGAGGGTTGCTCTTCGCCAGGCCTTACGTGGGGCAGGCTGGTGGTCAGGTGTCGCAGCCGTGGTTCCGTGCGGCACGAGGCGTTGAATATCTTTGCTGATATGCGGTTTGTCTGTCAGCAAATAACAGCGAGGTCCTGCGCAAGACAGCAATAGTTTTCAGTGGACGTTCCGGTAGCCGCCGCCGCTGCCAACGAAGGGAGGGTTGCTTTTCGCCAGGCCTTACGTGGGGCAGGCTGGTGGTCAGGTGTCGCAGCCGTGGTTCCGTGCGGCACGAGGCGTTGAATATCTTTGCTGATATGCGGTTTGTCTGTCAGCAAATAACAGCGAGGTCCTGCGCAAGACAGCAATAGTTTTCAGTGGACGTTCCGGTAGCCGCCGCCGCTGCCAACGAAGGGAGGGTTGCTCTTCGCCAGGCCTTACGTGGGGCAGGCTGGTGGTCAGGTGTCGCAGCCGTGGCTCCGTGCGGCACGAGGCGTTGAATATCTTTGCTGATATGCGGTTTGTCTGTCAGCAGATAACAGCGAGGTCCTGCGCAAGACAGCAATAGTTTTCAGTGGACGTTCCGGTAGCCGCCGCCGCTGCCAACGAAGGGAGGGTTGCTCTTCGCCAGGCCTTACGTGGGGCAGGCTGGTGGTCAGGTGTCGCAGCCGTGGTTCCGTGCGGCACAAGGCGTTGAATATCTTTGCTGATATGCGGTTTGTCTGTCAGCAAATAACAGCGAGGTCCTGCGCAAGACAGCAATAGTTTTCAGTGGACGTTCCGGTAGCCGCCGCCGCTGCCAACGAAGGGAGGGTTGCTCTTCGCCAGGCCTTACGTGGGGCAGGCTGGTGGTCAGGTGTCGCAGCCGTGGTTCCGTGCCGCACGAGGCGTTGAATATCTTTGCTGATATGCGGTTTGTCTGTCAGCAAATAACAGCGAGGTCCTGCGCAAGACAGCAATAGTTTTCAGTGGACGTTCCGGTAGCCGCCGCCGCTGCCAACGAAGGGAGGGTTGCTCTTCGCCAGGCCTTACGTGGGGCAGGCTGGTGGTCAGGTGTCGCAGCCGTGGTTCCGTGCGGCACGAGGCGTTGAATATCTTTGCTGATATGCGGTTTGTCTGTCAGCAAATAACAGCGAGGTCCTGCGCAAGACAGCAATAGTTTTCAGTGGACGTTCCGGTAGCCGCCGCCGCTGCCAACGAAGGGAGGGTTGCTCTTCGCCAGGCCTTACGTGGGGCAGGCTGGTGGTCAGGTGTCGCAGCCGTGGTTCCGTGCGGCACGAGGCGTTGAATATCTTTGCTGATATGCGGTTTGTCTGTCAGCAAATAACAGCGAGGTCCTGCGCAAGACAGCAATAGTTTTCAGTGGACGTTCCGGTAGCCGCCGCCGCTGCCAACGAAGGGAGGGTTGCTCTTCGCCAGGCCTTACGTGGGGCAGGCTGGTGGTCAGGTGTCGCAGCCGTGGTTCCGTGCCGCACGAGGCGTTGAATGTCTTTGCTGATATGCGGTTTGTCTGTCAGCAGATAGCAGCGGGGTCATACGTCAAACAGCAACACTTTTCCGTGGACGTTCCTGTAACCGCCGCTGCTGCGGCAGCCTTCTCGGCAGCACATGCCGTGGGCAATGAGCTGCCGAGAAGTACATTACGATCTAAACTTCCACTGCTGTTTTCTATCGCCAACCAAAAGACCTGAACAACCGATCAGATAAGTTTTGCACTCAAAATATGAGAGCGACGACACCCTGTGGATCGTCGAAACTGGGTTTAATAACAAAATATTGAAGAAAGCCTTTTTCGTTTCATTTCCAAACCAATTTACTCACACACGATTGGTGTAAATTTTGCCTTCGTGATAGGCAAAAATGCAGAAAAACAGACCAGATATGCAATGTAAACGTATCAGGCGCAAAAAGTGGTTCACGATGCAGACCTCCTTTGCAGAGAGACCTTGCATACGGCAGCGGGTTGTAAAAAGATGGGATATTAAACAGAGTATAAAAAAGCGAGAATACGAGCTAGCGAAATGCACACAGCACACACACTTCAGTGCCCGCTATGTGTACAAATTGCGCAGGTGTGTCTTTGGAGAACAGCGCGACAGCACATTGCGCAAAAGACAATTCTTTCTTTTAATGCGAAAGTATTATGTCCAGTTAGCACAAAAGCCGGCGTCCAACATCCGCCCATCTACCGTTTATGGCACGAAACACGGAGGATGTCAGAAAGCCGGTGTACGATGTTGCAAAACTGTAAGCGATCATATATTGTCATGAGTGATAAAACGTAACGTATTGTAATGTATGAAAGTCATCACTTGTAGTCATAGTCATGACTCATGAGTCATATTCATTCTGCAACGTATTATAATACGCTATATATAGCTTAGCATTTCTCTAGTAACGCAAATATAACGTGTATGGAGTCTGTACAAAGTATGCCAGTCATGCCTCGTAGTCAGAGTCATGACTCATAGTCATTCTGCAACGTAGCATGAATTTAGATCCTAATGTTTTCGCATTCTCACACGTATGCAGTCTTAAGTACATCTGCCGAATTTTAGTGCGATATCACTACTCCAGATGTACCAACCCCGAGCAAGAATCTTGAGCTGGGTGATCTGAGAAACTCGGTATAAGCTAGGGTTAGTTCAGAGGAGCGTCGCGCCAGCTGCCACCGAGTGGACCGAGGACGATGAAAGGGAACTGCGACGAAAGGAAATTGCTGCAGGCTGCCTGCGCTGCAAAAAAATGCATTATAGGTATATTTGAGAACTACAAAGGAAGAGTAAGTAGCCTGCCAAACTAGCAACTCTTCTTTAAGTATAATTTACTGCCACCAAACAAGGTTTATTACATGAAGCTGATGCAATTAACACAGAGAAAAAAAGATTTCTGCTTGACATACAGATATATTACCAAAATGTAGCTTCCGAACCGGTACACAAAAAAAAAACAAGAAAAGACAGAAATAATTATAGGAAACAGCACCATAATTATCAGGTAATAAAGTTACTTAATCATGAGTGCCACATCGATCTAATGCTACCATTTAAGACTTTGAAATCGCAATACAAATTGTTTTTAATGACCACCGAACATAATCCGTGTACGTAAGGGCACTCATATGAGCATGCTATCAGTGTTGACAAATGTTTCTACGCATCTTTCATGACGTCATTATTTTCAAATTCGTTCCACATCCAGTAAGATGCTGATTCATTTTTCTCACCAATATGTTGCTGCGCATTGTGCTTTTGGTTTGTTTCACCTCGAAGGCTGCATTAACCTCTAGCCTGTACAGTGTGTTTATGTGTTTCTTTTATTTTAACGCGACAGCCATAATTAGCTCGTGTCGCAGAAAATCTGGTGTCGTCAGCGTCAGCCTTGAGAGAAAAATCCATCTTCCTCCCCATGAGCGAAAAATCTCTCCTCCTCGCAACGTACGTCACTGCCCCAACATAGCGCGCCACGGCAGCGCAAGGAAAGGAAGGGACGCCTGTCACATATTTCGGTGGCCAACCCGGACCGCGCCGCAAGGGAAGGAAAATGAAATGAAAATTGGTTTTAAGGAAAGGAAGTGAGGCCTGTCTCACATATCTCTGTGGACACCCGAACCGCGCAGTAAGCAAAGGAACATGAAATGAAAACTGATTTTAAGGAAAGGAAGTGACACGTCTGACGTATCTCTCGTTCGGGCGCAGTGGGGCCGTGCGAGCACGCAGGAATCACGCGGTGAGCGGCGAACAACGCAGCGCACATCCAAAGCGCGTTCACCACGAAGCTTGCGGCTTGCTGCCCGTTTGTTTTATGTCTCATGTTTATACTGCTAGCCGGAGGATTCTCTGTGATTGTGTTCCAAAGATTTCCTGCTGCCAACTTCCAAAGGGAGACGAGGCCCTGTCAGGCATAAGGCTTTCTGCCTTGTCTTCCACTTTCATCTGAAAGAACAAATAACAATAATAACTGGTTTTTTGGGGAAAGGAAATGGCGCAGTATCTGTCTCATATATCGTTGGACACCTGAACCGCGGCTTAAGGGAAGGGTAAAGGAGGGAGTGAAAGGAGAAAGGAAGAGAGAGGTGCCGTAGTGGAGGGCTCCGGAATAATTTCGACCACCTGGGGATCTTTAACGTGCACTGACATCGCACAGCACACGGGCGCCTTAGCGTTTTTCCTCCATAAAAACGCAGCCGCCGCGGTCGGGTTCGAACCCGGGAACTCCGGATCAGTAGTCGAGCGCCCTAACCACTGAGCCACCGCGGCGGGGAAAAAGAACAAAGTGAACTGAACTGAATTGGGCTGAAAGAGGGAGAAACACATCTACGTGCACATGGAGATGCCGGAAAAAGTAGAATAAAATAGAAAAAAAGAGTGAATACATGCCTTTGCACATCTACTCATTTTAACTCCGTTAAAACCCTACCACTTTTTTACTGCTCATGATGTCAATACAAGTAATAATG
Organism: Amblyomma americanum; assembly: GCF_052857255.1. Lineage (NCBI taxonomy): Eukaryota > Metazoa > Arthropoda > Arachnida > Ixodida > Ixodidae > Amblyomma > Amblyomma americanum. The sequence goes on from NC_135503.1 coordinate 89,477,124, forward strand.
TATGTACATGCGTACAAATGCATTACGGCAACAGACTTTTTTGGGAAACATGTTTTCTTTATATAGGAACGCTTCGTTAATATAGTGCGAAATACCTGAGTGATGTGCACGCATTCTTAATATATAACGATGTTCTAGTATAAGCCTGTGCAGTGAGCGCATCAGTTAAAATCAGGGGTATAACTGCCTTACCGTTGTTGCGGGGTCTGCACCTAATGGATCTTACACGTTTCCATCTCCTCGTTCTGCGTTATGACGAACGATTTGTGTTCTGGAATCACTGCAGTCGTTCCCGAAACGATTTGCTGTTCCATATACAATTGATTCCGAGCTTGGTATAGAAAATTCAAAGGGATGTGGCCCGTGATTTTGCCCATTGCTTTCTTTGGGAAAGGTGGGAGCAGATGTTACACCTGCTGGACAGAATACTACTGTAGTCGCTTCTCTGTCGACCGTGCACAATTAAACGAAAACCTTCAGCTTAGAGTGCAATACTGGAGCTTGGAGTCTGAAGCTTGTCTGTGTGATCACAGCAATGCTGTGTGCATCACATGTCGACATCTTCACAGTCCCCTTTCTTTAACGGCCATTCTTCTCTAATCCGCTCATTCTTCTTGTCCAGTGTAGTGCCAATGCGCAATAGAAACTTTCATATGCATTTGCGGCCCCTGGTGCCGCCTATGCACTTGGCGGTGAAGCTGCTTGGAATTATTGATATATATTTAAAGAAGGTCATGAAGGCAGGAAAAAAGAAAAAGGCTTCAAAAGAGGCACCGACTGCACCGGCGCACCTTGAGGCGCGGCCCCGAGAGTACTCGACATGAAGAGGAAGCTTTTTGGGGCGCTATTTCGTCATCGGCACCAAAAACGTCACAGGGTCGCAGGGGACGCTGGCATTCGCCGCCGCACCAGACGTTTCGGTGTGCTAGCGGTGATAAGTAGGTATGTAAAATAGCCCTTGCTGCAAAGATTGGTTGACATGAACAGAGCGCCATGCCTGGTGTGCTACTCCCCATATTTTCAGTTGTGTTTGTAGCCCCAGTCATAGCTGTTCCCGGGGAAAGAAAGAAAAACCGCGACCATCTTGAAGGTACGGTAAAGCACGGCTTAATGCGCCCGCATGGCCACGCGTATCCCCAGGCTGCACCAGTGGCAGCGGTGACAACCATGCTGCCTTTTGAGCCGCAACATTTCAGGCATGTAAAAGAGGCTGCTGTTGTGACGTAATGTGAGCCGGCAAGTCCGCTAGCGATAAGTGCCGGGATGTCGAGGCCTGCAGCAGTTCTATAATAAAGTTCGGTTTAAGATGGTTTAACTTCCCAAAGCGACTCAGCCTATGAGAGACGCCGTAGTGAAGAGCTCCGGAAATTGCGACCACCTGGGGTTCTTTAACGTGTACTAACTTCGCACAGTACACGGGACTCTAGAATTTCGCCTCCATCGAAATTCGACCTCCGGGGCCGGGATCAATCTATAATAAAGTTAATGGTTCAACTTATATCAAGCAAAATTCCGCGGACATTTTTGATTGCATCACTACTGCACTTGCGCTTTTCCTCAACACCTGCAGAAGCATACAAGAAGTGCTTTCTATGGATGCACTTCAGGCCGCACTCTTGTTTCGCGATTCGTCATTGAAAAACATGTAAGCCCGGATTTCATTTTCTGTTGCAAGGATGCGCTGCTGGCTGCCTTGTGTGAGCTATTTAACCTTATGTGTTTTTTCCAATAAACTTCAGTTGATAGTAGCGCTTGTCCTTTGCTTTCTTTCTCTTGGTGTCCCCCGTAGCAGTGCTTTCGAAAGTTTTAAAAAGGATGTCACTGACCGCAAAAAGCCACTAATCCTACTCCAGCGAGCGAAGTAATTCGAAAGGGCCGAGTGAAGGCGCCCACGTACTGGCAGGTTCACTTAGAAATTACTTTCTAATTTTTAAATTGAGTCGTTCCTCTTTCAGCTCGAATTAAGCCCTATATCTCCTCAGTGCCCTAACATTATATTTATTTTTATTATTGACCTAATGATGGCTTTCACCGGATATAATGCACTTCCGAGCAGAACTACTTTCGCTGCAGCGGCATGTGGCAATGGCTAAGCGCACAGCAGATAGTAGGGAGCTTAACGTACACACAATACTTATCTACTTGATAAAGTTATGTAAAACTCTGTTTATTTATTATTTGGTGGGCATTCGTATCTTCAAATAGCTCTCGGTATGCTGCAGAGATTATTAGGCACTAGGCTTGCAAATGGGTTCAGTAATCTACATTCATAAAATACTGCACGCGACAACATATTGTTATTTTTCTGGTGGTAACTGCTTGGGTGTATATTTATTTATTTATTTGTTTATTTATTACGTCAAAGACCCAGGGTACGGGGCGTTACATAAGAGATGGATTTGACAGAATACAAGATGAAGGCCTCGGTCTTTTTTCTTCAATTCGATAGGGTTGGCAAAGGTGTACGGCTTCGGCGGCAGTTCCTTCTAGTGACGACATGATTTGAAAAAAAAAAAAGATCGTAAATGAAATCTAGTTCTCGCACGGTGGAGGATACGCGGTCTCATTGTGGTCAATGCGTCTGGAGAGACGACATGCTGCTAATATAATTGACCCTCCTAAGCATGAATTTAAAGACTTATGGAACTGGCATAATCGAGATATTTTTCATCTCTTTCAGATAAGACAAAGAGACGCTGGAGTTTGAAGAAAACACACTGCTATAATTTGAGTAATTACAATAAATAAAGCGGATAGCCCGATTTTGTATTTTTTCAAGCGTTAGTGAGAGGTTTTGACTGTCGAGGGTCCCATACTGCTGAAGCGAATTCCAATTAGGTAGGACGAAAGTTTAGTAAGCCAATAACTTGATGGAGTAGGCAAAAAAAAAACGAATTTTGCGACGTATAAAGATAACAGTGCGGTTAAGGTCATTAGCGATGTTCGTGATATTTGAAGCTCGTGTTAGGATATGAGTTCGAGTAATGCCCAAATACTTGCAGGCAAGAACGGAAAGTACTTCAGAACCAAAAAGAACGTATTAAAATGGCATATGGGATTGCCAGCAATGCAAAGAAATCATACATGTCTTAGCAATATTAAGGGGCATTAACCAATGTTTGCACCTAGTTTCGATTCGTGCTAGATCTTGTTGAAGGGTGTCGACGTCAGTGGTTGTAGAAATCGGGCGGAAAATTACGCAATCATGGAGAAATATTCGGATGTTAGAGGTAACGTTAGAGGGAAGATCACTAATGTAAATAAAAAAAGGCAAGCATCCGAGCAACAAGCCTTGAGGAACACCTGAAGTAATCGGAGAACGAGGGGACGACGATTTGTTAGCGTAGACGAATTGCTCTCTGTTAGTCAAAAATTTTGAAGCTACTCCATTTCCGAATGATTGAGGTTTAGACGCGAGAGTTTTGGTAGTAATTTTTTGTGCCGTGGTTTATCGAAGGCTTTTTCAAAGTCAGGGAAGTGCGTGTCAACAGGATTAATTACGCCAAGATGCAAACTAAAGTCGTTGATAAAAAAGGGGCTGGTTTGTAAGCGCAGAAAAGTTGTTCTAGGAAACCATTTTGGTCAGAGGGAAAAAGGTTGAGTGAAAGAAGAAATTTGATGATATTCCATTAGTTCTGAGCAGATCCTTGTGAAGGAAATATGACGACAGCTTTAACATGAAAATAACCTTTTTTGCTGACTATGGCAATCTTACCGATTTTCCAGTCTTGTGGGAGCACACCTGGTGATAAGGAGTGTTGAAGAAGGTAACACTATTACCCTCTAAGACTTTCGAGTTTACGCCATTAACACCAGATGAATACCACACGTTCAGTGATTCGATTAGTTTAGTAATTCCATTACGATCGAACAAAATGTCTGGCATAGCTGCGTGATCAAAGACAAGAAAGGATGGTAATTTTCTGTCAGATTCTTTAGTAAAAACTAGAAAAAAGGAATTAAGACTGTGACAGGCATCATGTTCTGGAATGATTTTGTTGTCAGCGTTGTGCAATGTTAGAGGTTTGTGCCGTGTGGGGTTAATAGTTTTCAAATACTTGTTAGGGTTGGTGCGTAGCATAGACAGCGATACTGATGAAAAAAAGGGAACGTTTGGTTCAGTTTGAATTGTTTCTTCGGCAGAATGGTACCTTTTCTACGCGCAAGCGGTATTCAGGCGTTTGGCGGTTCGAAAAAGTATTTTCATTTTGTTGTTGAAACGCTTTATTTCGTTATTAAACCACGGCCACGGTGAATTTTTTGGTGGTGGTGATAGTAGGGATGTCCTTATCTATCAGTTGATGCATTTTATGTTTGAACAGAGACCAGTCAATTTCTGTTGACCGGTTTGAGAAGTCAAGTGCCAGCCACGCGCTAAAAATCGGGCAGTTCTATGTTCATGGCTGTGTAGTTCCCTTTGTCATATAAGGTGAGTGTTTTTTCTCCTTTTTTGATGACAGTTGGTAGGAAAATGTTCTTAGTATTACGTAGCAGTTGCTAACCCCACGTGAATGAAGTGGCTGTGAAACGTTATCGGGATGGGGAAGTAAAAACGGAACCAAACATTTTGGAAGAACGATCAGTTCGCATGGTAGGGCTGGATACGAGCTGAGCCAAGCCAAATGCCAGGAACGTGTTAACAAAGTCACTTGCGATGTTATCTTCGGATGAAATGGCAGAAGGATCGGACCAGGTAATATCAGGAAAATTAGTCACCATAAACAATAATGGGAATGTGCTGATGTGACATAGTTATGACGCTGAGTGCTTCGTAGAAGTGAGCAACAAAGGAATCCGTTAGATCAGGGTGTCGATAGCAACGCCGATGACAAATGGAGGGAACGAAGCATAGCATCGATTGAAAAGCAATTTTAGAGGGGATGCAAGCTTAATCTCAGAACATCGACATGAATGATGAGCACCGTGCGCCTCCTCTTCGACTTTTTATCCTGTCGCATCGTAAGATATTGAAGTCGGTAAACATGGAAAGTATCTCGGAGTCTCCTATCGACGAATTTAACCATGTTTCTGTTAGCATAATTATGTTTCTCTCTGTTGTGCGCATGAGACTGTCGACGGCGTCAAGCTTAAGCAGAAGGCCGCGGATGTTAGTGTAAAGAGTAGCAAAGAGGCGGAGCTTTGGCTTTTCGGAAGGGTTATGTAGTAGCCTCGGGCAGACATGAGAGTTTGTTTGAAACGTGGTCATAATTGTAGGTGGTGCTACCGATAATTAGCCTATTACGGCGGTGCTTTTGTAGCGATAGCTACATTATAGTAGTGTTTCGAACCTTCAGAGTGGCGGCACGCAACCCTGTGGCTGCGCGCCACCCTGTGGCTGCGCTGCCACGCTGTCACGTGGTTGGTTACGTTGTGTGGAACAGCTGCCGGCGGCGTGGCGCCGTGGCTGATCACGTGGATCGTCATGTGGTTGGTCACGTGACCAGCCACGTGGTGCGGAGCAGCTGCTGCTGCCGTCGGCGAAACCGAGCTGCCACAGCTTTGCGCATGCGCCGTGTCTAGTGGGACGAAGATGCAGAAGGAACGCCCAGCGAATTTGAGCGGCGAAAGACTGACTGTGCAATTCAACTCAGCAAGTTCCACTCGGACAGCTGTAGCTATCACGTCACTCCAGGTTTAACCAGAGCTAGACCACCAGCAATTTTTCATTTTTTGCTTTGCGATTTTACAAATGCAAGTAGCGGCTTTTTGGCTAAGGGGGTTGTTTTAGCGTAATCTTCAGAAATACTATAGCCACCATCCTTCAGTCTCCTAGCATCGGAAAGATTTTTTCTTTTGCTTTATAGTGATCAAAATTAACAATAATCGGTATATTTTTGTTAGCATCAAACGTTTCCAATCTGTGAGCTCTTTCGATGTCTGCAGGGTTGACTGTCACGCCTAGTTTTTCTTTTCATTGCTTAGCGATAAAGTTTTCATATTTTGCCCAGGTTTTTGGGTTACTGTCCATTAAGTCAAACAATAATAAATTGGATCGGCGTGCACTGCCTTCAGATTCGGCCAGCTTAGACATAATTTTCGATACTTGCCCTGCATTCTGCTGCTCAAGCTCCTGAACATCTCTGATATCATTTTTACTGCGCCAAATGATGCGCCACCTTCTTCCGTTTTTGTTAGTCTGCTTCTAGCGCTTTGTCATTTTGGGTTCACGTGTTACCAATTGTTTTCACTTCTGTCAGAAAAAAATGCTTTCTAAGATCGAACTCCATTCAAAGCTTTCATTATGCCGGAAAACCTTGCAGAGCAGTACCGCGTGTGTTGGGACCGGGGTTCACTTCGACGTCGCCCGCCAAGATCAGCAGTTGACGAATGACATCGAGACATTCAGAGGCAGTCGCGACACAACACTGAGGGCTCGGAAGCACTAGCAAAGCCGTATAACTGATACGCTATGCAAATAGTGAGCCCTCGTAGTTTAATTGGTTCATGGGTGTTTAACGTCCCAAAGTGACTCAGGCTGTGAGGGACGTAGTAGTGAAGGACTAACATTGCACTGTACACGAACCTCTGGAATTCTGTCTCCATCGAAATTCGAACGCCGCGGCAGGAACCGAACCCGTGTCTTTCGGGTCAGCATTCAAGCGCCATAACCGCTGGGCAATCGCTGCGACCATTCATAGTTTACCTTCATGATAAAGAGGCGACACATGTGAGCGTACGTGGACATCGTTGCAGCGCTGCCGAGCCCATTAGCGCGGTGGGCGATGGTGCTGCCCTGAAGTAGTACGCATGGACGCTTCCGTGGCGTAGACATGCTGGTCATCGTCGTTGGGGGGGGGGGGGGGGGGGGGGGGGAGGGTAGGTGGGTTTAGTGGCACATGTGCCGTACTGGGACAGGAACCAAAGCCAGCGTCTGCGCAGTATTCCAAGGCAGGCCAGCTGGAGGGCGGACGAAAAAGGCACTGGGCCGACTCGAGCGAGCCAACCGACTGGTGTCCGGCCAGGATGCAGGCTAGGTGTCCAGGGATGATAGGTCGATGGTGCCGGTAGGAGGATCCGGCCGATGGCTCATCTCGCGCCAACAAGCACCATCCGGCGGAGTGAAAGGCACTAACGCAGGCGCCAGCACCTGCACGACAAAGAGGCGACGCAGGTAAGTGCACGTGGGCACCGTTGCGATGCTGCCCAGCCTATACGTTTATTCATGAAACAAAGGAAGGAAGCAATTAATGGCTGTTACAACCGCGGTACATGCGGATGATGAGCTCTACTTTGCATTCCTTATGCCTATAAAATTGCTGCATTGGCTTCGATTGCTGCTGCCATGCACGAGTGGGCGACGATTGTGGCTCGGTTTCGGCAGAACTGCACCGATGCTCAGTGGTGTGAGATAGGTGTTCTCGGGAACTTGAAAATGCAACGTGAATTGCGTCTGCGGTCATTTTTCAGAGAGCATTCGCCCAACGCTCGACGCGCCGCGCATTTGTGGGTTTTGCGTCCCTAATGAGAGCTCCGATCAGAGCACGCCGGCTACTGCACACGCTCCCATATGCTGCACCATGCCGTCATTTCGGGTATGACACGGCGCTTGGAGGTGTCTCGCTTCGACCACGTGGCCCGTATGATAACGGCGAAATTAGCGAGCCGCGAGGAACGAGACAGTGAAAGTAGTCAAAATTTACTTCGGCTCAAATGATAACGTCAGGCTATTGCCATGGGACAAATAGTTCTTTTTTATGGTTGACAGCGGTCTCTATTGCGCCAACCATCATATCTGAGTTTTCAAGGTTCCTACATCTTTCTGGAATCCTGCCTGCAAAAACGGAATGTTCCGTGGACTTAGTACGTCGCTCAAAAAAAAAACGGTATTGACCACAGCAAATGTTTCACTTCTCGGCGCGCATCATAACTGCACCGGGAGAGCAGAGATGAAGGCTGAGGAGAAAGAAGGAAGAAAGAAAGAACGCGGCATAATTAAGAGCTGCGGACGAATTTTGACCATCATCCTCATCAGCCTGACTACACCCACTGCGGGGCAAATGCCTCTCCCATGTCTCTCCCTATGCCTGCAAACTTCCTAATCTCATTCGCCCACCTAACCTCCTGCCCCCCCCCCCCCCCCCCCCCCCCCCCCCCCCGCTACACTTGCCTTCTCTTGGAACCCACTCCGTTACCCTTAAGGACCAGCGGTTACCTTGCTCAGCAGCCGACCACCCTAAACCACCGAGGCACAGCAGCGGGCGCTACAACCTTAATGAACTATAATTACAGTTAATGCAGCATGGAGAAGGGTAGAGTCGTTATGAACAGAACAAGCTGCAGTGTAAAACACTGTAAGGAGATTGTTTTTTCCTTCATTCATAGCATGCGTTGTTCATTTTGTGAAACAGTTTGGATCAGCCCACAAAAGGTTGCTGCTTCGTGTTTGCACCGATGTCATCCTTTTGATCTGTATGAATAGAACGGCTAGAATTATAGCTAATGCCTCGATCTTTTGATCGATAGTAAAGTGATAGTAAAAAGCAATTTTCTCCCTTTGTGCCACCCATTTTTTAGTCCTCGTGTTACGTGTTCCAGTGGACAACGTTAAGTTTGTTCTATCACTGACCACCTCAAACTGCAGAAAATTACTTGCCACGCGATCTAAGACGCTGGATGTTGACAGGCACAACTCTAAGCGGGGATCAGCGCTGCAAAATGAGCAAAGGAAGGTGGAGGCTGCCAGCCCCTGTAAGAAGAAAATTTCTGCAGGTAACTGCGGTAGACGAGATGGAGAAGGAAGAGTTGGCGCATAAATAAGATAAAAATTCAAAAACGGTACAGTGATGACAGCTACAAGCGAAAACAATCTGCAGTGCAACATGCGCAGTGCAAACTGTGGTGGTTGTCTCACAACCTGAGCTTTACTGCGAGAGGGGGATGTAGTGGATAACAGAATGGGGAGAGAAATAACGATGTGACCTGAACACCACTCACTAAAAGAGAAGCGAGGTCAGGGAACCGGTGAAAAGTTTCTCACAAAATTCTGAGAATGCATCGGAGCCTCAACTCTCTCTTGAAATGAGGGCCGCGTCGGGCTCAGCTGACATGCATTCAAATGCTCATGCGGCTTGGTTCACATGTGCTCAACTGACTTTAAACAACACAGTAAAAGCGAGGCTTTGTGCTGTACCTCTCGCTCGTATTTAGTGACACAAGAGACAGTAGTTCCTGCTACTTCCAAAGAGCTCTTCACAGACGTCCATGAGCAGAGCTCCCTTGCTACCACCGTTAGTGTGCAGGCGATGTACCACGTTCACGACGTCAGTCCGCCGGCGCAATAAGGCGCCCTATTGTCGCGCCCGTGGTCGGGTCTGTCATAATTCAGGTTGATGGCAGACAATAAAGGCACTCAATTAGGTTTGTATAAAAGAGGGAAAAACACACGGTTTTGTATAAAGAGAGAAATTGAAAAATACAGCCGTTTCTGGTTCAACTGTCATCATCACTATATTCGCTGATGGAGCCTACTGCGTTTACCTTAGCTATGCTTTGAAATAAGTAGTGTGACAATAATAATTTTACAACATTTATGCAATCATCATGCAGTTCACGACTTGACAGTAACGAAATTCCGCTCATCGGTCGATATAGGTCACATCACATTGTGACATCGTCTGTCAAGATATTTTTGGCGGCTGAATGTTTGGCTGAATGTTCGGAAATTTCGAAGTTGGTTCACCCTTAAAATTCCAAGCGACCGCAAAGTATTAGAAGAAGTCCCACCCCAGAAAATGAATTAAGGCGGATTAAGGTCGATAAGTGCGTCGAATTAGTAGAATCTCATATAATAGTATAACGGAAGGTACTCGTACATTCAGCAGATGATGACTCATACATATATCATATAAACTCAATGGAAGCGGTTCTCACCAGAATTTCTCGAAGGAAAAGGCGAAATAAGAAAATTACAAACTCAGTGTAGACACTATGGCAGGCATCCTAAACGGCTGTCACATTATCTTCTTTACGAATGCGTTTGAGAAGCCCCCCACATTTTGTACAAGTTGCAGCAATTCCGAGTTGATAGGTTGTCCCGTTCGCATTTACGTGCTCACACCGCCTTTCCCACAAGATGTGGCGCCCTCTGGGGAGTGGCGAAAATTCATCTGCTACAGGTCGAAAATAAACGCCTTTGGGAGACACAGGCGCGTTCCAGTTCCACGATGAGCCAGCTGCGCCTGCGATGTGGCAGGTGTGTGCTTCCCAGCTGCCGCCATCTATCGTATGGGCCTGCCACTAGCAAGAACTGCGCATTCGCAGCAGCAGGTGGCGGTTTTCGTTTTCAAACAGTGGAGCTGGAACAGAACAGGCGCATGCCCAAAGTGGCCTTGTGAATAAGGCGGATTGACTACACGCCACCGTCCAGCGTGTGGTCGCCACCTAGACAAAAACCGCTCTTACGTGTGACTTTACGGAACACTACACCCTCAGAACATCAAAGCTTATCACTATTGTTCAGTTTCTCTTCATGAAGAAACATAAGGTTTGGAGAATTGCGAAATCTTTAAAAAAAAAAGGCTGCCTCTGCCTGGAAGGCGTTGAAGTAACGATCGTTAGCGGTTTGATTTACCAGAATTGATAAGAAGGACATTAAAGGGAGGTTTCTGCCACCCGGCGTTCTCAGAAGTATCTGAGTATGTGTGATCTCTTGGACTTATTTCACAGATCTTCTTCGGCCACGGCGTTAGATGTTGATGGTTTGGGATCATACATGTCCTTCTTCAAGCGCACTGTGGTAGTGAACGCATCGGCGAAACGAGCGCATCTGAGAGCAGATCCCGAGGGTGACGGCTCATTACGGATGGATGGATGGAATATAAGAGCGTCCCCTTTGAAACGGCGTGTATTGCCACCGTGCTCTTACGTCTGGCTTTACGCACTAATACACCCTCAGAACATCATATCTTATCACTATTATTCAGTTTGTCTTCAAGAAGAACATCAGGATTATCCGAATTGCCAAATCTTCAAAAAGGTGCAATAAAATTGCGTTATCCACCTACCATATACTGAGGTGCTTAGTTACTCACTCCTCATGTAGAGCTTGCACAGAAAATTGCCGATTATGTTGCATTTTCAGATACTTTTCTCCGGGCATCTTGGTAATGTTTTTTTTGCCAAAAGTAGCCAAACAACGTGGTTTATTCTTGGCCGTGGAGTGGAGCACATATGGTGCCCCTTAAGCTCTTAATCTTACTAAGGTAAGGAGAACCCTTGCCTTCACTTTTAGCGACAGTTTGGTGTTTATGGGTGCAGTAACGGCTCTACCATAGAGCTGAGAAAGGAACCCTACTGCCTGGTAAGTTTTGGCACACACGGTACACGTATAGTACAAACACACTGATGTAAACATTGGTTAAAGGAAGAAACCACAGTATTTTCGCATTTTTTTCCTTTTCGGTAGAATACACGTTTAAGTAAGTGCATTTGCGGAGGGATATTGAAGGAATATGAGACAGGCTTTTTTCTCTGAAATGAACGTAAGCAAGATGATCATGATTGTAGGGCTGTGGGCCTGTTTTTAAGCCAGAAAAGCCGAAGAATACAAAAAAAACGACGATGGCTTGGAGCACACGGTGCAATTGGATAAGCACGGCTGTTTGTCGCCAAGATGAGTGCTACATGCCTCCACCTAGAGCTATATTCTCCATACCTATTTTTCTTTGCATTAAAATTCGTTATTATTTGCACCTCAAGCGCGAAGCCATTTAAAAGGCGCAAAATGACGGACTCAGCAGACGCAAGCGCAAAATAACCACGTGTGCCACCTTACGTACTATCGGAACCAAAACGTCGCTGTAGCGCAATTTCGCACTATTCTAAAAGCGTGGAGTTCGAAAGGTCATCGACCTCTAATGCACTTGTAGCGTTTGTGCCAGGACGTGTCAATCTTAAGTAAGATGCAATCCAAGAACAAACGTGTGGTTCACTGTGCTAAGTGACGCACAGCTCTCGGAAACGACTTGAGTTTCTTTGTGCATTGAACCTCTGATCCCTGAGCCTCGCCGCAGTCTTTCACTTCCAAACGTTCGCAGCTCCCCTTCTTGCCTCCGCTTATAACAGCCCCCATGCAGAGTTAGCAGTCTCGTGGGCCATCCCTAGTGCAATAAGCCTTCATAGGCTAGACCCAGCTTGGTATGATCAAAGAGTGCAGGTTCCCAATAATTCCCCAGCACTTGTAATCGGGACCCACCAGGATCTCATTCTTACTTCCAGTGAGCGAACTTGGCAGTTTTCTAGGATGACGTGCTCTACGGGCGTAGTAGGAACAGAAGGCCCGTTCGTCTTGAACTTCGAAACGCCTCCTTCGTAACCATTGCTGAATAACTGAAAACGAGTTACTCAGGTCGTAAACCCGTTATTCGGCTGAAAAACATAGACATATTTCAATGATGCTGTTCGAGCGACATCTGACGTTCAAGACAATATCTTTTTAAGCTTTTGAAGTTGTCAAAAGAAATTGTGCACATGATCTGGACAATAAAATGAAAACGGCATGGGTAGTTTGTGCAGTCAGTTCTCGCTGCGCTTTGTAGGATGTCACGTCGACATTGTGAACAGAATTATAAACTGACTGAACTGAAATTGAAGTGATTTCGGCTAATGAAGATCATTCTTGTGCTTTTAAGGCAGCGAGTGTTTCACATCCACATAATGTCTTCATTTTGTTACTATTTTTCTGTCTTGTAGGTTTCACGGCGGGTAAGATAAAAAAGACGACCAAAAACCTTTCACCGATAGAAGATGCAACAGCATAGTCACTTGGGATATAAGTAGGTTTAAATAAACCGTTCGTCTTATCGCGTAGAGGACTTTTTTTTTACTTACCTTTGGCAGGTCTACTGTCGCCATAAAAGAACTTGATCTTTTTGGGCGGGCACATTTTGGAAGGTGCAGCAGGGTCAATTTTGTCGCTACTACGAGAGAAAGAGTCAAGAGTCCGTCTCGGCGACCACACTATAGAATTGTACTTGCATTTAGTCAAAATCTCTCGTCGCTGGCAAAATGTGAGCCCCTTTTACCAACAGCGCACGCGCGTAACGTTAGAGCATTGGGCGTAAGTACGAAAACTTCTTCCCTTCATCTCTAAGATGAGATTCCAATTTATTTTTCGGTCTAGTGTGTCTCGTTTTGGATGACAAATTGCAAGCGAGGCTTTCAAGTAGCAGATTAAAGAAGGGAGCACGAATACTCTGGCCGCTAATTAATAAAAATATCGCAGGTAGAAAAACAGCACAAATGACTCCAGGGAAACGCCTCTAGCCGCACAGAGCGCGCACTGCTTTAAGCGTCGTTTCGGCAAAGGTGGGTACAGTCAGCTATCGGCGTGATTAAGCATGACGCCAGCCTCCGCACGCAAAGGTTCCTATTTTTTTTTTCTTCTTAGAGCGCCAGAATAATTGGTCGCTTGGGGGCTTCAGGGGACATCAAAATGCACGAAAGTTTCAGTTCAGGGCACAAACAAAAAAAACAATAATTTACTTTGTTCGCTTGCAAACCCCTGTATAGAATAAGGCGTTGGTTGAGTGATGCAGTATTTAACTACCTCTGCGACAGAGGCGTCCCATTGAAGCCTAATGTAGCGTTTTTATTTGTGCTATTAGACTAGCTTCTACACAAATGGCTTTTTTTCAAGCGAGCACTGAAAAATGCCGAATGGCGCAAAGCTCTGCTCTCCTCGGAGAGCAGAGCTCGATGTAGTGGGTGTCTGCAGTGATAGAAGTTTTTGCTGCTAAAATATTGAAATCATTTGCCCTCTCATTAACGAGCATTGCCCTGGTGTTTTAGACTTTAGTGCTACGCTACGGAGGTTAAAATTACAAGTAAGAAAGCATAACCATAGTGACAAATGCACGAAATCTGCATAAACAACAGCATCACGGTTTGCTAATGAGGTGAACAAACACCCCTATTGCGTCTAGGTTTGCGAAACCTGTCGGCCTGAAATTCTGATGCTTTATATCGTTTTTTTTTAATCTTATGCACGCTCCTCCATCAAAAAAGATCTTCGTAGATGCTTGACGCAGCTCAGAATTGCGAAGCTGTTTGCACCACAAGAGGTTCATTAGGCATGGGTATATCCATGAGAATTTATCTATGTATCTGACATGAAAGCCACTCTGGGCTAAAATTACCATGTCAACCCGCCACTTTGAACAATAATATTGCTCGATGGACAAGATATCCTTTGCAAGTGAAAAACAAAGGAGCCAAAACCAAGCCACTTTCAAAAAGTAGGTTCATCTTTTGGTTCTAGAAAACAACTGCTGCCTAAAAGCAATTCTTCCAAGTTACAACCATGGCATTAGGACTGACTCTGAAGTCGCACCTGTTTACGCCTGAGCGCAGGTAGGAATTTTCTTTTAAAAAAGTATAGAGAAGAATAAAAAGTAGCAGGAGGAGGCCCGCTGAAGTGAACGCCTTTCCTAGCCTAATTCACGCAGTGAAATTTCCTACGGCATGCCAGAAAAAAAAAATGTAGAAATCAGTGAGGCTTCCAGCAAACTCCTAGCAATCAGGTTTCTTCTTTTGACACAGCCATCATCACAAGAACGATTCACTTATTGTTTGAATCAAACCTGTACTCAGTCGATATTTCTGGCCACTAAAAGCTGTACGACTTTCAATCCATTTAAAAAGAAGAACCACAATTTTTTATTCCGATTTTACTCGCGCGCCCTTAGTCAGTCGTATGGCGGATTCTTTACCCGACATGGGGTTTAAGGCAATAGGGGGAAGTGTTGTAGGTCGTTTCTTATTTGCTGTTTAGCGAGAGGCCTAACACAGTTTACTCTGCTTTTGTTTCTTCTTTTCGCCTCCTGATATACGTTAGGGTACAACCCGGTTGGCTTGAGAAGAAACGAAAAAACAACTGAAGTTTCCTATATCTTCAAAACGTTGAAGGTGTGCGTAGGATTATGTAAGCACAGAACCAGTAAGGCAATCAAGGCTATAATTGGAAATTTCGCTTTCCTTGGGAGGGTGGTTTATCTACTGGTGACACGAGCAGAGGTTCGCTTGACGTCCGGATTCTTGCCAACAGCGGCAAAACAACTAACTCGATATCAAGGACACATAATTGGAGGCATTGCAAATTCCAAGCACAGTGTAGCTGTAGGTGTTCCTCATTTTCACTTTGTTAGGAACCGAATCACACCATAAAAATTCGCTTCGTACATATGGGGAGTACGCTCCCGCACCACGGTTTTCTTAGAACTGTATCCGTAAGTCCGGAAACGGGAGTGCGTTCCGCGCCAAATTTTGAGAAGTGAAGGTCCGTACGCTGTCATATTTTTAAAATCACCTTAAATGTTATCAAAATAAAAATAGTGTAAAGCGTTTAGCATGGTACACTTATTGTAAAGCGGTAATCTTCCAGTGATGCCCGCGAATTTACAGCCTGCCTACAGCACCGCAGCGGTGGCCAAGTGGTTGAGCATCCGCCTCGTATGCGGGAGGTGCGGGGTTCGATCCCCAGTGCCGCCGGGTACCCACCGGTGATACAATGGGTACAAGCTTTCCCCTGGTCTGGTGCTCGGCTTATTTAGCGTGAAATGCTTAAGAAATGGGTCTCTGACCCCACCTTGAGAAAAAGAAAAATACCTTGTGACATGCCGCTCTTTGGCCATAGCTGCCCTTGCGCCATAAAATCCATCATCATCATCATCACAGCCTGCCTACAGCCTACAGTTACCCAACACCCAATCAAACTCTATATATGCACAAAAATCTAGTTTTATCCAAGTGATTGAAGCAAGTATTGCGGAGCAAGTGCGTTCTAATTTCTTGCTGATTCAGAAGAAGATTGAAAGGGTCTGTGTGAACAAAACCGTTGTTGCTTACTTAGTTACATCCAATTTCATTACTGCAGTAACAGCTTGGATATTACCTTAGAATAACAAGGATAATCCGCTATGAAAAGAGTATAACGCCTGCGCCTTTCGTGCGTTTCTCATTTTCATCTGTCGACTCCTTCGCGGATTTTACAGCAGACTCTCTTCCGTTCGCAGCACTCCAACTTGATATTCAGCTATCAGCCGTTGGCCTTCCAAATGCGACAATAGCACGTTTTGGGGACACAGTGATTGGCATTACTAACCTTGCGTTACGGAGTCACTAACGGACGAATGACCCTGACGGATTACAATATTTCTTCGTCAAACTGAGCTGGGGTGGTGAGCAAAATGACAGTGACGATAAGATATGGTTGTCACTTTAGTTCGCCCTTTTCGGATGGTAAATGGAATTTTTCATTACTCTGCTCACTGCTGCTGTGGGCCGACCGTGATGTGAGCTTGACCGACTACCGCGCGCTGTATCGAAGAGCATTATCTAAATGAAAGATTGTTAGTCTAAACTGTTGTGTAAAAAAAGTGATTTTGTGATATTTACCTTTAAATTATTCTCAAGCATTGTGAAATATTTAGAAAAAATATGTTGCCTGCTGCATGCTCTTTTAGAACCCATACCTCTGTGTTTAAAATACAAACCAAAACTAAGTAGTTTTTCTGTTTGAGTTTGGCATTTTTTTTAGTATGAGAAATATTTACTCGCTTATTGTTGCTGATGCTATCTTTTGTTGTCACGCTTGGTTATGTAGATAAACCTGCTAATAACAACCGCAAGTGCAAAATGCGACGCTTGAAGAGAGTACGTGCACTGGATGAAAACGACAACTGACATATATGCGCGGACTGATTGGCTGCAGAACTACTGCGGCATCGCCATAAAAACTAAGTTTGGGGACATTTGAGTAATGATTCAAGCTGCGCTACCCGTGGTCGGTTACGAGCTTTACATATGATCATCCAAAGCTACTACAATGCAACTTTTTTCAAACGAAAAAGGTTTATGCACACGAAAAAGGCTTTCAAAACAACGTAATCAACACTCGAAGCGGCATACAGTACTTCTGTCCTCGGGCGATCCCATTTTTGTGTACCTGCATTGCAAAGCATTATATGGGAATAAGAGTTTGATAAGCTTTTTAGCTTGCTATTTCACAACTTGTGTGATGCTGCAGGACACTTTATTATTGAGACCAATTAAAAACAATACGAATGCCTCGAGGAAGGCGGGATCACAGGGTAGTTTACTGCATCTCAGGGGCTTTCATTAAGAACGATTGCCAATGAATACAAATGACTCAGTAATCATCAGTAATTAAAGAGACCTAGCAAATAAAATAAGACGAGCAGTCGGATGAGCAACAGAAACCTCTCCGCGTGTCAAATGCCCCGAAACAATAATTGCGGTAACGTTCAGGTCAGTATGTTTGACGTGGCTTTCAAACATTTGAGTGGTTTTTTTCGAAGCAGGATTGTGCTGAACCTCGTGATATCCACGCGCTCTTTACTTTTTCTGAATGAATGTTCTGAAATAACATTTTTTTCAAGTTGTAAACATCACGATAGTTTGTACGATGACATTTTTTCATTCACCCCCGTCGTTTTCCCTCGCCGGCATCATCCTTACAAAGTCAAACGACTGACATATCACTCGTCTCACTATGCGCAACCATTCATACCCAGAAGCATAGTTGACTGGAATGACCTACCATCAGATATTGCCGCTGAAGTTCGCGCCGATCAATTACATCAAAAGCTGCGTACTCATATCAGAATGTGGAGAGTCTGTTTTTCAGGCTTAGTTGTTTTTGTTCAATACTAATCTAATGCCTTCTGCGATCTATTCCGATACTGTTTCGAAATTTTTCTCTTTTTGCATTGCTTTTAGTACTATAAATCCCAGATGCTTCAATTTTACGCTTTATACTTTTCTTGTCCTATCTTGTTTTTGTGCGAACTTTCATCCCACTTCTAGTATTGGCATTTGCGTATTTTGTGGCCCTTTTTACTGTTGCTGTATTTTTTTTCAAAAATTGTTATTATTGTTTTGTGTGCCCCCAATGTAATACCCTCTCCCGAGGGCCTTTAGGGTATTTGAATAAGTAAATAAATAGAGATGCAACAAAATAAGTAGAATTTCTTTCTTGGGCGCGAATACCATGAAGATTATGTTTT
Organism: Amblyomma americanum; assembly: GCF_052857255.1. Classification (NCBI taxonomy): domain Eukaryota; kingdom Metazoa; phylum Arthropoda; class Arachnida; order Ixodida; family Ixodidae; genus Amblyomma; species Amblyomma americanum. The sequence continues at coordinate 89,495,147 of NC_135503.1, forward strand.
TGCGCTGTTTTCTTGTAACTGCACCGTGGCCGAAAGTCTGCTCATCAGAATCATCATCAGACTACGCTCACTGCAGGACAAAGGCCTCTTTCATGTCCAATTCACCCTGTGTTCTGCCGGCTGTGACCACTGTATTCCAGAAAACTTCTTAATCTCATTGGCGAACATAACTTTCAGCCGCCCTCTGCTATGCTTCATTTTGTTGGAATCGATACCGTTACCCTTAAGGACCAGGGGTTATCTTGCACTCGCATCACATGTCTTACCTGATCACATTTCTTCCTTTGATTATGATTAGAAAGTCCTTAACCCGCGCTGGTTCCCTTACCCACTATGCCCCCTTCCTGTCTCTTAACGTTACACCTATCATTTTCCTTTACATTGCTCGCCGCGGGGTTTTCTAACTTAAGCTGAACCCTTTTCCTTAGCCTGCACGTTTCTGTTTCTTAGGTGAGTACCGGTAAGATACAGCGGTTGTATACTTCTCTCTTCAGGAATATTGGTAAACTACTAATCATGATCTCAGAGAGCCTGCCGTGTGCGCTACACCCCATTCTTATTCTTCTCGTTAATTCCCTGTCATGAACCGGACCAGCTGTCACTACATAGTTTAAGTGTACCTATTCTTTTGCCACATCCAGCACCTCGCTGCTAATTGTGAACTGCTGTTCCCTTGATAGACTGTTGAACATTACTTTGGCTTTCTGCATGTTAATTTCTAGACCCAGTGTTCTGTTCTGCCTGTGTAACTCATTAATCGTGCTTTGCTGTTCACCTCCTGAGTTACTTAGCAAGGCAATGTCATCAGCAGCTTGGCCGCCGCGGTGGCTTAGTGGTTATGGCGCTCGGCTGCTGGCCCGAAAGACGCGGGTTCGATCCCGGCCACGGCGGTCGAATTTCGATGGAGGCGAAATTCTAGAGGCCCGTGTTCTGTGCGATGTCAGTGCACGTTAAAGAACCCCAGGTGGTCGAAATTTCCGGAGCCCTTCACTACGGCGTGCCTCATAGCCTGAGTCGCTTTGGGGCGCTAACCCCCCCCCCCCCCCCCCAAAAAAAAAATGTCATCAGCCAATGGCAGATTTATTTAGGTATTCTTCATTAACTCTTATCCCAAAATGTTCCCAACCGAGGCCTCGGAACGCCTCCTCTAAACGGGTGTTGAATAGAATTGCCGAGATCGTGTCTCCCTGCATGACATCCTTCCTTATCAGAATTTTATTGCTGACTTTATGGAGGACTATGGTAGCCGTGCAACCGATACAGATATTTTACAAGATTTTCACATAGTACTCTTCTACACCCTGATTTTGTAGGTTTCCACTCAGTCAAATGGTTGCTCGTAATAAGTGAAGGGTATATATAGGGACTGGTTTTACTCTGCGCATTTCCCCATCGCGTGATTTATAGTGCCAATATGGTCTATTGTCGAGTATCCTTTTAGAAAGCCAGCTTGATCATTTGAATGATTGAAGCCTAAGGCTGTCCTGATTCTATTTACAATTACCTTAGTGCATACCTTGTAGGCAACGGACAGTAAGCTGATCGGTCTGTAATTTTTCAAGTCCTTGGCGTCTCCTTTCTTACGAACTAATATATTGTTTGCGTTCTTCCAAGATTCTGTCACGCTCGAGGTCATAAGCCATTTCGTGTACAGGGTGGCTAGGTTTTCTAGCACAATCTCCCCTCCATCTTTCAACAGATCTGCTGTTACCTGATCCTCACCAGCTGATTTTCTCCTTTGCATTGCTCCTAAGGCTTTCTTTACTTCCTCTTTCGTTACTCGCAGGATGACACATTGCTGTGCGCTACTGTCTCTCTTATTAACGCTCTGATTATTTCGGCTACTGCACAGTTTTGTGTAGAACTCTTTGGCTACTTTTACTATTTTATCCATAATGTTAATGACATTGGCCTCTCTTTTCTCTTAATGCACACATCTGGCTTTTACCTATGCGTACTTTCCTGTTCACCTCTTTCAGGCTACATCTGTTCATTAAAGCATGCTCGATTCTCTCCACATTAAACATCATTATGTCGGCTACCTTGCACTTATTTATGAATTTAACAGCTCTGCCAGTTATATTATGTCTGTAGGGTTAGACGCTTTCATGTTTCGGCGTTTCTAATCAGATCGTTCGTCCCCTGAGATAGCTTGCCGCTTAGCCTGTCGAATCATCCTACAGCCTACTTCTACTGCGCACTTCGTAATGATAGCCATAAAATTATAGTTCATTGATTGAAGATTAGGATCGTCTTCCTCAGTTAAAGAAGTATGGACACTTTCTTATTGTGTAAATAGTTTGTACATATTACTCCTCCCCTATCATCTCTTCCTGTCCCCTAACCTCTTTCATTTCATTTCTCCATTCTGCCTGCTATCCTTTATTTCCGCTGCCCCAGCTCAGGTCCTTCGGTATCAACGGCAAATTCCGGGGCAATCAAAAATCTTTTCCTTCCTTTTTCCTATTATTTTAATAAAAAAAAACCACTACCACCATTTTAGTGGCACGTTTTTTTTTGTCCACAATGATGCGGAAGAATCTACTACGTGCGAATCTTCGTGTGATATTCGCCTACGACCACTAAATAATTTATAAAGAAATTATTTTCTGTCATGCTGTTTCGGTTTTGATTTCAACAGCGAAACGATGACTGACGTTAAAGAGCGCTTTTTTTTCACGTGACGAATGGAAAAACGTCTATATAATCGCTGCTTGGTCATCTTAATTTACTGCCAGCCTTCCTCAAGAGCTGGAATTACAACGAATGTGGAAGCAGCGATTATTGTGCAGTTTTTCGGGTCTCACGTGACCTGTCAGCACACTTTGACGTCACAGTCCTCACTCGGCTGTTGAAACCGAAACCGAAATAGAACGAGAAATAAATGCGATTATAAATTATTTAGCGGTCGTACGAAAATAGAAGTGGTAATCCATGTATAATAATGTATTACGCATCTTTACGAACAAGAAAACACGCACCCAAAGGCTAGGCGTGTTTACTCCTTTAAAGCCGAATATCTGTTCTGCAGCGATATTGTCAATTTCTCTATTTTCCCTCTCAGCGCTAACTCGTTAATGGAATTCCGCTTCACTACTTTCTTCCGTTCCCTCTTCAAGTCCAAGCTAATTCGAGGCCTTACCATTCTGTTGCCGCTATAATGCACCATTCCGAGTACCTCCATATACTACACGACATCCGGAAGTTTTAACATTCGAGTTCTCCGGGGTAGTCGGTGCGATCAATCGAGGTCATGATTTTTTTCATTTCGTCTAGGGTTTCAACTATGTAGCCCTTAGTACTCTCCCATACATTTATCCGAGTTCGTTGCGTGGGGTAAACTTATAGCTTTAAAAATGTCGAGACATCCTTCAATTCATTATTTCAGTGGTTACTTAGTCAGGAAAAAACTGACTGACTATATGCAGTCATTCGTTTGTGCGTCTGCGATGCAGCACTTATAAAAGTTTGAGTTGAAAAAACGCTAGCCCGCAACATCATTCTCGCTGAGACTCCGCCCGTGTACTTGTAAATGGAAGCAGGCCAAGTGAACGTACCCTGCTATCAGAGAGATCTATGTACAGCCCCTGGGCTCGAACCAATGGACACGTAGGAGAGCACTGTGATGCCTTTGAACTCGACATTACGTAAGCGTTGACTCTGCGATCATAAGCTTATTGCGCCCGATATATTGTATGATAAAAACCGACTAACACTATGTTTCTGTGTACTTAAATTTGTTTCTCTTTTCACGACGATAACGGATATGCAGAGCGCATGATTGCTCCACGTGAATTCGTTGACTCTCAAATTTCAGAAAGCAGCGAAAGGAAGATAAAGATTTAAAAAATGTATTTTTTGGGCAGTGAAGCAGCGTTTACCCTTGGACAAAGACTGAAGAAAGAGGAAAGCTTTACGCGACATGTGCCTTTCACTTTTCCTTTCTCTCTATTTATGCCCATACGCCAGCCAGGGAAAAGCTCCGTTTGAGTGCCTATACTCCGATCGAGTTTTCTACTTTCCGCAGATTGCCCACTTGCGACGGAGACCTGATCACCACCCGAGCGGAATTTAGTGCTCAGCCCGAAGTTGCTGCTCTCTAAGTGGGCGCCTGGGAAAAAGCCACCGCTGCGCATTCAAATCCTAGGTCTATAGTTCCACCGCAGAGTTTATGCTCTTTAGCAGTGTGTTTGCCTCGGCATGCTATATCGACATTTCCGATTGGAAACCAAGTAGAAAGCAGAAGGCTTTTAGGCAGAGGCGAATATCAACGCATATAATGAGGGCGTTTCAACTGAACGGGATCCAAAGTTTTAAAATTATCTGGCGTAGGCTCCAGAATTTAAACCACAATAATGTTAATCGCGGCCCTTCACAGCGAACAAGCTTGTTCATCGCATATCGCTTATCTTTATTTCTGAATCACTAGCTTTGAGGGAATTTTTTTGAGAGGCATAAATTGAATACGACCCGCTCCTTCTAATCCGACCTACTTTGCGTGATGCCTCATATAAAAGTCTGTAGAAAAAAAAATTGAGCGCAATATTCCTGGAGAAAATATCACTTGGTAAACACCACTTCGAAACGTTGCCCACTTGACTCTAGGTCAACGCACAGGGCGCAATGATGGCTGGAGTTGAAAGAGAGCTCAGTGTTAACTTTAAATCATATTTGGTACGCCCATACTGCAGAGCCTCAAATGTTTCCTTTCACGGCACGGAAATTACCTTGTGCCCGAAAAATATTCACGTTAGTTTTTTTGCGTTATTCGTTATTTGAATCCTTTGGCGTCAGTTCATGACTAACCAGCATCCGGCACTTTCGCCCAGATACGCGGCATTTTTTATGGTCGACCAAAAAGGAGCCACCAGACCATTGCAAAGCGAAAACAAACCATGAAATTCATCGACTGCGCCGCACTTCTCGCAAAGACTACGCCTTATTAACGGCTTCTTTTCATATACTGTCAGCGAAGCTTCATGTCGGTGTGAAGAGATAACACGTCGGTTATCTTAGTGCAGTAGTGCATGAAGTGAGCTTGAGAACACGAGATTCTGAACTTGCAGGGCACGACAGCGCCTGGTATGGCATGCCGCTGCCTGTCAGCGAAGCTTCATGTCGGTGTGATGAGATAACACGTCGGTTATCTTAGTGCAGTAGTGACTGAAGTGAGCTTGAGAACACGAGATTCTGAACTTGCACGGCACGACAGCGCCTTCTATGGCATGCCGCTGCCGCAGACTGCGATACCAGAGAGGGTCCATATTCCCCTAGCGTGTGGATCACAACTATATGTTTGCCGTTACACGTTACCGCTACTTATAGGAATGCTCACTTTCCACAGGGCTGCAAGTTTTTTCACTCATTCTCTGCTGAAGTGACCACTAGAGCTGCTCAGTATTGGTTTACCGTTGATGTACCCACTGGCATAAAAAAACGCAAATTGCCTTACAGTTATAAAATGGCTGATTTTGATACAGTTAACAACTAGCTCTCAATCATCCGTTGCCAGTACGTCTCCAGGATTGACGAACGTTCTGTTTTGATTAGCTAGGACTTAATCAGTATGAAAATAACAACTCTCTCAGTTATACTCTCTGACCAAGACAGTCTGTGCCCGTGAATTCCTAGGTAATATAGTAACCATCATTTCTCAATCGGCTCACGAACGTAAAAAAAATGCTTATTCACTCAGTAAATCTTAAAGACGCTGAAGGTTGTTGGCTATCAAACGGGACGCACCTGCAATCTATAATGAGGCTGTCAATAATGGGAAGGATATCTTTTCCTACAAGCACTTCCTGCAATGCTTACTGACAGTCTGGAGAAGTTTTGGAAAACTGTCAATATGAATATTTATCTTGTTGACTTTAGATGTGTGCCTATTTCGACCGATGCTGTGCTTTAATGCTGAGTGATTTGTTTGTTTCCAAGTTTCTCCTTCTTACATGTGCTCTGCCACCAGCGTCTCCACTTTGTGAACTTACACCTGTATTGCCTATTGGGTGGGCTCAGGAGCTGCGCCACGGCACAGTTATCGAATCCGGCTTTCTTCATCATGCAGCTGTCCTTTCATGCCTTCGCTTGCCTTTTGTTGCCCGTGTTCTTCGACGCCTTCAGGACTCTGGGCACTTTCCGGTCTCCAGCCGCGTTTGCTAGCAGCGAAGACAACCACCTCATCAGCGTCAACCCCGACTCGGACCGTTTACCGCAAATCAACTACTGGACCGTCGAATTGCGCTGGAAAGCGGCATCGGCAGCCACGTCACTCGACCAGCCACTTATAAAAGACCGGCAATCACCTCCCGCGATCTGTGGGCTTTGCAGCTGTGCCGCAGCACAGTTATCGAATCCGGCTTTTTGTTTTCACCATGCAGGTCAATGAGCCGGTGAGTCTATTTGCTAAAAAATCCAGTAATTATTTGCTGATACAGCTGCCGAGCCCTCAGAGTTTGACTGCTATTTGTTGTGAATGCTCTCACAGTGAACAATCTCTGTTACTACTGGCTGGTGACAATGAAACTAACCCTGCACCTGCCAAATTCCATGTCGCTCTGGCTGAATTAAAAAAAAAACTGTGTGCTGGCACGAAAACACTAATCTCTGAAAGGCTAGATATAAAAGGACGCATGGTTCTAATCAACAGAATAATATCCGATTTCAATAGTCGCCTCCCTGAATTCGAACATTTCCAGGCTGTGTCTACGATTCACTCCGTCGTTGTAATTTGTTCAGTCAAAAGATAGCCAGACAGGTCGTTTGGTCCACGACCTACAGCTTCGTCTTGACGATGCTGAAAACCGCTCATTAAGGAACAATGATTTTTTTATGACACACCTGATTCATCTCCTCGTGAAGCATATGCCGAGTCTAAAAAGCTTATCACTGTTCACGGCTTATAGCAATGGAAATAACGTTGGATCCCAAAGATATAGAGCTCACCCACCTGCTTGGCCGTCAGATTCCAAACCAACGACGCCCTATATTTGTCAACTTCACATGATCCATGACCAAAGAAGCTGTTTACAAAGGGCCCAAATTCAAACGAACCGACTTTAGTGTGGCTGAAGATTATTCCTGCCACGTGCCAAAAAATTTGCAAGCACTTAGTAGCGACGTTTCAGTGGTAACGTCTGAAAAATTTTTTCCTCGGCTTTAAGACGCTTCATATCCGTCCCAAGTGCTACTTTTATGACAGGATGATAGAAGCAGGGAAGGAAACCGCGTAGCAGACATCCTTTCATCGCCGGTGTCTACAATAACCACGTTCAGCTTGTCATCCTAGAACCAACTCCCAGACTAACCTCGACCTTTCTGTAATTTTCACAAATATACGCAGCCTCCTTTCCAAACGAGAGCTTGATCTAACCTTTATCTCACCTTTTATTTCATCTGGCAACAGCATACCAGTACTAAAAGAACATGGCTCAATGACAGTATCAGGGATTTCCAAGTGTTGCGCGATTTACCAAATTTACCAAGACAATAAAAATTCCCGAGAAGAAGAAGGATGGTTTATTCACCGTTAACCAGGAACTGCCATTCTGTCTCGTCAAAACCTCCCCTTACCTTGAAATATTGTGCCTCATCTACAGCACTTCTCCAATAACAACGCTAACTAGATCCTGCAGTCGACGGCCACCTAACAGCCCTGAGTTCCCGCGTAAGCTCAACAGTATTTGGCTGCAATTACCAGTTAAGTACACCAACGCACGAACTATTCTTTTTGGGAACTTTAACTTCTTATATACAAACTGACATTAACCTCAGGTTACCGTTTCACATGAGCGTAGAGAATTTTTCGATATGTCTGAATTTTAATCTTTCACAATTAATAACTGAGCCAACAAGCATTACGGAGACATTACAAAACATTCTAGATCTCATTCTAACTACTCACCCTGAGTACTTAGCTTCTGTTACTTGCATGGGGGAAATCATTGATCAAAATTAATTAGGCCTCATTCCACGTTACTCCAGATCAAAGGATGGTGTCGAAAAAAATAATAATAGAGCGTTACGATAAGACCGACTACGTAAAAATAAACACTGAGTCAAATACTCTCTTCCCCAATTTAGAACTACACTACCATCCGCATAGAGCACACGAAAAGTGGTTATTCTTCAAACGCAAAATTAGTGATATAACGAACAGATATAATCCAAAGTGCATTATCAACACTGATAGGCAAAATCCTTGGTTCACCATAACACTCAAAAGAATAACAAGTAGGAAGCAGCGGCTCTACCATGCCGCGAAACTTAGGCCGAGCTCCTAGTCATGGGAAAAATACTAGAGTACTGAAGATGCATACCTGGCAGCGGCGAGAAGCGCGAAACGTTTCTTTATTCACAACGACTTACCCAAAATGATCACAAGTAACCCGAAAAAAATTTGGCAACTGATAAATGCTCAGAAATCGCACGACATCACCCTTATTAATGATATGGTCGACTCTGTCAGTGATGCTCGTTGTGTCGATACATTTAATACCGAATTTTTATCAGTATTCGCAAGAAGCTGACGAACCATTTTTTTTCGGTATCCTCTTTTACCAAAATGGCAATGGTGGCTATCGCATTTCTTGCAAATGACATTTCGTGTTTAATCTACAAACTAAAAATTTCATCGCCAGCTGGAATCAACAAAATTAACCCAGTTTCTATAGAACAGCAAGGACATTTCTCCGAAGTTTTTGTGTTTGTTGTTCTCTTAGTTACTCTCCAGAGGTATTATCCCAGAAGAGTGGAAGACTGAGAAATTCGTTCCTGCATTCAAATCAAGTAACAAAGACTCGCCACTTAGCTGTCGCCCTATATCGCTGCCCACTATTCCTTTTAGGCTCAAGGAACACGTCGTCTACACACAGATTGGCATCATCTACATTCTAAAATCTTTTAAGAGCGTCAGCTCTTACTCATCACGTTTCTCGATTTCTTGGTGTCTGCTACCAACTCCCTACGACATGAAACTTTCCAAGTCCGAAGAATTCAAGATGGCAGCCCGCGTAGTAAATCTATATAACAACCGAATTGGTGAATGATTCGAGACGTTGTTAGTATATTGTCACTAACGGGTTGCAGAATCAGAAGGCTAGGCACAGGCCGCAAGGAATCAAGCATTGTTCCAGCTGCAAGAAGCACGCGCGTCTGACTTCTTTTTCTCAAGGCGCCGTCCGGGGACACCAGGCGGCATTATTCCACCTCCCCCTCCTCCAAAAAAAGGAAGCAAAAACGTGGGCGCACTTGGGGCGAACGAGGTGCCCGTTACTGACTAAAGTATGGCTTCATACGCAGTACGTGCACGACCTCAGGCTTCGGTCGAAAGCGCCAACTGGGCAGAGTTCAATCTGGAAGGACTTCATACGTCATATCCGTGATGCGGCGCAGCACTTCGTAGGGTCCAAAGTAGCGACTCAGGAGCTTCTCCGACAGGCCGGGGTTCATACCCACACTTTGTCGTCGGGGTGGTACTCGATGTGGCGATGTCGTTGGTTGTAGCGTTCTGCATCCGTTGCCTGCTGCAGGCGGATGTGCGTACGGGCCAGTTGGCGGGCTTCCTCTGCGTGCCGGGTAAACTCCTCGGCGTCTGGCGTGAGCGTCTGGTCATCAGGGGGGCACGGAAGCATGGCGTCGAGCATCGTTTGGACTTCACGCCTGTAGAAGAAGCGAAACGGCGTAAATCGAGTTGTTTCCTGAATCGCCGTGTTGTAGGCAAACGTCACATATGGGAAGATCTCGTCCCAAGTCTTGTGCTGTACATCGACGTACATTGCGAGCATGTCCGCTAAGGTTTTATTGAGGCACTCCGTGAGCCCGTTTGACTGCGGGTGGTATGTAGTAGTCTTGCGGTGGTTTGTGTGACTCAGCTGGAACACCTCGTGCATGAGCTGCGCTGGTAACTCGGTGCCCCTATCGGTGATGACGGAGGACGGGCGCCATGTTGTAAAATAATCTGGTGTATGAAGACGCGCTATTTGAGACGATGTACTGCGCGGCACCGCCTGGGTTTCCACATAACGCATCAAATAATCAGTCTTAACTATAATCCACTTTTTGCCAGGAGACGACACAGGGAATGGGCCCAGATCAATGCCGACTTGGTCAAAAGGTGTACGAGGTGGCGCAGTTGGTTGGAGCAAACCTGCGGGCTTGAGCGGTGGTGGCTTACGACGCTGGCACTCACGGCAACCTCTGACGTAGCGGTGGATGGTCTTTGCAAGTTTAGGCCAGTAATAGCCCTGACGCACTCGAGCGAGCATGCGTGCAAATCCCAAGTGGCCAGAGGTGGGCTCCTCATGACACGCCGAAAGGATGTCGTCGCGGAGCTCTGATGGCACGACTACGAGGTAGGGCCTGTCACCGTTGCTGGAGTTTTTCTTGAACAGTACGCCATTGCGAATGCAAAAAGAGGACAAGTGGCGGGAAAAGTGTCGAAGTACGTTCGAAGCATAACCCTCCAGGTGATCATTGACAGACCGCAGGTCAGCGTTAGCACGCTGCTTTGCCACCAAGTCCTAACTGCTGATCACACCTAGAAAACGATTGTCATCCTCTGCGCTGTCATCAGCTTGCTCGACGGGTGCGCGTGACAGCGTGTCGGCGTCTTCGTGTTTACGTCCGGACTTATAGGCAATTGTGTAATCATATTCTTGAAGGCGAAGGCTCCACCGTGCTAGGCGGCCTGATGGGGCCCGGACATTGGTAAGCCAGCGCAAGGAATGGTGGTAGGTGACCACTTTAAAATGACGACCACAGATATAAGGCCGAAATTTAATCGTGAACCATACGACAGCAGCCGTACCGCATTTTCCCGAAGGTACACGACGCTATCCAAACGCAAGTGAAGGAGATGCTTACAGACGGCATTATTCAGCCCTCTAAGAGCCTGTGGTCGTCGCCCGTCGTGCTTCTTAAGAAGGAAGGGACACTGCGTTTTTGCGTGGATTACCGTAAGCTGAACGCCATAACGAAAAAGGACGTCTACCCGCTGCCCCGCATCGACGACTCGCTCGATAGACTTCGCCGCACCAAGTATTTTTCGTCGATCGACCGGATATTGGCATATTGAGGTTGATAAATGCGACCGCGAAAAAACGGCTTTCATCGCACCCGGCAGCCTATATGATTTTAAGGTGTTGCCCTTCGGCCTTTGCTCTGCGCCAGCGACGTTTGAGCGCATGATGGATACTGTGCTGGCTGGCTCCTTCATGTACTGCACTGTCTCGAGCCTGTACTTGAGGTGGTTCCTCGTGTGGCCTTCGAGTTCGTCGTTGTGCGCACGGAACAAACAGTTCCCGTCACACTGTATCTCCTGGAGGGTCAGCCCCGTGGCCTTGAGCTGATCTTTGTAACACGTGAAATTTTCATCGTCGCTATTGGCTTTGTTCTACTTCAGGCTGCTCGGTTTCTGCTGCTGGTTGCATTTGTCCGACGATTTTCGGCGCGCCATTTTCCTCACGAATAAATCTTGAAGCTAGCCGTGCTGGGACGGGTGATTGGCGACGACCATTATAAATCCAAGATATCAAATTCGTATTTCCATTGGTGTACCTCACTTTATTTCATTCATGTTGAACTGAATTGAATGTTTGGGAAAGGAAATGGCGCATTATCTGTCTCTCTTATCGGCGGATGCCTGAACCGCGCCGTAGGGGAAGGGATAAAGGAGGAACTGAGAGAAAAAATGAAGAAAGAGGTGCCGTAGTGGACGGCTCCGGAATAATGTCGACAACCTGGGGATCTTTAACGTGCACTAACATCGCACAGCACACGGGCGCCTTTGCGTTTCGCCTCCATCGAAGCACAGCTGCCGCGGTCGGATTCGAACCCGGGTACTCTGGATCAGGAGCCGAGCTAACCGCTGAGCCATTCATATTAATTCTAGTAAACCAAACAGCTATCGGTCGTTACTTCAACGTCTTGCAGACGGTGGCGGTATCTTTTTTAACTCCATCCCAACATGGATTTCGAAAAGGCCTGCGATGCGAGACGCAGGTTGCTATCTTCCTTCATGGTGTTCCTTCCAAGCTTGATGCTAACTTAGAGACTGACGCCACCTTTTTAGACTTTGCCAAAGCATTTGGCCGCCACGGTGGATCAGTGGTTATAGCGCTGGGCTGCTGACCAAAAAGACGCGGTTCGATCCCGGCCGCAGCGGTCGAATTTTGATGGAGGCAAAATTCTAGAGGACCGTGTACTGTGCGATGTCAAGCGCACGTTAAAGAACCCCAGGTGGTCGAAATTTCCGGAGCCTCTCACTACGGCGTCTCTCATAGCCTGAGTCGCTTTGGCCATAACCATAAACCTTAAGTGAGCCAAAGCATTTGATAAGGTATCTCATAAACGTCTACTGTTTGCATTTGGGCGGCTTAACTTCCATCCAGAAATTACTACATGGATAAAAGAATTCCTTATCGTTCACAGTTCGTTGTTGTCAGCAACTACTCCTCAAACCTTCTACAGGCGACATCGAGCGTTCCGCAAGGAACTGTCATTTGCCTTCTCCTATTTCAAATAAATGAAATTTTCTACAAAATTTATGATGTCATGTCCGCCTGTTCTCTGATTGCGTTATTGATGCCCCTGTTACTAACAACGCTCATCAAGGATTCCTGCAGGACAACTTTAACGCATTCAAGCATCGTGCAATTATAGGTTGGTGACATTTAATCCGACTAAGTGCAGCTCAAGTCTTTTCATCTCTGTCGCAACCCGTATTCATTTCCGGATATGATTTCTGGTTTTCTAGTCGAACTTTTTCCGTCCTATACATACCTAGGCGTCACTAATCGCAATCTTCAATCATTGCTCGAGCGGGTTAAAAAACGGAATTTCATCTGCGGATAAAAAGCTAGGCGTTCCTAAATGTCATCGCTGTGACACCCCTCAAAATGTAATGTTATTTGCTTATAAATCATTGAAAAGGTGAACACATGAGTATGCATCGGCCATTTATAATCGACAACAAGCACACCTCATTGAATCATTAGAATCCGTGCAAAACAGCCACCCGTTTCATTCACTGCTCACACTCATCCGATATTAGTGTTTCATATTTCATATTAGTAACGCACCCAGTTATAGCAAATATAAAATTTATTTTCCTGATCGCAGGAACACATGCGTGAGATATTGAGGCTGCGAGCTCGTAATCAGGTATGCGCAATCCACTGCGCCTTGCGTGGAAGGTGTGCCCATTCTCTGCTTAGAATGTTTCAATTTTCTCGCTGGTCGACTATGGCTTTCGTAGTTTTTTATGACTGGCAAGTTTCCTTTCTTCATTTTATTTTAATAACAGCAGCTGCATCCGGAGACCGCTTACGTCACCTTGACACACCAGCAAAGAGGGAAATATGTGGTGGTGTCCCAGCCGCTGTAAGGGCATTAACATAAGTTACTACTTTTTGTGCAAACTGTATGTTTTGTCAAAAAGGCGAGCATCCTCTGCCGTGACTAATTTGTGGGAATCCTGTGCTCCGCGAAAAAACTGGGGGACAGTTAATTGCTGATTACATGCTACAGTGCGATAGCATTGATCCTAATTATACACATTGTCTTCTAAGATACTAGAAAAATTTCTGTCTCCCTCCCATAGATAACAATGTATGTATTCTGTGATTTTGCGACTCCCGACTGCTGGCTGACGCAAGTCGCGACTAGCAATTCTGTGTTATATTTAACGCAGATTTCGAAGCAAATGATTCGGTAATATTTTGCGTGCGTTCAATCTTTCACCAGAAACCGCCTCACCAGGCAGCATTGTAAGTCCTCTTTGAGTCTGTTGACATCAGCTGAGCTAAGTATTCGATTAAGGGCACCGAGGAACTCCCTTTAAACTATTTGTATATCATATCCGTTTTTATTTTTTTATTTCACAACAGTACAAGTGAGACACCGTCTTTGGCGGCGCACTCGCTAATTGCAGCCTGTACAAAACACAAGACTTGGAACCTTATTTATGGCCCATGGCGACTCAAGAATGTCACTTGAGCTTACATAGAAGGGCTAACAAACCCAACAAGGTACGTAAAATATATATCAGGTCGGTAATTTTGGCCTCAAAGGAATATAGACACCTAATTTTATTGCGTGTTTTCTTCTTTCAAATGATGCGTTAGACGTTACAATACATGAAGCACAGTTAGGCATTCACCTATGACCGCTAAATAATTTATTACTTAATTTTGTCTTGACGCGGTTTCGGCTTCATCAACAGAGTGAAACCGTACCGTGTGTTTACACTTTGATCGGGCACGAAGAATATAACTGCTGATGCGTCATTTGTTTCAATTCAAGCTCAAGAAGAACACTTACTTTTTTAAGTGATGTAGTGAGTTCAAACTCACTACAGTGCGCAAGCGGACGTTCAGCAACAAAGGGCTACGACAAGCTTCCCTCCCAACAGCCTTAACTGACGTTTGGCAGTCTGAGGTAAACATGAAAAGTTGCTGTCCTTTTAAAGAGCTCGCAGTCCTTAAGTGCAGTTTCCATTGAAACGTATGGGTTGTCAAAGCATCAGGTACCGCCTATCGAGGAATCGAATCGAACTTGGATTTAATGAACAGGAAAAAAGGAACCGAAATATGTCCATAGCGGTGGAGCGCTTCAAGCGATGATACAAGGGGTGATTAGATGGTATTCACCGAAAAATGCGGACGATACCCATTCATCTACTGTTGGCGCCTATCACTGATGTATTTGCTATTCCGCTTGTTTTTAACTGGTGTTTCATCAACCGGTTTTTGCAGCGAAGCAAAACTCGTCTTAATAATTTTAAAATTGCTGGTGTGCATTAGATTCATAGATCTTCGATCTTTCCCTATAATTTACCCTTTGAGCTACTATTTAAGCAGTGTCATTAGCAAACCAGGCAGTCCCATGTAAACCATATTTCTTATTTCTCCTAATGCTATTAATATTTGTACACAGGCATACGGAGACCGGCAAGATTTGTGGCTGGCTTCGTGCAGCTGTTTCCGGTGTTTCCTTTATGCTGGCTCACAGCCGCTGGAGTGCCTGTGTATGTCTTCCATCATGCCAAAATACGAGTCCACAGGGAACTGACTACCAAACTCCCACCTGACTGAACGTGTTTCAAGTGCTCCTACTTCGTTTTCACTATTCGCAGAACGTAAAACATTTCCGTATAGTGGTATATCCGCGAAATACTACCTGGTGCTTTGGGATCTGACTTCCAAGTGTGATTTGCTTACAAGCAGAATTCAAGTGGAAAAGCCTGTTGCATAGCATGACGCGACTTTACTCCAAATTACTCTGCAAGGGTGGTCCTCTGGTAAAACTTTGCGGGGTAGAGGGGCTCTGAAGAAAGCTTGGCTTGTGTGTATGCGTCTCTTTCTTGTTAGTTGTTTCGCTGTCATTCTCGTACATTTCAGTGGATTATTTTTGTAAATGTCTTGTACAGAAGGCACGCTATGTAGAAGGCATGTTTTTTTTTTCTATTTTACGTGCAATGTCCTGTTTTTGTAACATAATCATTATTTCATAAATGTAGTAACGTTCAGAGTATATAGCACAATTTCATTTTAGCGATAACAGAATTTTATTTTAAGAACTGTGAAAGATACGTCACTGCTATTCCTGCAGGAGGTTTGTATAATTAAGGAAACATTATGTGCCTTTTGTCAAAAGTAACCATTCAACAGGCTGTTGCCTCTCAACCGTATAACGTAGTCAATTTAGGACCCCTAAGGACCTAACGGTGTAAAAATGTGATGACAAGGGTTCACCTTATACATTATACCAATTCAGGGCTTAAGGGCTGCCATAAATGCTTTGCTACGAAGCTAACAAACAAATCACCGTTTCCCGGTTACTTTTGGCAAAGACGCTACCTGACTAAGCTCAATGTTTGGACAATTAACTAGGTAATCGACAATTAATTTTTTTGTTTTTAGAAGGCAAATTTATTGTGCCAAATTGAGGGCCGTGAAGAACGAAGGCGAGCGCAGCTTTTCAATTTTCCTTATCGGCAAAGTGTTTCGAAACATGGGACGGCCAACATACACTCTTAGTAAAGTCCGGCACACAGTCGGCGCTGTAGACGCAGGATTTTGGATCACACTAAGGACGCCTCTAAGCAGCTCGTGTGTGCGGCACGCCGTGTGAGCGGTCTCTTTTTAATCGGCGTAATTCTAGGCGCCACGTAATTAAGCCCGACATTTTGATAGGGGAAAAATGTCAAATTTTTCCTATTTACTAAGCCGTTCGCTCGCTCAGCGGCAGCACGTTTATGAGGCCCACCAGCGAATTTATGCAAGAAAGAAAAAAATTTTTTTCCACTTCCGGGACCCCCCACGGCCAAGTATCGCTGTTTGCAGACACAAAACACACACTCATAAACACACAGTATCAACGACATCAAACACGTCATTGAAGACGGGTGAGATTCGAATCTGGGGCCACTCGGTGAGAAACGAGCACACTTACCTCTGCAAAACCAACCGACACGCGGAAGGGGGTCGTTATTGGATTTAAATGTGAACACCTTGGGCCCGCTAGCACGCATCCGATACCATGACGCCAATGACGTTACATACCACGCGTTGGGCTCCGTCGATCGGAATATTTGAATGCAGGAACGCGGCAGTTCACGCGTATCGCTTGCTTTTCGACAAGGTGGTGGGCAAATCGACCTATATCGGTCAACTAAATTCCACTGTCGATTTCGCCGATGCATTAAGAGGCATAAATAAATTGAAAACCCGAATCACACCGAATGCATGTTTCTCACTCAAGCTGACATAAAAACCCGGATAACAATTTTTTGGTGTAATCGCTCCAACCGCTTCAATACAGTGAGCGGCACTATCCTAAATTTGTATTTATAGAAGAGCGCGCTGCGATAGTCAATAGAACTATAGTATGCTCACTTTACTAAAAGTGCTAATGCAAATACTATAGCTATGAAAGAAACTGAAATATTATTTACACATTCGCCACGCGGCGTCCTGGAGAGCGGTCGTTTTTCCCGATATAATTTGCAGACCATGTGCGTTTTGGAGCGAAAATTTTAATTAACCCTTTGTTGCATGCTGGCCACTGTAGTGGACAAAATTCTGCGATTTTTAGAGCAAGTTCAGTGCACGCCAGGTGCTCCTGTGCATGCTGGTCACTACAGTTGACAAAAAAGGTACGTTTTCGATGCGCTAGATGGCGCCACCATACTGCGGCTGCCTCGAAATTTTGCTACGAAGATGGCTGCCCCCTGCTCGAGCGGGTAAGTGACGTCTGTCTTCACTTTTTGGCTTACCATTCGCACATTTCCCTAATTTGCGATGTATAATTATGCGGAAACAAGAAAAGAGATACTGTTAGGTACGCGCCATTGATATTACGACTGAGTAAAACATAGGTGGGTTTTCCGAACAACTTCTTTCAAATGTCCACTGTGGTGGACACCATGCATGGCGGGAAAACGACATGCCCATGTGAGGCTTTTCGTAAGGGTTTACTGCTGCTGCTCAGATTTGAGTGCATTATTTATTATGTTCGATATAGTTTTTAACGCAGCTTTACTTTGTTCTCATTAGGAGGATTCCGGCTTCAAAGAAGAAATTAACCGATGCGGAAATCGATAAACTATTGGATGTCCCGTTGCCACGGGACCAGGTGAATGCGCTACTTGGAGAAGACTTGCCATTTGGTAGTGATGATGATCGCCTTGACAGTTAAGATGATGGTCAGAACGAAGTAGAGGTGGACAGATGGAGTGATATAACCGATAGCAGAGCGAGTGAGGAGGAAGACGTTCACACTGACAGCGATGCTGAAGGCGAGGGCGCACCAAAACAGCGTCGCATTCAGAAGGAAAAGCCGAAGGTATGGCGTTGGGATAAGAGAGATATTCCTCATTGCACCAAAGTGCACAACGAGCTGAAGCCTAAGGCTGCAGCTGCTGAAGGCAAAACTCCACTGAAAATGTTCATGTACGGTGAGGATCTCATTGAGCTGCTAACATTTGAATCTAACAGGCACAGAATACTTAATCGTCCAAAAATGAAGGTGATAACAAAGAATGAAATGGAGGTTTTTTTAGGCATATGCATGTACATGTCAATAGTCGACATCTCCTTTAGGCGTTCGTACTGGTCCTCAAACACTAGGCAGGACATGGTTGCTGACGCAATGACGGTGAACAGATGGGAGGAAATATTATCAGTTCTTCACCTCAACGATGCTGCTTTAGAAAAGAAGAGTTCTGAGGAAGGCTTCGATCGCCTCCAGAAAGTTCGTCCAATGATCGACCAACTGAATGCTTCATTCTAGAATTTGGCTGAACCAGAGTCTTGCCAGGCAATAGATGAGCAGATCATCCCCTTCAAAGGAAGGCACTCGCTAAAGGTGTACATGGCAAACAAGCCAAAAAAATGGGGATGCAAAGTCTGGGTAAGGGCCGGTCAGTCCGGGTATGTTCACGAAATAGAGTTTCACGGAGACAACCTGAAGCCCGACCCGCCTGACGCACCCCAGACTATTGGCCCGTCAGGACGCGTAGTGCTGCGCCTTGCCAGAGCTGTACCTCCAAGTACGTTCCTTTTCTTTGACAATTTATTTGCGTCCCCAGAGCTCCTGGCCCACCTAAAGGATGAGGGACTGCATGCGACATGCACCCTGCGCAGAAACAGGACAGCTAAATGCCCGTTGATGCCTGAAAAAGAGCTGAGAAAACAAGGCAGGGGCTCGTTCGACTACAAAGTTGATAGAGAGCATGGCATCATCGTTTGTGAGTGGTACGATAACAGGCTTGTAATGGTGGCCTCAAATGTGCATGGTGTCAACCCACTTGTAAAAGTGAGGCGGTTTGACCGAAAACAAAAAAAAAACACGTTGAGGTCGAAAGCCCTGCACTAATCGCAAGGTACAATGAAAATATGGGCGGAGTCGACAAGTGCGACATGCTGCTTTCTATGTACCGGACCCACCTCAAGACAAAAAAATGGTACAAAAGAGTAATTTTTCACCTGACCGATTTGGCTGTCGTAAACGCATGGCTGCTTTACCGCTGTGTTGCAGCAGAGTGTAAGATGCAGCTAAGCCACTTCAAGTTATCGGTGGCGATAGCACTGATCAAGGCAGAATCAAGGACCGCGGTTGATGAAACTGATATTTCTACTGCACTAGCATGCTCAGCCGCAGCGAAACGAAGGCCGCCTGCGAAAGCAAGCTCGGTGTCCACAGACGTGCGGTACGACAGCGTAAGCCACTTGCCCCGCCAGCAAACGTGTGCAGCACAAAGGTGCAAAATGAATGGCTGCAAGCGGAAGACAACATACCTCTGCGGGAAGTGCAAAGTGTTCTTGTGCATTGACGGCAAAAGTGACTGTTTTTTTATTTCATAATGAAGAGTAATGTGCCCTTTTGTTATTGGAAGAACTTTGCCTGGTAGAAAAGGCAAACATAAACATTTTTACTTTCCCCTACCGGAGCTGGTATTCATGTTGTCCACTGTAGTGGACATTCTGTATCTTCCAAAATAAAAAATTTGAATGAGATGAAAAAATTTTTCCCGTTTTTTCTGATGCAGAAAGACACGAAACAAGAAAAAAATCACAGTTCGCGCACTTAATAATTCCGCATGCAACAAAGGGTTAACCCCTGCTTTGAAAAATTTACTGCACCAACGTTGGACCGCATGGTTTGCAATGCTTCTAGCGCCGTAACTAATTCCGCACTAAGGCTCTCGTTCAACCAGCATCTAAAGCTGTCTTCGCTGTATTAGGGTTCGTTGCATAACTTCAGCTCGAAAATAGCAAAAGCGCTGCAGCTCAAGCGCAATAAGAAAGTTGTTCCTGTCCTGGACAGTTCTCATAGGTGATCAGTTTCTCCTAGATGGTAGCTCAGTGGCTTCGGCGTTCTACGCGTACTACTTAGCAAGAGTTGAAGGGCCCCACCCAGGCGCCATGCGAAAATTTAGATTGAGACAAAAGAAAGCTGTTTACATGCTCAGGCTTTGCAATTTTGAAAAAAAAAAACACATCTGGCGAAAGTAGCTTAGTTCCTGTACTACACGAATTAAATTAAACTTTTATCATACGCGGAAGACCCATGCTGAATGCACACGTATCCCGAAGTGTATGCTGACTGAAACCCTGAAACTCGTAACTGGCCTGAAAGAAGGCATGCATTTTCCTTTAACTTCAAAGCGACCGCATTTAGAATGCGACTCACACTTTACAGCGGCAGCCAACAAATCGTTCCAGCATACTAGAGTAAAATATGCCTTTCAAGTTCGAAGTGCTACAGCAATGTGCAGGTATGTTGGGTGCACAAAGTAATTCATACATACCCAATCAGCTGCCCGTCATATATGGACAAAATGATGCATATACAGCATGGTTTGCACATACTGTTCTGCGGCTCTTATGGCTCGCTGTAAATACTGACTGGTAATGCTCCAATCTCATTGGCCCCGAATCTCAAAACTACAATTTGTATTCATCAATATCACCGCCTTAAAGATACAAAGCCATTAAACTATATGCAGATTTTTCCATTGTTTACTAAATGAAACACAAAACTCATTAAGACAGGTAAGGGTTGGTTCCAAATATAATCGTGCCTGGTTAATATGGACACTTTGGTTCCCGAGTAAAACCATAATGCGAGTCGTCCATAAAGCGAGTCGTTCGTAATACCGAATCATAATGAAAAAAAAAGCATGTCATTCTGTGCGTACTGGCGTCAAGCGAAGCTGAAGTAACAAATCATTATTGGAGCTGCAGACCCATTACCATGGTCGCCATTTTGTTTGAAATAATGTGGTGCGGCTTTAAACGCCTAGTGGTTTCTGATATACTTGAAGGCGTCTCGTATGTGAACGACCTAACTACTACTACGACTGCTCACATCTCACGGACCGCTACTATATATTAATACACAGTCGGCCGACGGCTGCTACATGCAGCTTTCTACGTGGCACAATCCGGAGAGAGAGCTTTGACCGCAGCCATTCATGCGATATAGCAAATATAATGAGGCGCGTAAAGTGCGCAACTCTGTACTGCAAAGAATGAAACCACCAGAGGTAAGGGCCATCAGTAAGCCATTCTCACTTTTTCATTGCAGTCCTCTGACGTCCTACGCCCACAATGCAAAAATCGAAACGCCTCGTGGGGGCAGTAGAAATTTTGTTCTCATCTCCGTCCATATTAACGAGACAAAAATACATGGGCACTATTGAGCACTGTCCGGAGAGCGAGTTTCCATATTAAAGAGGCGTTAATAAGTGCGAAAAGTTTAGTCCCAAGAAAAACTGTCAATAATTGCAGTTGTCCATATTAAGTGGGGTCGTGTTAACGAGGCACGTCAAAACAAAAATACGTTCCCTGAAGAAAACTGGAGGGTAGTTCTCCCTCTCCTGCCCGCTCCAAAGAGCGCGCGCCCCAAAGCTCAGCTGTACCACGTCAGCACTGGTGGCACATAATCGAAAGCGCCCACCACTCGACCCGCGTGTCCGATATGTCTCAAGGGCAGATGAAAAAAATGTTTAATTTCCAAAAATTTTATCTTTGCTCAGCAGGTGAACGGCGGAGTCCTCGCTGCTGACGGAATACGACGTCGTTTGATTACGGACAAAGTATCTCCTAGCGCAACACCGTGAATGATAGAACGCACATGAAATCTAATATCACTAATAATTAAAACACTATGACCAGGTATAGAGCGAGAAGACGAGGAAAGAAAAAAGAGGTGCTTGTTATAAAATGCATGACGTTAGCCATTAGTCGCCGAAACCGAGGAACACAGAGGATGTTTTTTTTTACAATGTGTGGCGTTAATTAATTGGAAATTAATTGTATAGTTATTTGATGACGAATATAACTGATAAGAAAGCAGCAGAAAAAACACCCATATGCCGCCGGTTGGATCAGAACCCATGACCGCCGAATTTCACGTCCAGTGCTCCACCAACTGATCTACGGCGAAAGAATATCCCCTATTTTCCTTGGTTTCGGTGACTGTCGGCTTCCATCACGTAGGTAAAGATCGAGTGAAGACTACAGTTTCAGTTACTGCAGGTTCTTGAGAGGCAATCTGACTGTTCGTATATATAAAAAAATATATTGCTTGCTCTCTTTGCCACAATACGCCAGAAGCATAAATTTTCCACAATACGCCACAACCTCTCCTTGTCAGTGATGTCTTTACAGGTATGAATATGCGCTGAAAGGATATGTTTATCTGGTATGAGCTTACTGTCGCAGCTTGACAACACTCATAGTTTCATTCAAACCTGATGCCCACGCACCAAGATTACATATTAGAACGGCACGGCCAAGCGCAGCAATTCACAAAGACCTTGCTATGACAGCAAAAGTCAGAGGAAATAATAACAACAGAAGCCGAGAAACCTGCCGCGTTCCCGAATATTTATTAGTAAAAATAGCAAAAATAACAAATAACAAACACGTTGCCCTGGGTGTCTCTTGCTTTAAGAGCACTTTCGCATTGGTCGCACAGACTGCTGGCCATCACGGCAAATTATGAAAACTGAATGCGGCTTCCCGTGAAGTAAAAGCGCTATATCATAGTAATTTCAGTTGCATCTGTGACTCTCTGAGGCTGTTCCCATTGTACGCGATTTGGCTCCGGCAAACATGCAACTACGTGCTTTAAAGTAAAAGCGAACACACGGAGCAGCGTGTCTGGTGTGTGCTGGAGAGGGTTCCTCATAATATGCGCACTTGTGACGGCCGCCACGACGACGGTTCGACAGCGTCACCAGGTCTCACTTGAAATTCTGGGTGCCATACACTGTGCTATTGATGTCAAGTGAGAACCACAAAGAAGAGGCAGAAATAAGCACTAAACGGTGTCTTAATATTAGCATGCTTGACAAATTTTTACGAATGGCCAGATAAGCATTTGTGCTCCATAATATTGCAGCAGCTAAGCAACAAGGACGAAGAAAGAAGGGAACACACACAGAGGCGCTGATCTTACAACTAAATTTTATGTTAAGTAAGCAGGTCAATTTATACATACACAAGAACTACGCACATGCGCATGGTCAAACACAGATGTACTCATTTAAAAATGCAAATAAAAGCACACTTCATCAAAGGCTCGTGCAGTTATCGCCGATATGCTATCCCCTGTGCAACAGGCTCATTTCCTTGGGGGTTAGGGTTACTGAAGGTGTGCTGACGCAACAGCTTGTCTTTCTTACGATATGGAAGGCCTCTACTATCTCTCTTGTGCGCGGATCATTGTGCACAAACAACACTTCCGTGTCGACAAAATACGGTATGCATTTTCACGTGAAGCAATGCTTGGCTAGGTTAGTCTCTTTTTTTCCAAGTAATTGGCGTGTTCCATGAGGCGTACATTAATACATCGGCAGGACTGACCTATGTACGTAGAACCACATGACAATGGGATCTGGTAGACAATTCCAGTCCTGCACTGGACATATTGATTGACATGATTGATGTTACACACTTTCCTCTTTCTATGTCCTTCGATTTTTCTTTGTACTGCAGCCCCTACTTTACATTTATGCAACCTTATATACGTATGCAGCATTTATGCAACCACCCGCTGCGTCGCGACGAGCGCACGAACTTGAAATACGGACAGCTGAGCTCACAGTAAAATAAAAAATAAAAACATTAGGCACAGTTTAACGTTTGACAGCGGCTATACACACAGGCCGAGTTACAGCATTTTGGTAATGGCCCGGGCTAAATTTGAATGTCGTAATCGTGTAGGGCACGTTTAAATATTGTTGGGCATCGGTTTTGGTCCAGGTTGACCAAGGTCAATCTACCAAAGTCAACCTGTTGCTATGCTGCGTTTCTCAAGGTTAAACCAAGGTCAAATCAGGCACGGAATAGAGAACGAAGGTTCAACAAAGTAGAACTACCGCTCTAAAAAAGCCTGTCAGTGTAATGAACGGAAGAGAGAAATAGCGTCGCACCGAGCGCGCAGCCAAAG
Organism: Amblyomma americanum; assembly: GCF_052857255.1. NCBI lineage: Eukaryota > Metazoa > Arthropoda > Arachnida > Ixodida > Ixodidae > Amblyomma > Amblyomma americanum. The sequence goes on from NC_135503.1 coordinate 89,519,105, forward strand.
ATGTCCGTCCGCCAGTGCGGCGCCTTGCCTCCTCTTTTACGTAGCCCAAGAAGAGCAAAGCGTTCTCCGCGCCTCGAATAATTACCGCGGGTAAAAAGAATGGCCACTTACGGTACGAGTGTCAGGCTGCGCCGTGTTTTGTCGCTTAGTCTCTCGCTCGTTGCCGCTTTAAATAGGACTCTAAAAAACCCGCCCACGTGTGCTTCTTGTATCCACGATGTTAACCAGGCCATTACTGAATGCGTAAGGGTTTCAAGGCGCGTTGAGTTGGATTTCCTACTTTGTGTATTTATAAAATAGTGTCGCAACGTGTAGTATCGTCGAGGAAATCATGTTAACTGCTTATAGGTCATAGATAGATAGATAAAAGAGGAGGAGGGAAAGGCAGGGATGTAAACCAGAAATGGGTTCCGGTTGGCTACCGTGAACTGGGGAAGAGGAATTAGGGCACGAAAAGGAGGAAGAGAGAAGGGGAAAAAGGCATAACACACACACACGCACAGCGCTGTCACAATTTGTCACTCAGTCCAGTCGCTGTAAAGTTGGCAAACAGTGCCTTGTGTGCCTTGAGGGCAGTCGACTGCTGTGGCCACGGACCGAGGGTCTTTTGCTCTGTTAATGGGCGAGGATCCAGGCGCTCCAAGGCACAACACAGTGTATGTCTTGCACTCGTAAATGCAGGGCACTCACAGAGAAGATGAGCGATGGTCTCCTCCCAACCACAGCTCTCACAGGCAGGGCTGTCGGCCATCCCCATCCGGAAAGCATAGTAATTGATAAATGCAACACCGATCCATAAACGACATAACAGTGTTGCGTCACGACGTTCTAAGTTAGGTGGAAGACGAAGGAGCAGTTCAGGATCCAGTGCCTTGAGGCGGAGGTTGCAAAACTATCCCGTGTTGCACGCTGAAAGTGTGAGCTCCAGCGCCAAAGGGCGAAGCCCACACGCAGCGTCAGGTCTCGATATTGGGATCCTCACTGGAAGTCCGTCGTTGTGAGCAGAACGCGCAGCCGCATCGGCCTGGTGATTACCGTTAATACCACAGTGTCCTGGCAGCCATTGAAAAATGATGTCATGACCTTTGGAAACGGTGCCGTGGTACAGTAGACGGATCTCAGCAACAAGTTTCTCCTGCGACCCATGGCGTAGCGCAGCTTGCAGGGCTTGAAGGGCTACTTTAGAGTCGGTGAAAACCGTCCAGTCATGTGGAGGGTCTTGACTGATGAACTCTACCGCAGCCCGTAAGGCTGCGAGTTCCGCACCAGTTGAAGATGTTGGATGGGTCGTCTTCACTTTCATGAAGATGGATCTGGCCGGTATCACCACCGACCCCGCAAACTGGTCGAGTGAACTGATCCATCTGTGTAAGTATGTATGCGGTGACTGTGGTAAGAATGCAGGTGATTCAATGTCAGTTGTTTGAGAGCGGGCAGTGATACACCAGCTTTTTTTGTAATGCCAGGAATATAGAGGTGAACCCGAGGTTCATGAAGACTCCATAAGGGTGAGCTCGGTCTTGACGCAGGGGTGAACTGCGATGGAAGATATGCGCGATGGGCTTCATTGACTTTGGCGAATGCAGTACGCGGCCTAATTATTGGAAGTGTTGCGAGGTGATGACAAGGAACCCGTGTGAGGTGACGAATATGTGTTCTCGTGGTGTCAATAGCACTGTATGTAGTCACAGGATGTTCCCGGGCAACAAGAACAGTTGCTGCTGTTGATGCACATTTAGGCAGTCCAAGACAGATACGGAGAGCTTGCGCTTGCATTCTTTGAAGAGTCTTGATATTTTTTTTTCTAATGGAACTGAATATCGGAAGACTGTACCGCATGTAGCCCAGAAATAGGGAACGGTACAGTTGTAGCATCGAGCGCACTGATGCGCCCCGGGACTTTCGCCCGAGGAAGGAGAGGACGTGGACAATCGAAACTAGCCTCTTTCTCATGTCGTAGATATGTGGACACCACGAGAGGTTCCTGTCGATGAAGAAACCAAAGAATCTGTGGCTTCTCTCATCGGGAATGGCTTCGCCATTGATGCGAATGGTGTAACGGGACATTATTTTGCGTGTGAACGCCACAAGTGAACACTTTTCGGTCGAAATGTTCAGGCCCTGCAAGCGAAGATAAGATGTCAATATCGATGCCGCTTTTTGAAGTCTTGCCCGAACTTGACGACGGGTCACCCCTGATGCCCAAATACAGATGTCGTCTGCATATACCGGGATATCAGCAGGTTGTGGCAATACGTCGACCAGGCCGATAAGAGCAAGGTTGAAGAGAACGGGGCTCAGCACTCCACCCTGAGGGACTCCGCGCGAATTTCGGTGTAAGGACGTTGGTCCGTCCGCGGTCAGGACAAAAAACGACCTCTCTGATAAATAGCTGCGTATCCACCTGAACGTGCGGCCTCCGATCTCAGCAGCTTCCATTGCGTCCAAAATGGCCTGATGCGTTACGTTGTCGTACGCGCCCTTGATATCCAAAAACAATGCCACGGTTGATCTTTTCAAACTTTTGCTGTTGTGCACTGACTTTACAAGGTCAACCACGTTGTTGATAGAAGAGCGGCCCCGTCGTAACCCAGACATGAAGGTTGGATAAATCTGATATCGCTCCAAGTACAATTCCACGCGTGTGAGCAGCATTCTTTCCATGACTTTGCCGACGCAGCTGGCGAGTGCAATTGGACGGTATGATGAAAGGTCGAGCGGTGATTTCCCCGGCTTAAGAAGTGGAACCAGACGACTGGTCTTCCAATTATGAGGAACTATGCCAGCAGTCCATGACTTGTTATAAGTGTCCAAAAGAGCCCGTCGAGCTTCTTGGCCAAGGTTGGCAAGTGCGGAGTACGTCACACCATCGGGCCCTGGTGATGATGACCTTCTACAACAAGCCAGCGCAGCATCAAGTTCTTCCATGGAGAATAGTGCATCCATCCGTGAATCCCGTGAGGGTGGAACATTGTTGCAGTGCAGCGTTGCGCCTGGATTCGGAGGGCCTGTTATTCTTGAGCAGAAATCTTCGGCTACCTTAACCACACTGCGCCTTTGGTGGAGCGCTACGGATTTGAACGGGTAGCGCTGTTGAGGGTACGTGCGAAGACCTCGAATTACACTCCAAACACGTGAAAAAGGCTTCCGTGGATCAAGTGTTTGGCAAAATGTCCTCCACCGTTGTGTTTGCAGTGCCTGAATTCTGCGCTGAATCTTCTTCTGTATGTGCCTAGCATCTCTTAGGTCTAGGCGCGACTTTGTGCGTCGGTATCTGCGCTCTGCCCTGCGCCGTTGTGATCGCAGTCGCTGCAATTCGAAGTCAAAATCGCTGTAGTTAGCGACAGGGTTAAAGGGGCAGGTGGCGTGTTTCATGGCCTCCTTAATGTTTTGTTCAAGACCGGTAGAGAAGCCCTCTGCGCAAGCAGCCTCCATAAGTAATTTAAAAACTGTCCAGTCAATGCGATGCCTACACGTGGCTGGGAAAAATGTGGAATGGCCGGTAATAATCAGATAGGTTGGGATATGGTCGCTGCCATGGGTTTCTACATCCGAAAACCACCGGACACTGTTGTTAAGGCACTTTGAAACGAAAGTCAAGTCCAAGCAGCTGCTATAAGTCACCCCTCGTATATAGGTCGGGCTTCCGTCATTCAGGCACTGGAGGTCATGGTCAGAGGCGAAGGATACAAGCTGTCTTCCCCTAACGTTCATCCTAACGCCTCCCCAAATGATGTGATGAGCATTGAAGTCACCCATAATAACCCACGGAGCAGGTGTAGCTGCCATCAAACCACTCAACCTTCTGGCGTCGAAACGACTTGATGGCGCCAAGTACATCGCCAGTAGCGTAAACGTCAGGTCACGGCTCTTCACTGTAAGGCAAACGTACTGATTGTCTTCGTTCGGAGGAACTGAAAGTTGCACATATGTAACTTCACGTCGAATATAGACGATGACTTTGCTGGATCAGTGGCACGTGTGTGATGAAAATGCCTCGTAACCGGATATTCGCAAAATTTCCGGGGTCTTCGGTTCACAAATCACAAGAATGGGGAAATTATTCTCGTAGACGTAATGCCGTAAATCGGAAATCCGGGACTGGAGCCCACGAGCATTCCATTGAAAAATGAAAGCTTGCTTGACTTTCTTTTGAAAAGAGAGGTCCGAAAGAGCCATGATGCCGTCTACTGTAGAGCCGCAAGAACTGGATGTAGCGCGTCCAGCACTTGAAGTGCGCTATTTGCTGCTGGCGTGTGTAGGCTGGAAAGCAGAGCACGCATGGCATTCATTAGTATCGTGAGCATTGCAATCACTTGCATATCTGGGCCATGGCCTTGATCGTGCCTGTTGGCTGGATCAGTCGTAGGCGCTGCACACTGCCCAGAGTGCGCCAACATCCCTCACGCAGAAGGCGTAGAAGGCTTTGGCAGTGGTGGCCAAGTTCCATCTGAGGCAGCAGGTCCAGCCTCACCAAGCGCCGGGCTCCCTTGATTTGGTACAGTTTTTGGTGGAGGCGGACAAGCTGCAGTTGGGTTTGGGGCATTACTGTCAAATGTGACTGCTTTCTTTGACGACCTTCGGCGGCGCGAACGACGTCGTCGCACCTTTACGGCGGCTTGTTTGTGCGTAGAATGGTCTCGCACCATTTGCTTCAGTACCGCCCGCTCGGTCTTTAGACGGGGGCAGTCTTTCGAGGAAGAGCCATGAGGGCCATGGCAGTTGGCGCACTTCAAGGTAGTCGCGCGGCAAACATCACCGCTGTGTGATTTGGAGCATCGCGGGTACACGATGGAGTTGATTCAGACGCCGCTCACGTGGCCGATCTTCATGCACTTCCTGCATTGAAGTGGCTTAGGCACAAAAAGGTCGAACTGGATGATGAAAGTGCACAACCTTCACGTACGATGGTATGCAGTCACCCTTGAAGGTCAGCTTGATGCATGGAGATCTGCCTAACCGCTGAACTTGAATGATGTAAACGCCGTCGGTTGCCGGCTTGATCAACATGGGTAAACCTGCATCACAATTGGCGATGTCGACGTTGTAGATTACGCCAGCCGTAGTGCCGCTGTCCTGGAGAATAAGGGGGCGTGCACTGATGTTGCCGAGTTTTGTGATTGCGGCTAAATTCTCTAGTGAACCTCGCTCAACCACATCAATGGCAATGACGTTTTTGAACGGGTTGATTCTGACATCTTTTATGCCTCCCGGTACAAGGCTCTCCAGATAAATAGAGATGGCTAGCCTGTTCAGTAGGTTCAAGTTGTCCGTTGAGTTCAACGGCACAAACAAGGCTGTATGCGCTGAGGAACTTCGCGCCGTGATGATCGTTGGCGTGCTTGATGAGGACACCGTTGACGTGCTCGATGAGGACGATTCGGCTTGTCTTACGCAGTCTGTGCTTGGCCTTCTTGCCAACAACCGGTATGAAACCGTCGTCGGCCGAGGACGAGGAGTCTTCACTAGGCACCGAGTACACAACAGTGCCCTGGCTGCTCGAGTCACTCTGGCGGTGCAGGCGCTTCCTCTGGGCAGCTGCTGCCGACTCACCGGATTCCAATAGAGGCACAGCAGCCTCCACTTCCATCGCCGTGGCAAAAAGGGAGCGGCGCCTCCCTGATTATAGCACAAATTACCAAAAAAAAAAAACTGCACAGACGTGAAGGCAGCGTTCAGATACAGAACAACTTCGTCTTCTCATAAAATAGGTCATAAAATACACAAAAGGTGCCTGTATTTGCTGCAGCAGAATGGAAGCGAAACCATTTTTTTAGGTGCGCTAAGCGGGAAAGCCAACTGCGCGCGCTTTCAAATGTGCCTTTTGACCGCCGATATTTCGAACCATATTGCCGAAACAAAAAATTTTGAAAACAAGGCCCACCTGCGATGTTGACGGCCTTCAATTTCACAATTATTACTTGCTCCTGAAACAAAAATGCAATGTTTATTGAATAATGCTAGTTCGTTATTGTTCTATTTACTTAGCTATATTGTGCATATAATGTCCGCTTTATTCAATTATCCACCTGTACAGACCACACCGACGCACCACTCCCAGCTTAAAAAAAAAATGTTTATACGTTATAAAAATCACCCGGTATGCCATGACGTGCATGTCACACAAGCATTTTTTGCCCCGCTTTCTCCTTCGGATTTCAGAAAACCCACAGAACTGCATACTGACCCTCAGCTTTTCCCGTCTTAATGCTCGGAGAATCCTTAATTTTTTCTTGCTGAATGAGGGACTTTCATTTGTTACCTATTGAAACTAAAGAAGGCGAAGCATGCGCAACTTTAGTGTGTTTCCGTCCATCCCTTTTCGTTTAATTATTTGCTCACCGCGATAAAGCGAAGCATTTGCAACAAACTACCTATCAATTCGTCATCAGAATACCTGCGCATAGACACCTCGCTAGGGCACTAAATTACTTTAGAATGAAGTAATTACTACTGATGGTGCAATAAATAGAGTGTTAAAACTGCTAATGACATTGCTGTCTTCTGTGTTTCGCCTTTGCTTCTTTCAAAATCATGAAATCTTCTTCGGCTGACATCATTAGTTTCTAGGCCATTTTAGGGTCTTTGACCCCACCTTGAGCAACGAAAACACCTTGTGTCATGGTGCTCTTCGGCCGCAGATGCCATTACACCATAAAAAAAAGGCCGCCACCGTCTGGAAGACGTTGAAGTAATGAGGGTTATCTGTTTGGTTTACTAGACGAAGTAAGCGAAGAAAAACGCGCCCGTTGTCGAGTTACATCTCCGCATGGTACGCCCCAAACGGAATTTGCTTCGTATGGGGGGACAAGGTGGGCGTAGAATTCGGCTTGCAGTGCGATATGGTAACGCTTCAATTATTAGTAATTGCATGTATACAATGTTTACCTATTATTTAATTGAGGTTTTACTCCTATACCACAACCCATATGCCATATCCAAGATTACTCCATCTGCAGGAGAAGATATACTGCCTTATTACGATACCACAGGGGAAAAAAAACTGCGCCGGAACGAGGTATCGAACCGCGAAACTTTTGGTTGCGAGGCGAGTGCGCTACCTTTTTACTATAACTGGGGCGTTAGTTATTGGATTTCAAAAGATATGTTTTCATTATGAGTTCCGTGGCGTTTTCTGCGTATGTTTCGTGAACTTCTGTCGTTTAACTTGACAGATCGCTACCGCGTTAGTTGTCACAGCTCAGTAAATGATGCAACAGTTCCGGCAGCAGCTGCATGCCACGGATAATCTTTGCTCGGAGACAATTTCATGGTGCACGGTATGTTGAAGCCTCGCCCTTCGTGAACAAGATAGCTGCTGTGCCGTTGCTTAATTCTTTGCATTAAAAACGATGTGAAGGTTCACTTGAGCGCTGGTCAAACATTCGACCGTATCAGCACTGCAATAGCAAATATTGAGAGTCATGTTGCGTGGCGAATCGAGAAGGTTTACGGGATCTGACCGAACTGTTTTCTTTGAACTGAAGCATCGCTCTTTTCTGCGAAGCGCTTTTCCTCGGATGGTCGCTGTTTTGAAACAGATGTACCAAGAAAGAATGGCAGCTCCGGAGCGCGTAAAATACTTAGTTATTGCGCAACGTTTCGGATAAATTGCGACAGTTACAAGACAGTCACTTCTCATATGCAAGTACGTAAAAGCATAGTTTCGCTTAATGGTACTTATTCATAACCTTTGCTCAGGCATATCGCTTCTTTTCTGCAGCTCAAAAGGAGAGCTCTTCATTTACGTTAAGCGGAATCAAGGGCGGACCTAGTTTACATGAGATACGGGTGTGTAGGTTACTATATAGCTCCGCTGCATTACAAAAGCGAAAAATTAACATCGCCCAACTCGTTCTGGCCGTACAGAGAGTGCAGTGGCAGTTGTACTCTGCCGAAGGAGGGGTTGCACTCCTTAGGCAATTTGTAGGAGTAGAATGCTGCTATAGATAGTACAGTGGTCGGCATACTCTGCCAAAGAGAGTACCAGTTCTTAGAGTGTAGGACTTTTTTTTTTGGGGGGGGGGGGATGGGAAAGGGATGGTAGGGCACAACCAATTTGAATGGCCACCATCTTGGATTAGAGAAACCGAAACTCTGCTGCCATTTCGTCCCCTGACGTCATACTCCCATAGTTCCACCTATATCCACCATATTGCACCATGACGTCATCATTTACACACGGCAGGTGGTTCTTTCTACAATGCTATTATAGATGGCTCTACGCGTCTCAGTGCCAGGTGAGCTGTTTTCTAGTTGCTGCCAGATAGCGTTGTGATCTCTGGGTGGTAGCAGACCCCACGAAATCTCGGAACATGACGAGTAAGAGCTAACGCTTTTAAAATTCACCCTCATCATCATCACTTTAGAAAACTTTTATAGTGGCGCTCGAGGTTAAATAGCCTACCGCCCCCATCACCACAGGAACAGTCGAGCCACAAAATCTGCTGCCCATTTCTGGAAACGTTTCTGTCAATAACTAATCTTTTTTTTTGTCACTTTCATGCATCCTATGTGCTTCAGTCTTTTCTTAACCTTTTTTAGGCCATTTCCTGGGACACTGGTTAATTGAAGCTTGCTCATAAGTTTTCGAATGTTCGTCATTATGCATGCGCTATCATCTATTGCCTCCTTTCTGGTATTATTCTGGCCTGACGAATCCTACAGAAGGAGCTTTTCACCCGAAAACTCGCTTAACCTTCCTAGGAATTAAAATTAATAATTTCAGCGTCTCCTGTGGAGAACGAGAATATCATGCTGTAACATGTCATACAGAGCCCGGCTTTTATTTTCTTATTATATTATTCTGATCTCAGATGAGCTTATAAAAAACCCCCACATGAAGTACCTAGTACTGACACTGAAGAAGGGTACTCTCATATGAACGGAAGCATCAGTTTACATGCCACCTTGAAAAGTTATCAGCCATTAAAATGAAGCTACTGGCCTTTCCATCCATGGAACTTCATTATATCCTCAGCTTGTTTCAGAAGCTTCGCATAACTTTTCTCAAGCAAGAGTACAACAAAGCAGCGCTATTTTATAAGGTGTATACTATACCGGAGCGTTGAGAACGGTCAGCTTCTCTGAGGTGGGGAATGTCCCTCAGTAGTCCTAGCACCAACTTCTCTCCTTATACGCGAGCTTTTTTTGTGAAATATATATATTCCATTATGCACCTTTGTTTCGGTGACTGTTGGCTTCCTTCACACACACACATATATGTATGCGCGCGCGCGCGTGTGCGTGCGTGCGCGTGCGTGCGTGCGTGCGTGCGTGTATGTGTGTGTGCGTGTGTGTGTGCGCGCGTGTGTGTGTGTGTGTGTGTGTGTGAGAAAAATCCTCACTTTACATGAGAGAAAATGGTCAAAACATAGCTTTAGCAATTTACGAAAGCTGTAGGCTTGCATTAGTGCAGGACGGAACTTAAAAACTTGTGCAACCTGAATCTGAGTGACTGGTCACTTACTCTTTGTTTCAGTTCAGTCAACTCGATCTGAAAAGTACCGGTCACTATGTTTACACACAACGGCGTCTTCAGAGTTCTTACTGCTAGCCACAAAGCCAAACAAAATTTTTATCTCGGAACCTATGACACCTGTGTTCTGACCGCCACTTTGTATCTCCATTCAAATTATGCTTGGCATACTTTTTGGGCCTGCAGCATGGCTCATATCCTGAGAAATTATTGGTTTCAATTGTTTTGTTTTATCTGAAATGACTAAAAACAAAACAATCACTGTACACTTAATGCTTTTCAGCACCTCTCTTCTAACGCACCTCTGAGCGAACAAGCAGCGCCACTTCTTGGAATGGAGGTGAACTATAGCACTATATTGTTAAGCCGGGAAGTATGAAAAGCACTATATTGTTAAGCCGAGAAGTATGAAAATGGATATGCGACTTTATTATGAAAATCGCGATTGAATATTCTAAACTAAAATGCGCTGGAGGTGGAAACGAGTTTAAAACTGTCTATGCTTTCACGAATTGTAGAAATTGCAAATGACTTTTGAATAGTCGGGGCCATTGCAATATCCGATTTGAAGCACTAGGAACCAAAATACGAGCTTTCAACTGCGATTCTTGCCACCCCTCTAGAAAGCAGTCTCATACAGGTCCTGCTGATGCTTATTCCTGTACTTCTCGCGCAATTTAAAGTAGCGCAGTTCGAAGTACGCTATCTATAGAAAAACCGATGTCTGAGACCGAAGAAAGCAGAGGGAAGTGTTTTTTTTAAAGCGGTATTGTCTAAAGTGTGCAGTTTGTAGCATACTTATTTAGGTACGAGGTAACTTCAAACAAACAGCGAAAAGAAACTAATGGTTATTACACGTGTGGTAAAGCACCTGATATGCGCTAGGCATCCTGACACAATCACTATTCACGTTTCGTCTCAATTCTGTTATTTTACCCTACTGTATTTTCAGTCTCGGAAGACGACCGCCTTTTCAAAGCGCTAAGGTCATTATGTAAAGGCTGCGGCTGCTCCGGCGCCGTCATTTTCAAGGGGACAGCGGCAAGCGAAGGAGCCCTGCGCGGAGGAGGGCCAATGTCTTCAGAGAGTAAGGAGCCGGCAGACCTTGAGGACAATCACCAATCATGGCCGCCCTCATCGCTCAGTGGCGATGACTCAAATATCTCGGACAGTGACGAGGTAGTGAATGTTGTGTTAACTTAGAGAATGAGTTTCCTTGTGGACCCTTTCGTACTGGCGCGAAAACCAGTCATATAGGAAGGAGGGTACCCAGCTTCTTCTGTATCTCCTTTGAGCCTCTGATCCGGATTCTAGATGGGGTCAGCAGCGTATGAGGACTATATGGTGAGGGTTTGTGTGCGTGGGGACTTAGACCGGTCAGGTCACAGATCTGTGCCTTAATTTCCAGATCTTGTTCAGCTTCCTAAATGTCGCTGCGGTGGATCAATTGTGCGCAGAATAACCTCAAGCTAATCTCACATGACGCTTACAACAACCTCTACTCAACTGAAATCAACTTCTTCCAATTTTCCCGTCAATGTCACATCCGATTTCTGCGATATCCAAGCACGGCAACTGAAAATGCGAAGGCAACAGAGAAAGTTCGCTAGAGGTTTAGCACGATCTCCTTTAAGCTCAACCACTTAAAACACACAAGTGATACGATAAAAGATTTGTGTGCTGTTATTTTTGGCGCTGAAAAACAGAGACGAAAAACTTGTTTGTACCAGGGACTCGATTTTTTATCTTCGGTGTTTCAGAGCCTACCGTCGAATCAGTGCCCCATAGAAGCGATAACAATGAGAGCGCATTATTGCGCTCTTCTTCACTTTAATAAAATTCCTCCTATTTGCCGCGAGGTGACACTGCTTTCCCGGAAGCTTTGGGACTGTGCCGATGAGAGAACAGAATGATGCAACAAAGAAACTGTGAAATATCTCTCGGCTACTGCATCTTTCAAGTTTCTTTATGAGAGCCCACCTGGTCCCTGAGACCAGTGCGTATGACAGGGAAACGAACTTCAGGAGATGTACGATCAGCTCTTCTACTTGAATGCCATTTTAAAAGAATAGACACTATGGTGAGAGCAGTGTTGATGCATTGAATAGGATGCGTCGCTGTGCAAAATGAGACCACCGTGTATACTTTGGTACAGATATGATTAGTTTCTTGCGCATTTTCCTCACTGCATGTAATAAACAAAATTAAACACTCACCACGTTCACTGGGAGGGCGATTTTTGCAGACCTAATCTCTGTGCTGAGTGGCCCACTGGTGAGCCACCTTTAATTGCCTTGGGTGTGTCACGACAATGCACAGCTACAATGCACAGGGAGCCACGGCGAAGCCAACTTGTTCTAACCATAAATAAATGGCAACAGCGGCATGCATATATACTTTTCAAAAGCTCTTCGTTAAATTAGAAGTGACCTACCTATTCATCGCGCGACACACTATTCCTTGTGGCACAGCATGAGTACACGACATGACCCACCGGTGCCCCACGACACAGTGAACGTGTTGATGTCCCTTAATTCTACCATCTTAAAAATTAGCAGCGAAGTCGATTATGCTTTCATTTCTTCAAGTTAGTTTTTCTTTAATCATTGAAGGAACTTAAAGTACGATAAGAATGGCCGTGTAATCGAAAGCCTTTCAATTTAGAAAGAAGCAATGCCGGTTATAGCGGAAGTTCAGGTTGATTCGTCGGGTAGATGTCTCCCAGACTATGTGCCAGAAGAAAATATGCGAGTAACCAGCGCCTAAATAATTATTTTCCAGAGCGCAGAACTGATAGAGAGCGGACAGTCTGCGAAACAACAAAAGCAAGCAAGCTTATTTTGCATCAAAAAGCAAGCACGAGCACCGACGTTAATGTGCTTTGGGAAATGCGACGAGATTGGGTACACATTTAATGAAAGCATCATATTGTACCGGTGTATATTGTTGTTATAGAACAAAAACTCGGCAGTCGAATGACCGAGTTCTTTACATCGGCGGAACAAAGAGAGTGATTTCATTTTAACATTCATAATACCGTAACGCGTTCTCGAGCTCGAATTTCAGGATTTCTATGGAGCATGTACTTGAATCGACGCCCATATTTTATGGTCGTTTGGCCCCTTTCCATCTTCGCTGCCACATACGCAACCTACCCAGATCTATGCCGTTCGAATAGTGCTAAAGCCGAAGATAGACACTGACAGAAAACTTCCATGAATGCCTGGCCACAGCGCCAACCAACATTGCATTCGGCCAGAGTCAGCAGAGTTAATGCAAACACCTAAGAAAGTGGCCAGCATCCCATGTCCAATTAATTTCATCGCAAGAGCATGTTCCGATTCCTACGGAACGGTGACTCTCAGCTTCCGTGCTCTCAGCGCTTCCACTTTTCGGGTCGCGAAAACACCCTCGTGTTTAAGTGTGCCTAAGTTTGTGTTCTAAATCAGAGAGGGCGCTAGGGCATGTATTGATTGATGGTACATTTCTCAGCATTGTTCACAGATGACGCTTCACATCCACTGCGTTGGCTTCAACAGGGGTAGGAAGAATGAAAATTGCAGGCTGCATTTAAAGAACTTTAGGGAGGATGAAGAAGCAATATCCGAATGAAAACCAAGTTACCTTGAAATTTCGTTATAAAGGGAAATCATTCGTGCTTTTGCTCAATAAGTGAAGGCAGAAAGTAGGGCTTCGTGCTATGCGTAGAAAATGTAGTAACGGCCTAGGTATACAGTATACCTCCTATTCGCTAAGGCAATATAAAGAATAAAAAAGAATGGCTTTTCTAACCTCACACGTGTTTTATCGTGAGCTGTATGTGTAAGGGGGGCACGAATAAATGAAATTTTACAAGAATATTTCTTCAGGGGTTCTTTAACAGCTAACCAGCATGACCCATTAAATCGGTCGCATGACCTACAGAAAATCAATGAGGTACGGGACCCCTATGGCAAAGCATGATGTCATCTTGTCAGCGATGACATCATTACATGCCGACGAAGTAGACGGGTCCCACTGGTGCTGCAGCAGTAGCGATGGTCACATGATTATGACGTAATTTTCTGCGGAAAACATCCCACGCAAGAAGCTTTGAACAGCTTAGTCTGAGAATCATCCGAACTGCAGGCGAATGAATACCACCGCTATACAACGGCTTACAAAGTTTGTAGCTACATCGCAACCACGGCTATCATCTCGCTCCACTCTCAATACCTCCCAAACTCCTTCCCTCATGATCGATGGGGTTCAAGAACTTTGAAGGAGTGATTCATTTGCCACTTTTTTTTTTTTGGGGGGGGGGGGGGTACTTCTGCTGGGCGCGAACAGAAGATGGCATAAAGCCGAGGCCACACTTGGTATATGGTGGTCTTTTGAGGTTCATTTCGGATCAAATCGATGTCCGAAAACGTAGCTTCAGCGCACGTAAGTAGGGTTTCTCACATTGTACACACTGCTTGTCATAGCAGGCGCTGCTGAATGAGACTCGGTAGACAGTCTCACTCCTTGACTTTTGTAACGAGAGCTACACTAAGCCAGCCACTTCGTGAAGTCAGCGTGGCTGCGCGCTGAGCCGCGGCACCACCGCTCCGCCAGCTGTGCGCATGCGCGGAGTGACGTCATAACCCGCAGCTGATGTGCGCGCCGCGCGCCTCACCGCTGCGCCGACGGGGGAGTGGACGCACCCGCCTCGTAAGTTGTGTGCATGAGCGGAGTGTCGTAAGAGATGCGGCGAGTATGTATATCACAACGGTACGGAGACTGTGGTAGAAATGGAGAGCTCGGCGCAAGCTAGGGCTCATCGTAGGAACAAAGGCAAGAGGAGGCGGCAGCCGAGGAGACCGAGAAAGAGCGCCCTAAGCGTCTTGATAAACGACCTAAGGACGACGCTGCAGCTCTCGCTTTTCTACCAGGTTTAACCTGAGCTAAACCACAGCCATTGTTTACGGTACTCAATCGCCTAAAATAGATAACATAGCAGTTCAGGCATGTTGTTTTGTCACGACGGAGGCGTAGATTGCACAATGGGCCAAAGAAACACGAAAGGAAGACAGATGAGACGCCCGTATGCTGGCTTGCAAAAGTTTATTTCGAATTACGGGGCGGAATATACGGAAAGAGCATGGCCTGTATCACTCATGCGCAGAAGGCGCTTGTGCGCGCGTTCCACACGTCGGCGTTCGTGTCTCTCATGTGTCTTCCTTTCATGTGTCCTTGTCCCTTATGCAGTCTACGCTGTAGTTTGAAAATAAGAATGTGGCACGTTGTCAAGCTTTCCGAGCTGCTGGTGTTCTCTGCCAGCAATCCTAAAATCGAACAAGACTATTATTATAGGGGAGAACCACGGGAGCCTGGGGAAGCACCCTCATCATCTCTGGTATCTAAACGAGCCGCCAGACCGCACTTCAACCTTGTGAGTGAGCGCAGCATTGGTAATAAAGAAAAATAAAAATTGGTTTTGGGGGAAAGGAAATGACTCAGTATCTGTATCACATTTCGGCATACACCTGAAGCGCGCCGTAAGGGAAGGGATAAAGGAGGTAGTGAAAGAAGAAATGAAGAAAGAGGTGCCGCAGTAGAAGTTGCTTGGTTGGTTTGTAACAACTTTATTTAAAAGTCCTGCAGAGCTTTCGCCGACGGGGCCTTAGGTCTCCCACGTGGGGACGTCGAGGTGCTGCCTCACCTTCGCCTTGCGGGCCTGCTGGACGGCCCAGAGTTGGTCACCGAGGCTGGGGCTGCGCAAGGCAGCGGCCCACTGCGGCTGGAGGTTTCCTGAGTTAGGACCGTCAGGGTTTTTGCTACAGTCCCGGAGCATGTGTGGTTAAGTTGCTATAGAAGTGTGGCAGACCTTGCATATATTTGTCGGGTATGTTCCGGGGTAGAGTCTGTGGTATTGTGCCGGGTTGGGGTACGTGAGCGTCTGCAGTCGTCTGAGGGCCACCGCGTGCGCCCTGTCAAGCTTGTCGTTGCGCGGAGGGAAGATTCGGCGGACCAGGCAGAGGGCCTTGGTAATTTCGTTGTATGTGGTCAGTCTTTGGTGCTGTCCCATGGACGACGGTCGCCGGCGCGGTTCGCGAGCTCGCGTGCCTTGGCGTGTGCCGTCTCGTTTCGGTTGCGATATGTGTTCGATACTGCTGCCATGTGCGCCGGGAACCACTGGATTCTGGTTTGAAAAGCTTCCTCCCACTGGGGTTTTCGATTGCCCAGGATTCGGGCCGCTGTCTGTGAGATCCATCCTTTCGCGAAGTTTTTGACCGTTTGTCGCGAGTCGCAGAGAACTGTGGTGCACGTCGGATTCGTGAGGGCGAGGGCCACCGTCGCTTCCTCCGCATCTTCTGCCCGCTCGCACGCTACACTTGCCGTTTTGCGCGTTTCGCCACTCGAATCGGCGACCGCAACCGCGAATCGCGATCGGTCTGCGTATTCCGCGGCGTCAACGAACCTTGTCCCCGTTTCGACTCCGTCGCTTTGTAGTAGAGCTCTGGCCCTGGCCACTCTTCTTACCCGGTTGTGTTCTGGGTGGATGTTCCGTGGAATCGGGTCGACTCTTAGGGTTTTTCTGATTGCGTCTGGAACAGCAACTTTCTGGCCTTGTTGTGCATGGTAACGGATGCCTACACTTTCCATAATCTGGCGTCCTGCTCTCGTGCCCGCTAATCTTTCTAGTTGTGAAGTGCGCTGCGCCTCGGCGATTTCGGTAAGAGTGTTGTGAAGTCCGAGCTGGAGCAAGCGTTGCGTGCTGGTGGACTCGGGTAGACCCAGTGCTATCTTGTACACCCCGCGGATGAGGACGCTGATCTTGGCTTCTTCTCCCTTGTACCAGTTGTGGAATGCCGCGACGTACGCAATATGGCTCATGATGAAAGAGTGTATGAGTCGTGTGAAACTCGCCTCCCTCATTCCTCTTCTTCTGTTGGTGACCCTCTTGAGGATTCACAAGGCGTTAGCCGTCTTGTGCTGTAATTTAATGATTGTTTCGCTGTTGACGCCATTGGCTTCGATTATCATGCCACGGACCCTAAATCTGATCACTATCGGCATGGTTGATCCGTTGCTCGTGCGTACACTGATCTCTTCGTATTCTCGTCTGGTCGTTGCCGCATTCCGACCACACCCGGGTGGTCTGCCCTCTGCGTAGGGCGGTAGCGTAGGAGTTACGACTTTGTAGGCGAACATCGTAATCCTGTACCCACAAGGTATTCCTCTATTGTCTCGATTGCTAGTTGCAGAGCCGTTTCGATGTGACCATCGCTGCCTTCGTGCACCCAGAGTGTTATGTCGTCGGCGGATATGGTGTGCCGGACGTCTTCGAGTTCTTGTAGCTTTTCTGCTAGCCCGATCATTACGAGGCTGAAGAGCATGGGCGAGATGACGGACATCTGCGGGGTGCCGGTGCTTCCCAGCGTTTGCAGTTCTAGCTGGATATCTCCTGCCGCTAAAAATGCTCGCCTGTCTGTCAAAAAATCTTTAACGTAGTTGTACGAGCGCACACCTAGGTTTTGCCGCGATATGTGGTGTAAGATCGCCGAGTGCGCAATTCTATCGAACGCGTATTCAAGGTCGAGGCCGAGAATTGCCCTGGTGCCTCTCGTCTTGCCGTCAAGCACCCGGTGCTTCAGTTGTAACATTGCGTCTTGCGTGGATAATTGTGGGCGGAATCCTATTATGGATGGTAGGTATGCCCCTTTCTCCTCTAAGTAGGCTTGCCAGCGGTTAGCAGTGGAAGTCTCCAGAATAATTTCGACCTCCTGGGGATCTTTAACCTGCCCTCACGTCGCACAGCACACTGGCACTTTTTGCGTTTCGCCTCAATCGAAACGCTGCAGCCGCGGTAGGGTGGTTTTAAGCCGTAGAACATTTTCTGGTGGGCTGAGTTACATCGATATCATTCAAAAATCGGCCCGCAAGCTTTGGCTGGAAGCCAACATTTGCTTCTTCTTCACCAGATGGCGCCTGCTTCCTTTACCTTGCTGGCGATAACACCAGAGGGCGCCTAAAGAACGTTCTCAATCAATTTTGCCGCCCGGCAACATCAATATAGATAGCGTAAGTCATTGGAGCAGTAACAATTCCCTGCGCTTGTTTTTTAGTGTCAAAAATTTTTGAGTCAGATAAATTTTCATGTTATTGAGAACTTTTTGCGGTAATATGCACAAGGTAATATATGAAATCCAATTTATTGTCGCCATTTCGCGAAACTAAACTGGGAGTTAAAAGGAGTAGCTAATGGATGACCAGCCCGACAAAATTTTATTTGACGTATTTCATTTCTTTGGGTAGCGTATAAGGCACAAAGTGGTCCTCCTCAGTGGATCGCTATTCTTGTTTTATTAGTGTGTTTAAAAATAAATTTTCTGTTCCACGTAAGGGGAAGTGCGGTTCACGTGTTTTCTGTGTGCGTGTGTGTGTGTGTGTGTGTGTGTGTGTGTGTGTGTGTGTGTGTGTGTGTGTGTGTGTGTGTGTGTGTGTGTGTGTGTGTGTGTGTGTGTGTGTGTGTGTGTGTGTGTGTGTGTGTGTGTGTGTGTGTGTGTGTGTGTGTGTTTTATTAAAAATTTACTCTTGAAATGGAAGCAGGTAATTGTGCATTAAATAAAGAGGATACGACTGGTGGGAAAAGACGAGGTTCCTTCGAAGCGATATGGTCCTTTGAACCGGCTAGCTTTTGAACTAATTTCCTGGATTTCCCGGAACCCGAGCGTCGTGTTAATAGAAACGCAGCAAATAACGGCTCACATGAAAAAAAATATTTGAAGCACTCAATGTTGCAAGCGACCGTCATCTCCTTGGACCTCCTTGTCAGCTGCAAATTTATGTGAAAACCGCATTGGCCCCTATCATTGGAGGGAAAAATGCTAGAAACGCATAATGAAAACAGCGCCGACTACATCTCGCACCAACCGCCTCCGAACAAACCCTCAAACCGTTGCCTGCTTCTGTGTAATGATGCCAGAGTATAACACGCTTAATCAGAGCTTTTTGTGTATAAGACGAATAGGCGGGGTGGTGGTGTGCGACGCCTATGAGATGAATTATGGCCGAAAAAAAAAGAATAATGAAGACAGGGCAGACGGGAGACTCCCAGGTGCAGATAACCAATTAGGACTACAGTTAAACGTGTCGAGCGGTGGGGAAGTAGCCGCCAACAACGAGTGAAAACTTCTCCGGCAACGCATTTGTTAATGCTGTACACGCGATGTGCTAGAAAATGTCTTATAGACGTTGAGGTGAATTAGAAACTGAGGAGAATCAACATTTTCCACAGGTTCTCCTTGTGTTTGTCCAGTTTTCACGTTTTGTTGGAAAACTGTTTCAGTACTGATGTCACCGCCAAACGACGTCTGTGCGCATACATCATGAGAATGCTGTCTTGGAAGTTTGGACTGGTAAGTTAAGTTTTCTACATGCTCGCCGAATGTTCTGGTCAAGTTTGCATCTCTGGTTAAATATCTTTTTTCAGTTCTATTATCACCAGTGACGGATTCTTTGCACCAAGTCTCATGGAGATCGTCGTCGTGAAACGATGCATAAGTTCACTTTGGAGTAGCTATAGTTGATCAGTGGTTAATCAACGGCGTGTTTAAAAAAACAGATTCGCATCCGGCGTTCGCATAAGCGTTGCATCAGTCTTTTATAATGTGCCTTCATTATAACGTTAATATATTTGTCCGGCATTCACTGTTGCTCTCCATATGAAGCACCTGATGCCAGTGTTTCGGTTAGGGCCGCAGCGACGGCTGAAGTCAACCCCGGACCAGTGGGCAATCCGGAAACACTGACGTGAAAACTTTGAGCAGCTCGGACAGGCGTGAAGGTGATATACAGCTTCCCTCAGGGAGTCGCGACCTTTCCAACAACACGTTGCGATAAGGCCCCATGCCGTCAGGAGCGTAGTTCAGACACTTTGAGGGCTAGCACCCCTTTCCAGCACTTGTTTTTTGTGTTTTTGCATTGTACAGTGCCCAGTGTAGTGCTGCCAAAGCTTTACTAAAATCGACCTACTTTTCGAGTGGTGCTCAGTTAAAGGCGATAATGCTTTCCAACGCAGTTTGCCAAACTAGTGGCTAAGAGTTGCTACAGAAACCCATTAAGCGTGCATTGTTGTCGTGTCTTAAATGAAATTGCGATTGCAGCCTTGGGATAGTTAGGACGGGCAGTAAATCTGAACTAAGTGAATCTGAAAGTTAACTAGCGAAAATTTCAGGAGTGGTCGTAAGGTTGCGTCCGAGGTTAATTGCGTTAGCAAGATACTAAAACTTGCTTTTTCACCCATGTGAACGTCAAGCATTGTACGTGTGATGTTAAAAACCTGTGGGCTGCAACTTTTTATTTTGCGGAGAAACTGAAAGTTGCTCCATTCAAATAAGTGTATAATGTTAATTATTCGAGCAGCCCATAATCCTTGACAGAGTTCCACCAGCAAATACGGGCTTCCGCTACAGGTTCGTTGCAGTCAATCCCCGGAAAGTACATGATGTTTCCACAGCACTGCTGTACTGTTGCCTATAATGCTCTTTGTTCTACAACCAGAGGGACTGTTGGCTTCCGTCATGTATATCATAACGAACACCACTTTCCTTCCCTTCTCCGCTGAGTTTGTTGCACAATGTTACAATATACCAGCAAAGTTATCAAAGTGTTCATAATATTACTACACTTGCACCAAAGTAGTTGCAATATTAAGAAAACGGCGTGGCCGCAACGTTCGATAAATTGCTTGCAGTTTTGAATGAAGAACAGTAAATTAACGTTACACAGGAATATGTTATCGTAAGATTGGGATTTTTTATTAGTATGTCTGCATGAGACTACGCAGCGGAAGCAGGGAATAGAGTTTATCTGTTTAGAACAGTACATATTTTTTGGTGGTCTGTATTTCAGCAAGCGTTTGATTTCATGAAGTGCACTAAGTGTGCTGAGCGTCGTTTACGTGATATGAGCTATTTCAGTGAACACTTTAAAATTTTCTGAAAGTATGCGGGTTGTAAAACAAAAATATTTTCAGTAACACACTCTTAGCCGCGGCGGACGCCAGTAATTTTGAACACTAAGATAATTCACCAGCTAAATTACCACAAAGTATCAATTAATTTTACAATTTGAGCAGTGCGCTGGTTAATACGGTCAATCGTTTTATAACAGTCTTCCCGAGGTGGACAACGCTGAAGCAGTTTTCTGCAAACTATTGTGCGAAGAGACGTCAGTTATATCCGGTAGCGTTTATCGGATCTGTTCCTCTAACAGTGCATGTCTTTTAGGAATTGAAGAATATATGCAGCGTCATGTCCATCAATCCAGGATTATTCTTGTGGGAGACTAACCTTGCCGTCATAGACTGGCCCTCAATGCACCACACACCAGAAGTTTCAGAAGCGCTAATAGACATAATGCTAAATTTTAACCTTCAGCAACTTGTCACTTGTACTCGCATTCAATGTTTCATCAAAAAATATCCTCGAGCTCATATTTCTTAGGGACCATTTTCCTATAAGTGAAGCAATAATGGAAATAATTGAAGAGATAGCTGACCACAGTATACCTATGTGCGCATTACATTTCGATCATTGCTTTACTAGCCTGTCTACAGTAAAAAATGGCGGTGACTTAGCTCAGCTATGCCAGGATATACGTAGCGAGAGGTACGGTATTCCTTGGTTTGCTTACCGTCATGGCCACGTGTCATGCGGCGAGCCTTCACGTCCCCAGAAGACGGCTCACCCAGCTGGGCCAAAGCGCGACGCTGCAATCGCTCCACGTCCTGACGTCGCCTCTTGGCTAGGCGCTCTTCTCGCTCCTCAGGCGTTTCCGCTGCTCTCTTGGCCTTGCACCGATTGTTCTTCCTTTTCCCGACAGCCGCCTTCCAGGCCACAACCTCAGGGTTGGACGAGTTCAGCTGGTCATGTTTGCGAAGCCGCTCAATGGCTGCCTTCTTCATGGCAATGGCTCTCCGCTACTGCATCACACCCGTCTTATACTCACACCGCAGCGCGTCCCCTCCCTTTGAGCATGCGCAGTAAGGCGCACTAGCTCCGGCGTCTTTCGGCTCCTCGCACATGCGCACAACTGGGAAAGCGAGCGGCGTCTGCTTCGCGGTCACGCAGCTGCGAAGCGCGCGCGGCGCGGCACACTAGCAGCGTGCTTTCACGTCACTCAGCTCCTCGCGCATGCGCACGACAGGCCTTTCAGACGCACGGCAAAATGGCAAGACTGTGAGTAGTGTAGCTCTCGGCACAAAAGTTTTTCAACTTTCATAGGGCAGATGACGCCAGCATACTAACTCATCTGTCGCATGAATTCCATTCCTTCTTGGAAAAAGCTTCTGAAGAATCTACTGACGTAAATACTTTATGGCTACATTTTAAGACCATCGTCCTGCACAGTGTGACAAGTTTTCTCCCAATGGTAAAGAAAAAACAGCAGCTTAACCATCCATGGATCACAAGCGAAGTCATGCTAAACGGCGCGTAAAATGACTTCATAGGGTTAACAAGAATAACGCAAAATTGTCCACAATCTTGAAGTTATAGTATGTGGTAATGCAGTTTAAGCAAACACTAAACGGTTGGAAACAATACTACTACACTGTCACTTTACCTAGCTTCTTGAAGAACAGCCCAGAAGATTTCTGGAAACATCTGCGCAGTACAAAGCCAATGACAACCAAACTAACCAAAGACGAGAAAAGACAACGGTTTTCTTCCCCCCCCCCTTTCGCCACCCCGTGCCTCGGTGCTTGATCCCTTAACAATAATAGACGCCGGAAACCACAATCTACTCCTCAACATTTACCCTAAAAATGCAAACGGTCCTGACGAAATTTCTCAGGCATTCCAAAAAAAAAAAAAAATATGGTGAGTTGCGCAGTAGATATCTAGACCGATTTTTCGCAAGTTACTATCAACTGCTAACCTGTAACATGATTGGAAAAAGGCTAAAAAAACACCCATCCACAAGACAAGATACAAAAATAATGTTGCCATTTTCAGACCTGTATCGCTAACCATCACTTCATTCAAAATACTAGAGTATATCATATTAAAACACATAACAATGTTTCTAGAACGCGAAAATATACTCTCGCCCCACCAGCATGGTTTTCGATCGGGCTTTTCAACCCTCACTCAACTAACAGAGGAAGTTCATGACCTTGCTTGTAGCATTAATAATCGTTCTAAAATTTACATGATTTTACTTGATTTATGTAAAGCTTTTGATTGCGTGAATCACGCCAAGCTCATTGCAAAACTGGAAAAACCTACTGGGAAGGGAGAAGTTTTCGATTGCATAACAGATTTTTTAACAAACCGCTCCCAGTTTGTTTTGTTCGATCATACGCCATCTGATATCGTACCTGTCATATGTGGAGTATCACAAAGCTCAGTTCTCCAGCCACTGCTATTTCTTATTTTTATTACAATATAATCAATAATATAGGGTCAAAAATTGAACTCTTCGCTGATGACTATGTGGTATATAAAAAAAATTTACAGCTATAACAACCGTCCTGTTCCTTCTGATTCAATTAAGACGCTAGCCGAGTGGTGCTCCAAGTGGCAAATGTTTCTTCACGTAAATAAATAAGTGTAAATGACGACAAGGAAAAAAAAAGCTATCTCACTTCAACTCTACCGTTAATAACATGTCTCTTTCGAAGGTTGATCAAGATAAATATTTAGCCATAACGTTTACATCAAACCTCAAATGGGAAACACACATAACTAATATTGCAACTACTGCATGGGCAAAGCTATTTTATCTAAATAGACGCATAAAACTCGCTTCAATGAATATTAAGCTTCTGGCCTGCAGAAAATTTGTGAAACCTATTTTAGAATACGTTAAGACAGTTGGGTTTCCTTACACAGCAACTAACATAGCTAAAAGCCGCAAGGTTCATTCACAGAAAATATTGTCCTACTGACTCACCGTCACGTCTCTTAGCTTGTTCAGGCCTTAACACGCTATCGACGAGAGCAAAACAAGGTGGACTAAAGTCCTTTTTTCAAATTCTGCATGGTCAGTATAAAATGGATACTACGCAGTACATTTCATATTTGCAAACTAGAAAAACACGACATTAACAGAAGCATACGCTGATTATTCTTTTTCTAACGACACATTCAGGTACCCAATTTTTCCTCGCGTAATCACAGAATGGAAGAAACTTAACTCATCATTAGCAACGACAGATTCATTATCCAGGTTCGTTTAGCAGTCAGAGCTCACGACAAAAGATTAAGGTCTTCTAATGTTTGCTCCCGATTTTCTTTTAAGCAACAGTCTCAATAAGTAGAATTGAAATACAGTTGCTTCTTTAAAATTTCCCGTTTTTGCTTATGTCTATGACGTACACCGCTGTCGTTCAATATATTCTACGTTGTCTTCTATTGTAATTTTGAAATACCTTATCGCTGGTATTTTGATGAATTGTTTCGTTTATCCGTTATTTGTGTCACTCACACATATACTTGTACGCGAACAAGAAATCATTGCTCACGCCCTTCTGCTAAGCTCTCGACTGAGAACGGCAGTATTGTAAAATAAGTAAATATATTAGCGAAAAAGTGATATGACATCGTCATCTGTGTGGCAACGAACTCGGCAATAAACATAACGACCAAACTGTGCTAAAACTTGTAAATTTTAGTTAATTAGTAAGGTATCAGAACATTATATTTTATTGTTAGTAGTGATAAGTAGAACATTTACGTATTTCACTTTATCCTTATCAAAAGCCATTGTCGATCAAAACCATGATTGGAAAAAAAAATTAGCCTTGGAGCAATCAGTCACCGTAGTCATCGTCTAACCAAGTCTTCAGAGTTGAACGACCCCAAATGCTGAAACGCAGTCTGGCAGTTAGGTTATAGGCGCACTGCGTGTTATTTCCTTCATTTTGGCTCTACTCTTAATATGCCTTCGAATTGTATCCAAGGTCACAGTGAATAATTTTTTTGGACCTTGCTAGATATCGGCTGACCTTACTGCATTGCATGATGAATGCCTAGAAGCATTGAAACTTTCACTTGAATGCCACAGCCACGTAAACTTTGCGTGCATGCGCGACGATAGATATAAGCGGCATGGGAGCTAATCGAACACCCCCTTTTTTAATCAAAGGTGACAACAGCATCCGTTATTAAAATATGTAAACCTTAGCAAAACTACTTCGCTTGCCGGGAATGCCATTGACAGCGGCACCCAATAGCAGACAAAATGAGAAACCTGAGATGGTTTCGTGAAAATTTGTTGACACGAGGTGTTGATTTCGGGTATATAGAGCTGATATACCCTTGCAATGCTTAATCTTATTTAAATAGACTCGTCAACAGCGGCACAGTTCATGCGCGCCGCTAGTGGCGTGTTTTCAGTTTCCTGCTAACCAAGTGGTTCACTAATGGCTGCATTTGGGCGAGTTGGTTTTCCATTCTGAACGTAAAAGCGCAAAAAAAACACAAGCTGGGGATGATTGCATAAGTGCTCCATCAATTCTGCTGTCACAAAAAGAGATGGCATATCTGACATCTTTCATATGTGTTACATGATAAATGGTATCAGTCATAACTCTGTGGTAATTGCCTGTAAGCATGTGCAGACACTTATCAGGAGTATAAATTTCGCTTCTTGCATGAAATAAAATCAGTTGGAAGTAAGCGCTCGTGTTGTCTGCCTTAGTCTGTGTCCTTGTGTTTTTTTGCGCTTTTACGTTCAGAAGTGGTTCACAGCGGCGGAGCAGTCCACATACCATCGCCGCATTCAGTTCGTAGGAGGCACTGCCGCTGACGTACGGACTTCGTCAGTCACTTTTTTACGAGGAAAAGATATAGAATGAAAGGGTTGCTTAGTTAGGTGACTGTTAGAAAGTATTGCACAAGATGGACATTATGTGCGCATAATGTCAATATATAGAAGTCCTGATGAGCTTTTCTAAACCATTTCAACCTCTGATCGCCAGACCATGTTCGGTTGGGCATGGTCATGCTTCTGAGGTTTCTCTAGAGCGGATGCCTAGTTTAAAATCTGGTACTGAGAAACGCGTGCCCTTACCAGGCCTCTAATTATTTATAAAATTCGACATGCCTGCGACTGCAGGACGGCATTCGTGCCCATGAAATGGACTTTGTGGCCTAGATCGTCGGCTCCGCAAAACTTCATTCATTCAGAAAACAAAACATTCATTGGTGCAATGCACATAAAATTAAAGATAACAAATTTTGGCAGCTTTCATCAGTATAGTTTTGGTTTGTGGAAGGTTCAACGTCCCAAAGCGACTCAGAGTGTGATGGACGACGTAGTTAAAGGCTCCACATAATGTCGACTACCTGGGGTTCTTTAATTATTGTGCCCTGACATCGCACAGCACACAGGCCTCTAGCATTTCGCCTCCACCGAAATGCTACTGCCGGGATCGAACCTGCGTCTTTCTTGTCAGCAGGCAAGGGCCGTAACCACTGAGCCAGCGTGACTGCCCAATATTATCACTACTTTTGAAACCACAGGCTTTCTTTTCGAGCTGTGTAATTCAGTATACACAAAACACTAAGATTTCAGAAAATATGTATGGGAAGTTAAAGAGGTGCGGAATTTCAGTGTACGCGAAATGACTCGGACTTTGTGTTCGACCTTCATCACTCGCTTAAAAAAAAAAACATGGCACTGTGGTGAACTTTCTGCCAGCATGTTCTCGGTGAAAAAACATTTGCTGCCGAAGCCGTTATCAGCGTTTGCATGTGATATAAGTATATAATCTACCAAAAATTTTGTAAAAGTACCATACTTCTACGCATGTCTACGAAATTTTTGAATGAATAGAAATGAGTGGGTATTTATGTATAGTTGCTGTAAAATGTCTATTTTTTTTTACCCAAATGTAACG